>NW_028327177.1:14723808-15027234 GCF_987537825.1 Furipterus horrens | reverse complement strand
TTTTCAATGAATGACCTAATCTGGAGTAACATATTCTTACCTAGCAGACCTTAGTAGTAATTAGCAAGATAGTGAGGTGTTTTAATTCTTCCATATATTTCATTGTCAACCTCAATATCTGTGCTGAAATTCTAGCCTTAGATTCACTCTGACCCTGGTTCTAACCCAAGACATATTTCTAACCGCATGATTTTGGCCACACTATGAAGCAGAATTAAGTTTGTCACAATAAAATGGGGATGATGACACCTATATAACAGGGTTGTTATAATCACTAGGTAACTAATGTGACACTCTCAGCCTGGTAGCATGCACATACTATTGACTAAGAACATAAAAAGTTTTCTTCTCTCTGAAATAGATTGCTGCTTTTCAAACATGAAGTTGTAAACCACACTGATGGTATTTATAAAGAAGGATTAGCCAACTTATTTGAAGAGTCGAAGGATTGGAATCTGCCAAGACAAATTTTCTGCCCCATATTAGAGGACCTTTAAAAATTAGATTTATTCTATTCAATATACAATTATTTTAAGGAATTGATCAAAATAAATAGAAACTGGAAAAGATAGAAGGGGAAAAGTAATTTCAAAAAATAAAAGAAGTGGAGCAGTTATGATGCAAATTGGTAGGGACTGACAACACCTGGAGGGTATTTATAGGAAAGTGCATGGAGATTATGCATATAAAATGCTCAGCATAGTGTCTGCTGTGCTGGGGCCTTATCCTAGGTAACGGGAGAAGCGTTAAGTGCCTTTCCTATTGTGTACAGAAATAGAATAAACTGGGAAAATGAAGGCGTGGGATGCAGAAGGAGTGAGATTAGAGACAAGGTTAAGAGGTTGGGGATAATAGGGTACAATATTCCTAAATTATACATGTCCTGGCTGGAGGACATTGAAATTATATGACACAAGTATAATAATGGCCCCTTCCCTCCATACTTCACACAAATAGAAATTAGGATATTTTAATACTAATGTAAATGTAGGTCAGAATTTAAGTGGCCCTGAAACTGCCTTTGCTTTTTCATCCACTTTGCTTATTACACGAACATTTATTAATGGCTGCCTAATCTGTGCCAGGTTCTGTGGGGGACATGGGGATCCAGGAGTGGTGATGACATGTTCTAGTGGGGGACCTGGACAGTAAACAAACAAATAGAGACCTAAAGAAGACATTTCAGACAGTGGTTAAGAGGTAAGAAAAAAAAATGAGACCAGATGATATGGAAATGACTAGCGTGGAATCAGGGAGGTAGTTTTGAGCAGATGGTATTTGGGCTGAGCCAGAACTTCAGGAAGGAGCCAGCCACGCAAAAGTGATGGAGGAAACAGAAGGGCGGGCAGGATGTGCCCAGGCCCGAGGTAGGAAGAACTTGGCCTGTTTGAGGAAAAGAAGAGAAGGCCCTGTGCTTGAGCTTAGTGAGCAAGGCTAAGGGAAAACGGGCAGGCTGGGCTGCAATGGGTGATAGCCCTGCAAGACTTGGTAAGGGACTGTATCTTTAGTAAGTGCAAAGGTTTTCACTGGATGGATGCTCAGCATGTTGCAATTCTGTAGGCTTGTATTATTTTGGCAAAACATATTTTCAAATGAATTTATCAAAAGTTTACCAAGTACCCTAAAATCCCTTGAAAAGAAAGGCTTCTTCTTCTCCTCCTCCTCCCCCTCCCATTCCTCCTTCTTTCTTGTTTTATCCCCTTCCTTGTTTCTTCTTCTTCTCTTTCTTCTTCTCCTCCTCCTCTTCCTTCTCCTCCATTTCCTTCTCCTTCTCCTCATCCTCCTTCTTCTCCCTCTTCTTCTCCTTCTTTTCTTTATTACACATACACACACACACACACACACACACACACACACACACACAGAAAGCAAAGCACTATATTTGGGGTAATTTTCTGCCCCCGCTCATTTTCAGGAGAATCATTTGGAGGTGGGGGACTGGATGACTAGCTAATTTCATCTCCATGTTCTTGAGATGCATCTCTCCTTTGGGGCCTTTCTCCCATCTGCCTTCACCAGTGTTTAAAAAATGTTCACAATAAAATAAACCCATAGTTGGGTTTGTTTCCCTCCCTCCCTCCCTCCTTCCCTCACTTCCTTCCTTCCTTCTATTTTTAAGGCATGGGTTTCTCCTCTGGGTCTATGGGAGTTGTCTCTTTCCTTCCTGCAGACACCACGGAAAAGCCATGGTACCCTGACAATCCCCACCATTGAATTCAAGACCCATATCCTATCCACACCTGATCTGGGACAATCTTTTCCCAGAGAAGGAATTTTAGTTTATCAACCAACACTTAGGTACAATTGCTTATTTTCAAATCGTGTTATCTTTTTAAAAATTAAATTATGAAAATATGATAACACGTGGGGTTAAAAACTAGACTCCTCAGTTTGGGTCATCTGGCCTGCTTTCATTTTCCAGGTTCACCTATTGTCACTTTTCCTTAGTGTCCTATACTTGGAACACATGGAGCTTCTCATCTGTTTGCAAGTAGGCCATACTGGTTTCTGGCTCTGTCCTTTGGTTCATTCTTGGACCTGAAATACCCTCTCTTTTCCTCTCCTCCTCATTAAAATCTCACATTCTACAAACTCCCAATTATAAGTCCTGAGGATGCAACGTACAGTGTGGGGACTACAGTTGACTATAATGTATTCTAATGTATTATATATATATCTATATCTATATATCTATATAGATATAGATATAGATATCTATCTATATAGATATATAGATAGATAGATACACACACACACACACACACACACACACATATATAAAATGTATATTATATATTTGAAAACGGCTAAGAGAGTAGATCTTAAAAATCTCATCACCAGAAAAGAAATGTGTAACTATGTGAGATGACGGATGTTAACTAAACTTATTAAATGATTATGTTGTATACTGTAAACTTATGCCATGTTATATGCCAATTATAGCTCAGTAAAACTGAAAACAAACAAAAACTCCTATTCATCCTCCAAGGCCTTGCCAAAGATTGACTCATTCTGAAGCTTTTCTGGCTTCTGTTCCTCTGAAGAGTTAGTTTATGCATCTCTTTGCCTTGTAGGCATTTGTCATATTCCACAAAAATAGTTATTTACAATTTGACCTTGCCAATTTGACTGAGTGCCTCAGAAGCAGTGGTCTTTATCTTATTTGTCTTTCTATCCTCTCCCAAAACCCATCACTGTGTCTAGCATCTCTAAGTAATCATGGGATAGTTTGTTGAATGAATAATTATAGAATACACCAACTTTTAAAATATAGATGCGGCTCATGGATTCCTGGTTGAGCCCTTAAGGAAGTGGAGCAGATGGGAACTGGTGGAAGTAAAACAGGACAGGCATCAGCAGAGCCAGTTCTTTCACTGTCAATGAGTCATAGTTGTCTCTGGAGTTCGGCCTCCCCATAAGTAAAATGAGACCAGCGATCTTGACCCTTCTTACTCCTTTCAATTGTTATAACGATCAAATGGGATAGCATAGTCAAAAGTACTTTGTAAACTGCAAACCATTATATAACCAGCCATTATTTAAACCATTATATAAACCAATATATAATTATTATATAGTATTAATATAATTTTATATTACTGCACGGCACTATATTATAGAAATTGTACAACAGACTTACTTCTTTCCATAGGAGTGTAACTGCCCTTCCTCCCCGACCTCCATCATAACTAAAACACACACACTTATACACACACTGACTGTTTGCTTGTCTGCATTGTGGAGAATTGCTTATCAAGGTCTTCCTGTAAGACTACTTGACCGTGAAGTTGCAAATAAAAATCCGTGGAAGCTGAGAAATAATTCTTCTGGTAGTAACTGTTGTACTCAGTTCAGCAAACATTGACCGAGCGGCTTTTATTTGCCTGGCACTATCTGGGGAACTCAAGGTAATGCAATGAAAAAGGAGTCAAAGGGTCTGATTTCAAGTTTCTCGCAGCCTTGTAGGCCAACTCTGTAATACAGGGTTTTAATAGGAAGGTCTTGCTTCACTTGCTGTGGGAGTGTGGACACAGTGAGACTTCTCTGAATGCCTTTTGCCTGGCTGAAGTGGGTGATGAAGTCAAGAAAGCGACTCAGGATGCATTTCATGACTTAGGATAGGGTCCTATCACTACATGTTCGAGGAGACAGCTTCTGAACTAATGTTAGGCTAGAATTCAGGATGCCCTTGGCCTTCAGGCAGGTTTAAGAGGGTTGAACATTAAAGACGAGGTGGTTCTAGAAAATACAGATGGTTCCAAAAAGCTTGTCCACTTCCCTGACAAGAAAGAGAAACTGGCCTCAATTCCAGGAGAAGTACTATTGGAGTGGCAGAGCCGTGAACCAAATGTGTTCAGGCCTCTTAAAGTGAGGGTTTGGCAGTGATGCCTATTTAAATTAAGGTTCTGCTGTATTATAAGGAGAAAGTCTGTTTCCAGTGGATCGATCCAGCTGACAGGAGCAAGAGGAGGCAGAAGAAAAATCAGCAGCCTGACTGAGAGGGTCTCTTATATATCACATGCCCCTTCAGGAGGAATTAGCGTCTTAGGCAGGAGGGCCTGGAGAATTTTAATGTTAAGTTGATTAGAAGCCAAATGTCTTGGTTTAGTCAGAGGTCCCCAGGTTTCCGGAGAGCCCTGATTGCACTTGTCCAGATGGTCTGTGTTGGCTGCACAAATCCCACCAACTCCATGCTCCTAGCCCCACTCAGAGAGGGGGAGGCTGCCCCCCCACCCCCTTCGGTGCCTCCACAAACCCCGCTTTACCAACTCAGCAACCAGTGAATATTAAATAATTAAAAGAGCAATAACAGCCTGAACTTGGCACATCCCTTCACAAATCTTGGACAGGAGACAGGAGATACTGAACTGACTGTTGGAGGGAGAGAAAAAGGTCTAACCTTCTCCTCATTACAAATGATAATCATAATAGTGATATACTGCTGATGTAATATCAATGGTAATAGTGCCTGGCAAGGAGTCAGTTACTGGGATGAGAGATTAGATGCCTTTCCTTGATTAACCCTCAACAAAATTTCATGAGGCTTGTGTGATAACCTCCATGTTATAGACGGGGAACAGCTCAGAGAGCTTAAGTAACTTGCTCAAAGGTATTAGAACTAAGATTCAAGCCCAAGTCTGTGTCATTCCAGAGCACATGTTCTGAAACTCTATACTCCTCCCCCAGCTCAATTCTCATCATGGATATTTGAATAACATGAAAACTGGCTTGAGGGAAACAGGAGGCCTTCAAGTCCCTCATTAGCACCAGAGGGGCAAAATGCTCCTTAGCTGCAGAAGGTGAGGTGATGAACAGGGGCTGCAGTGAGCAGACTAGAAACAAAGTAAATGAATAGTGTTCTATTGCATTCTGTCTTCTGAACCCACTACCCTAAGGCGTAGTGAGAATTTTGCCTCATTCGAGAAAGCCAATTATATTAATAGTAATAGTGAGGATGAAGACTACATTTAACATCGGAGAAAATTTTCCCAGCGGTTTAATAATAGGCAAAATAGTATCAAGGTTCATTAGCCCATAGAATCGTATATGCAGCTCACACACGCAATGTCCTGCAAACACTAAATGACCTAAGAAACTTGGCACTGAATATGCCTCAATTTATTCCACTTAAAGAACGGGGAACTAGAATTTTATGTACATATGTCTATACACACAAGTATATGTACATAAGTATGTATATAATTTTTAGTGAAATGAGTGGATAATCGTGTTTGTGTTTGTATTGTGAATATATTACTTAAAAACAAGCTTTGCAAAGCAATCACTTTCAACAGCTTAAAATGCTCAATTAAAATACATCTATGGAGTTCTATACCTACAGGTTTTGAATTTTCCATATAAAAGCATACACAAAATGAAATTAAATGACTAGCTTTTGCTACTATGTTCTCCTTGTTTCTCACTCTGGAATTGGGTGGGGCAGAGTTTTATCTAGAATTTCAGCAAAGGGGTATTTGCATATGAGCGTGATTAGTTGCACAGATCCTTTGGGGGAAAGAAAAGCTGAAAACTTTCAATACTTCCTAGCCATCATTAAAGGTTGGCTGTAGTTGCTAAATGATTCACAGCCACCCAAGGGCCCAAGATCTGGGTTTGACCTTGTGTATCTCACATTAAAATTATTAGACTGTGATATCAGGAGCAGAATGCAGGAGGGTTGGGCAGGTGATGGGGGCGGGGGTACTTTCACTAAGTAAAGAGATCTTATGATTAATCCAAGGCTTGCTGTAAGGCAGGACATACAGGGAAGGTAGATGACCGCTAAATGGAAGTGGCTGAAATATGGACTGCCTCCCATTTTTGGAGAGGCTCTTAAGTGCAGGATGTCTTAGAGCTGCAGAAAGTACTTCCACCAGTAATGTTCACATTTGTCAAAAAGCCTCCTCCAGCTGTACATACCCAAGGCAGATAGATGACCAGTGATTTCTTCTTGAAAGCTTAGTCCACTCTTACTCACTCATGTGAACAATATGTTATAATGTAAACTGATATGACTGATATATGGAACATGCTGACCCACCCACTCTCTTCTGAAACACAAAGCAAATCATCAGAGGCCGCGTGACCTCTGTGTTCTGGAGCCAGGCTGCGTAAGTGTGACTCCCAGTTCAGCTTTTTTTCTGGTTGCCTGGCATCAGGTACTGAAATTTTCTAAGGTGAGCTTCTCCAATTATGCACCTCATGGGATTGCAGAGTTAACATATATAAAGTGCTTAAAATTCCTGACTTGTTACTATTAAGTCACACCCTAGCTTCAAACCCTTCATGTGACTTCTCAGTGCCCTTAGAATAAAGTCTGAAATACAAACCATGGTTGATAATGTCTTACATGATCCATCTCCCCAGCCTCCTCTGATACTTCTCTTCTTTCTCCCTTTTCTCACTATAGCCACATTTCTATTCATCAGAAGGCCCAGCTTTCTTTTTCCGGGACTTTGCACATTCCATTTCTTTGCTTGGAGGCTTCCCACCTTCTTCATTATAGAATAAAGGCCAAGTTCTCATTCAAGTCTTGATTTGAATGACACACAATTAGGCTTGCTTTAGACCCTTTACATTGTAGTCCCATAGCATTCTGAACTTGTTTGTAGCACGAACTACATTTATAATTAAACACAGATTTCTGCATTTTTAAAATGTCTGTTCCTGCCACTTTATATTGACCTTAAGTATATGCCAGTGATTAACATAGTACCTGCCATTTAATAGAGACATTGAGAAATATCGGCTGAATAAATAAATGAATAAATGCAAGTTTACCCTGGGCTGTGGTTGGTACTTTGTGCTCCCCAATAATAAATATAGTTCCCAATCTATCAATAGGGGCCTGATATTACAAGTATTTGGAAAAACTTTTGGAGGTTCTAGATAGGTTTGTGGCTAGAATTTGGTGATGGTTTCAGGACTGCATAGTATAGTTATCATTAACTCATCAAGCTGTAGCCATTAAATATGTACAGCTATTTGTATGTCAATCCTAACACAATTGTTTTTAAAAACAATTCCACTACAGTACTTCTAACATTTTTTCTACTTAAAGAAGTAAAAAAAATTTTTACACGTTTTTAAATAGATTCCAATGGCTTTTTATGTGCTTATCCTCCCACTAGATCCTACCGTCTTGAAAGTCAGGGGCTAGTGGCTGAAACATATTGAATCTAACACAAAGCATGCAGAAATTGTTTAATTTAAATAATTTTAAAAGATTGGTTATTCTGTGTTCTACACAGCCACCTGCCCTGTGCACAACAAATATTCATTATTACAATTGCATGTAGAATATCTGTGTGAAATCAACTAGAAGCTAACACATTAGGGGTGTTATTTACAATTATCTGATTGCTGATAATGCCCAAAGCCATGAGTGCAGCACCTGACCTCTCTGTGCCACATTCTTAATAACACCTATGCCATCTGCTGCATGTCACCTGTCATTGTGCTCTGCTCCTTTGCTCTAGTAGTTGTCCAATGCTTTCTGCTCAGAGCCAGTCTATCTCGAGTTATCACATACGCTCTCCAATGTGTCTTCCTGACGAGGTGGGATCTAAGCTGCATGGCGCTGCTTCACAGGGGTGTGTGGTTCTTTGCGATCAGTGCTTTGGCCTGCCCTGTGTACTGTTGCTTCCCTATGAACCATGGCTCGACCATCTGTAGGTAAAGCCACCAATAGTCTTGGTCCAGTGGTTTCAGCCTAGCACTTGTGCAGGATGCAAATGAGTGTGATCTCAGTCTCTCTAGGAACAACATAAAGAAGTAGTTAGGAGCATGGACTTTGGAGCCAGCTGGGCCTGGGTTCAATCCTGTCTTTACCACGTGTTAGCTGTATGGTTTAGAAAATATGAGCCAGTTTCTTTATCTTTTAAAAGGGCTCTTGTATAGGTTGTCAAAGGAATTCAGTGAGACAATATATGTAAATTATTACTACTACTATCATTACTAGCATTATTGTTACTACCACTGCTATTATTATCATTATTATTATTTCAGGTTAATCCTGAGCTGATTGAATTTCACCAATCCACATGACATATGGCAGGTACCCAGAGACCACTGTTCTCCAATTAAAAGCACCTTAAAATATCTAAGTAGATAGTTCAGTACTCCTTAGGGAAGCCTTCAAGCAGTTTTCAGGATCTTCATGCTAATGAAAACGCTGTGGTTCAAATAATGTTGAAGGGAAGAAGGCAGATGAAAAATAAGGACAGACAAAAGACTTGTAAATTGAAAGTTATAGCTGAGAATCACACGGAAGCCTTTGTTATTTATTTTGCAAATTATTTTGCTTTTTAAATTTCCAAAAAGCTCAGCTTTGCCAAGTAGCAAGTCAGCAGGAAGCAAGATTTTAGTGAGTTTCTTATGTACACTGTGTGTTCGTAGTAATTCATTTCATAAAGTACAGAAACACACATAGACTATATCCTTATGTACAAATAAATAGCCACCTGCTTGGGGTCTGAAATTCAAATCTACCACTTGTTCACACTTGACAACTTTGCCCCAGGACTATTAGGGACAGCGGAGAACAGAGACAGGGGCAAGGTGAACTTCTTCAGAGGTGGTTATTATCCATGCCCTCCTGCCAACTCCCTTGCTTGGGGCTTTCAAAAGAAGGACCTTCATCCTGGTGACAAGGTAGATCCAGGCCACACTTCAGGCTTATAGACAGATGAGTCAAGAATAAGGGTGTTTTTGTAGAATTTCAAGGTATAGGGGCACAAATAAGTTTTTCATCTTGAGGGCTTGTTTGAATTTTTAATCCACTCAGTTGGGCATGGGTGTGATGCTAAAGTGACTGGCCCAAGTCTTGAATTCCTATGCCAGGTGTTAGACTCTGGTCAGGGTCAGATTTGCCTTATTCACCTGTGGGGCTTCCCCGACCACCTTCTCTGGACTTGAGACACACTGTCATGCTGATTCTTACAATCCAACAGACATTTTTTATCTCTGCAGAATTTCAGCCTAAAACTTATTATATCTAGCAGTATTTGCCACCATCATAAGTAATTTACAGATGAATTTATAATACATGCAAATACACATGTTATATACCCACATACATATGTATACATATATTTATAAATAGGTTGTCTAATACAAGTGCATTTACATAGTTTTTATAAATTTACTTCATAAATTTTTACAACTCACAAACAATAGTTCTACAGCTATTCTCAACCAGATTAGAAATGGGAGGCAGTCTTCCACCAACACCCCTAAACCTTCAACTTTATATATATATATATTTATTATAAACATAATATTATGTATATTATATAAAATATTGAAAGAGAAGACAAGAACACAGAAAGGCCCGAGTTAGGCTGTGCTGTTCCTTTTAATCACTACGAGTGCTCCTCCAATGCAGGAGCTGAAGGCTGGACACAGCTTGGTTTCAAAGATTTCTCTCTAAGGCCCTGAAAGTCTGATGTACTGCGCATAGTCTGCATCTTACTTAACACCGACGGGATGCCTCACTCTGGGAGCTTTGGGGATTTGTAAGTTCCATTCTTGAAAGTCACCATCAAGGTCAAGATAGGCTAATAAAAGATGATTTCAACATCTAAATAAAAGGCAATTGTAAAGGTTTCCAGTACACAAAAGAATTACTTTACCAATTGTAGCACATATCAATGGTTTATGGTAACCATGACCTTTATAAGTGAATCTCCTCACATCTTCTAAGAAGAGGTGAAGTCTTTTCCCCAGTCCTTGAAAGTGGACTGTCTTGTGACTTGCTTCAGTCAACAGAATGTAGTGGCAGCAAAAGAATGCTAGTTCGAAGTTCAGCCCCCAGATCTTGTGGACTTCTGCCCTCTTTCTTCCTTCTCTTCTCAGGCTAGTTTTCTATAGGATGAGCCACATGGAGCAGAACAGTCAACCTCTTTAGCTCAGATGAAGCACTAGCAGTGCGAGAGAGGTCATTCTAGACCACGGGTCCCCATCCAACCCACCAGCAGACTCAGAGGTAGGATGACCAACATCAGCCGAGCTCAGAGAGAGCTTCCCAGATGACCCATAAACTTGTGAGAAATAGTAATGGTTATTGTTTCGGAATGGTTTTTACATAGCATTATGTTACAATATTAATTAATATACCCAAGTGTATAGAAAGGTGGAGAGGAAGCTATACACAAGATAAATTAATTACCAGTGTGATAGCTGATCATGAAAACCCTGTTATTTCCTATTCTGTTGAATATAATACAAGAAAAGAATGTGGGTAACAATAGCTAAAATTAATTACCTTTCAGTCCTAAGCCTTTTAAAAATGGCTACTTGGAAAAGCAACGCCTAATGTGTTCTCCATCCTGTGATTCCACGACCTATGATTTGGTGTGTATTTCTGCCCAGGGTACAAAGCTCAGGCACTCAGATATGTTAGTGCTGGAACACAGGCTGTGAGAGTCTCATGGGGAAGTCAGACGCTCAGAATAACACATAATTCTGATGACTAGGAGTGAAGTTCTTGGAAGTCAGAGATTTCTAATGCAGCGGGACACTCTGAACTTATAAAATGAACACTGGAAGAGGTTATTTATTCATTACATTCAAGGCAAAATGTTTCAAACCATTTCAACAACCCAGGACAGGGAACTAGAAGCTGCTCTACACTGGACTAAGGCCACTGGGCCTGGAGTTGTCACGGCCTGATGACAATCCCAAAGCAAGTTCTAGAGGCCTCATGTCGTAACTACAGAGACTCAGGTCTCCACTTAGTCCCACGGCTCACAATTCCTGTTTCGGGGCTGACTTCGCCAAGGGACAGAGGAGAAATGTAGGCTTTCCACTGCTTACCTATGAAGAAGAGATGTCTCCTGAGACTATAAGCTACACTCTCGGTCCATTTCTTCCACTGGGCTTACTGGCCAACTCCAGGACTCTCAGCTATTAGTGACTATCAAGAGTCTGCTTTTCAAACCTCAGCAGCCTTCTGTGGATTGATGTTTAGATGTTTCCAGCACACTAAATATGAGTTCTGCTGTCTTTGCTCTTTTGACATTAGGTAAAGACAACGTGTTTCTGTCCAGATGGTGTCCATTTAATCACTGGCACCTAATGTACCGTGATACACTGGTGTTGACCCAGTGTATATTATGGGTAGTTTTCTGAGATTTCTGCTTTGGAAAGGAGAATGGAGAACATTTGGGAGAAAAAAATATTTGTAGTAGTATGAAAATCTGATCTAAGATTTTTAAATTTCTAAATTGGCTTTTAAAATACATCTATATTATCAAATTAATGATAGTATTAATCTTTTATTAAAAACCTAAAATGTGCTATTGATTATAATTTGTTATTTCATCTATTTTTTTATTTTAAAATTTTATTCTTTAGCTTTATTGACGTGTACTTATACAAAAAATTGCACTTTGATGAGTTTAGACATATGCATACACTCACGATAACATCATTGCAATCAAGGTAATAAACATATCCATTGCCCCAACAGATTTCTTCTGTTTTCTTGCTTTTGTGTGTGTGTGTGAACAAGAGCACTTAACATGAGATCTAGCCTCTTATGTTTTTAAGTGTGTAACACTGTATTGTTAATTATAGGCACTATGTTGTACAGCAGATTTATAGAATCTGTTCATTTTGTATAAAGGTAACTTTATATCCATTGGACAACAACTCCCTATTTTTCCCTACCCCTACATCCATTTTATTCTTTGCTTTTATGAGTCTGACTATTTTAAAATACCTCAAATATGTGGGATCATGTAGTAGTTATCTTGAACGTTTTCCAGGTCCACCCATGTTGTCACAAATGATAGGATTTCCTTATTTTTTCAAGGATGAATAATATTCTCTTGTATGTTTATAGATGTTCTTTACCTGTTCGTCTCAATGGACACATAGGGTTGTTTCAGATCTTGGCTACTGTAAACAACAATGCAATAAACCTGAAAGTGCAGATCTCTTTGAGATCCTGATTTCAATTCTTCGGATGTATACCCAGGTGTGGGATTGCTTTTAATAATTTGAGGACCTCTATACCATTTTCCAAAGTGGTTGTACCAATTTACATTCCCACCAATACCATATAAGGGTACCTTTTCATCCACATCCTCTCCAACACTGGTTATCTTTTCTTATTTCAATAATGTCCATTCTAAGAAGTGAGAGGCGATACCTCATTGTGGTTTTGACTTGCCCTTCTCTGATCTTGAGCACCTCCTCATACATTTGTTGACTTATTTTGGTAAATATTTATTCACACTCTTTGCCCATTTTTTTTCATTGGGTTGTTTTTATATATTTTGGAAGTTAACTCCCTATCAGATACATGGTTTGCAAATATTTCCTCTCATTCCATAAGTTGTCTTCACTTTTTGACTGTTTCTTTTGCTTTTTAGCTTGATGTAGTCCAGCTTGTCTATTTTTGCTTTTGTTGCCTGTGTGTTTGGTATCCTATCCATGAAATCATTGCCAAGTCCTATGTCATGAAGATTTTCCTATGTTCTCTTGTTGTAGTTTTAGCTTCAGTTCTCATATTTAAGTCTTTAATCCATTTTGAGTTTCTTTTTGTATGATGAAAAATAGGGATCCAATTTTCTCAGCACCATCTGTTGAGGAAACTATCAGTTTCCCATTTTGTGTTCTTGGCAGCTTTGTTGAAGGTCAGTTACCCATGTATGTGTGGGTTTGCTCCTGACCTCTCTTTTCTGTTCCATTGGTCTATATGTTTGATTTTACGTCTGTACCAAATGGTTTTGGTTACTGTAGCTTTTAATATACTTTGAAATAAAGAAATATAATGCCGTCCTGATCAGTATGGCTCAGTTGGTTGGGCATTGTCCTGCAAAGCAAAAGGTTGCTGGTTTGATCTGTAGTCAGGGTACACACCTGGGCTGCAGGTTAGGTCCCTCCAGTCAGGGCACCTAAGAGAGGCAACAGATAGATGGTTCTCTCTCAAATGCATATTTCTCTCACTCTCCTTCTTCCTCCCTTTGCCTCTCTTTAAAACTAAATGAATAAAATCTTAAGGGGAAAAAAAAAAGAAATATAATGGCTTTAGCTTGTCCTTCTTTCTCAAGATCTCTTTGGCTGTTCTAGATATTTCATTGTTCCATATAAATTTTAGGTTTGTTTTTCTTCTATTTCTGTAAAAATGCCAATGGAATTTTGATGGGAATAGCATTAAATCCCTAGATCTCTTTGAGCAGGATGAACATTTTAATAATATTAATTCTTCCAATCCATGAACATAAGATGTCTTTTCACCTCCTTGACTCGTCCTTAATTTCTTTCATCAATGCACTGTAGTTCTCAGTATATAAGTCTTTCAACTCCTTGGTTAAGTTTATTCCAAAGTATTTTATTCTTTTTAAGGCTATTTAATTTCCTCTTTTGGATAATTGACTTTTAGCATAAAAAATGCAGTTGATTTTTGTATGTTAATTTTGTATCCTGCAACTTTATTGAATCATTTATTAGTCCTAACAGTTTCTGCTTGTTTGTTTGTTTTTGTGAAGCCTTTAGGGGTTTCTGCATATAATGTCATTTCTTACAGGTGTACAGCTATTGATTGTGTCAGTATTTGAATTCCAACCTATGTCTGCCTGGTTCTAACACTGTTTCTCTTTCCAGAAACACTGCTTCTTATGGAAAGCAGCTCAATTGGCAGTTCTCTGAAGTCTCGCTCTCTTTCAGGACATAGGGGTCATGCTCTCTGACCCAGCTAATTGATTTGTTTGCCACTTCCACAGTGTCAGTGGCGTATGACATTAGTACTCCCCTATAAAGCCAGCGTTTTCACTCTATTCTCTCAAGAAGGCCAGAAATCAGTGTTTGTGGTTCCCCTTGCGTGGCTTCATCTTCAGTGATGGAAAATTAACTTCATTCTGCTGACCAGTAAATGGGAAACTTGAGTCCTTAATATATTTATTAACGACGTGTCTTCACGTCAGGGCTAAGGGAGTTATTCTTAGCAAAAGAACCCCTCTGGACGGAGGTTAGTTGTTTCTAAGCATTATTTCTAAATTGCAGTTAAAATTGATCTGTTCTGCATATAAATCTTATTTAATGAGAACCTTTCCTGATGCAACTTTTATCAAAAGAACTGTTGACCTGGGGCTCTAGGCCTTGAAAATGACTCAGACATCAGAAATGGATTAGTTGCCTGGTTCATTCCCTTGGCAATTAAGACTTTCTGACTCTTGCGTACGCCCACATTCTCGTTTTGAGTGCTCTGAATGTGTTCCCATTCCTACTCAGGAAACCTCACCGCGCAGCTGGAAGCTTTGTTGTTGTTTGTTACTGGTTCATTTATTGTCCTGTCGGTCATCCTCCTCTCTCTGCTTCTGCCTGAATTACCCCTGGAAGCTTCCTTGTTTTGCCCTTTTTCTCTGTTAAGTTAATAGGGGCTCTGGCTGGTTGGTCTCCATAATAAATCCATTGGTTGTCTTCCTCAGTTTTTAATCATGGATGCACAGAGAGAGCTGTGTTCCACCAGAAGTGTTAATTATTTGGCCTTAATTGTCATGCCCTTCTAGTCCGGATCAGCTGCCCCTTATATAATTTCACTGTATTCTTTCCTTATCTCGAGTCCTCAGCAGATTATATAGAACCCTTATCACACTTGACCCATATTTAAGAAACTGCTCTTTCTCCTGCTCCCTACCTTGATCATATGAATAGTAGTGAAAATAATAAATAAATAAATAGCCAATATACTTGTCGTAGAACACTGGAAAAAGAGAACTTGATCTAAAAATACAATAATATTCAGTAGGTATTTGATGAGGAGGTAATCAATAGAGAGTTTGCTTTGAATCACCTCTTGTGAATAAGTCCTCTTTTTGTCTGCTTCACCCTCAGCAATTTTGTCTGTAGCCTTGACCTTTTCATCAGTCCTGACATAAAACTCAGTGAGATCACCAGAGCTCAGTGGGTAAAACAAGTTTATGGCTCCAATCCAACTTACTGAGCACTTGTTTTGTGAGGCACTAAAGAACACAAATGGACAAGAAAGACACAGTCCCTACCATTTCAAATCCAAAAAATTAGAACCACACAGTCATGAATTTGCATAAGGGCAAATACAGTCAGGGCTATAAATCTAATAAAAACTATATGATATGGAAGACCAGTGAGGGAGAAGATAACATCTCTTTCCTGGGTGTAGATTGGGAGAAATTTCTTTGGCTCTAAAGATAACTAAAATATTATTTTCCTTTTCAGAAAAGTTAAAATGCAAAAAGAGTAGAATATGGTGGGCTAATGTACCAAGTTGCCATGGACTGACTGGGCTTCCGTTCTACTCAGCATTGGTACCTGGCCTCCCCTCCCTCCACCTGCTTGAGGCTAGGACTGGTAACGGCCCCTCACTGCTGCTACTCTCAACTTTGTAAAGAGTCCAATGATTAGACATTCCCAAGTGACTCTGTTTGAAGGAGCTACCCATTTACCACCAGGGCAATGCTGAAATAGCTACATTCTAAGTGTTAGGCACTACACAGTTTCTGATTTAATCTTCAAAACAAACTTGTGGGGTAGAAATTACATTCACTGCTTAAAATGTGAAAAAATATTCATTTCTGAAAGACTAATTAACTTAGAAAGTGGCAGGGGACCCGGATAGCCTAATGCCCCATTTTGAGTTCTTTACCCTCCCTTTGCTTCTAACTATAAAAACATGAGCATATTTTTCTTCTTTCTCTTTATATTAACACTCAAGGTCTATACATTATATTTTCTTTCAGGCTTCTCTCCCCTTTGTTATATATTCCACATATGTGCATTTGAGGGACTTCCTTGCCAAGTTTTTAATGAATAGTCTGTGAAAATGAAAGCACAGAGAGATCATTTCTCATCCACCACAGGTACTTCAGAGCGGTAAAGAAAATAAAGTTCAATTCTTGCAAGTGACAACCACAGATAATAGATACTATCAAACCAGAAATTTGAGAGAGGGTTGTAAATCAAAACAACACAATATGCAAACCAACAGATAAGAAATAGGAGTGATCAGGGTTCTTTTCATATATTTATTATCTACTCTCAGCAAAAGGCTCAGGCTCTGGAAAATCTGAGCTCTTAAAAATGCCAGTTCCCATTGCCAGGCAAGGCTGGACACTGACAGGTTATTTTACATACCAGGCAGCAAGCGGCCAGGGTGGTCTCCATGGCGGAAGCCACCAAACACTGGAGAAGGCTGTGATGGAGGGGACCCCACATTCAATAATGCTAAGAACAATAATAAGGGCCCCAAATAGAAGCCAAGGCCAGAGTAGAGGCTAAAAGGTGCCTTTGACAAGAAAGAGGTCAAACTGCTTCTCTGTAATACCAGGAGAAGCTGGATAGCACTTCTTTCTATTCCATGACAGTGATAATATCATTTAAAAGTTAAAAATAAAGCCTTTTTTGTCTGTTTTGAAGGAGACAGAAAGAGTAAGAACTACAGAAAGCATTGTGAGTTCTGCTCTTTTGGTGCTAACTGGCCAGGCAACAAGATAATCTGCAATCTGGAGATATAACAGCATTGGGTAGGGGATTTATCTTGTTTTTGGATTAGTATTTTCCCAGCTCAGGAAAGAGGGTATCAATCAAGGGCATGCAACAGATATTTATTTCACAACATTCAGGCACATGAAATATCACGTTGTTTTGTTTTCCTGAATCAAATTATATCTGGTTCTGATTGCCCCAGAGCCACAATGGGACAGCTAATACCTGTCATTACCAAGGAGCTCTTCTTTTTCACCTTGGTGTTCTGGGTCCCAAATGGCTTATGTGATCCAGTGAACTTGAGCAAATGTATACATCATGCAACTATTATACTGCCATATTTAAAACCTAGGACATTTCTGTCACTCCAAAAATTCCCTGGTACAGATTTGCAGGTTATGTAGTCTGCACTTCTGGCCTCAGGCCACCATGGAACTCCTTTCTGCTACTGTACTTCAGTTTTGGCTGTTCTAGAATTTCACATAAATTAAAAGGATATAGTATGTATCCTTTTGATCTGGCTTCTATTGCTTAGCATTATGTTTCTTCTGATTCATCCATGTTATTGTATGTATTGTAGTTTGTTTATTTTATGGCTGAGTAGTAGGCTGTTGGATACATTAACCATACTTTCTTTATCCAGTTACCTGTTAACAGGCATTTAGGTTATTCTTATATTTTGGCTATTCTAAATAAAGCTGCATGGACACGTGAATACAAGTGTTTGTGCGCACACATGTGTTCGTATCCATTCAGGAAAGATCTTGGTTGCTCTCTCTCCTGGCATTCCCATGATGCAGATATTATGCTTCATGTTGTCCAACATGTGTCTTAAGCACTCCTCATTTTTTAAAATTCTTTTTTCTTTCTGCTGTTCTGCCTGGGTAATTTTCCTACCTTGTCTTTCAAATCACTGATTTGATCCTCTGCTTCATCTAACCTACTGTTTAGTCCTTCCAGTGTTTTATTTATTTCAGATACTGCATTCTTTTTTAAGAATTCTTGTTTATTCTATTAGAGTTGTCCCAATTTTTCCCCCTTTGCCCTCCTCCATCCTCCCACCCATTCCCAGAGTTCATCCCCACACCATTGTCCATGTCATGGGTAACTCATACATGTTCTTTGACTAATTAATCCCTTCCCCTTCTTTCAACCATTCTCCTCCTATCCCCTCTTTTCTCTGGCAGCTGTCAGTATGTTCCTTCTTTCCATGTCTCTGGTTCTGTTTGGCTCGTTAGTTTATTTTGTTCATTAGATTCCTCTTATAAGTGAGATCATACGATATTTGTCTTTCACCAACTGGCTTATTTCACTTAGCATAATAGTCTCCATTCTATCCATGCTGTCACAGAAGGTAGGAGAACCTTTTTCTTTCTTTCTGATGCATAGTATTCAATTGTATAGATGTAGCACAGTTTTTTAATTCATTCATCTACTGATGGGCACCGAGGCTGTTTCCAGCACTTGGCTATTGTAAACAGTGCTGCTATGAACATAGGGGTGCATAGGTTCTTTTGAATCGGTGTTTTAGGATTCTTAGGGTATACTCCCAGCAGTGGAACTGCTGGGTCAAAAGGCAGTTCCATTTTTAGTTTTCTGAGGGAATTCCATACTGTTTCCCACAGTGGCTGCACCAGTCTGCATTTCCACCAATAGTGCAGTAGGGTTTCCTTTTCTCCACATCCTCGCCAGCACTTGTTGCTTGTTGATTTGTTGATGATGGCCATTCTGACAGGTGTGAGGTGATATCTCACTGTGCTTTTAATTTGCCTCTCTCTGGTAACCAGTGATGTTGAGCATTTTTTCATATGTCTACGGGCCCTCTGTATGTCTTCCTTGCAGAAGTGTGTATTCAGGTCCTCTGCCCATTTTTTAATGGGATTATTTGTTTTCCTGGTGTTGAGTTGTGTGAGTTTTTTATATGTTTTGAAGATTAAACCTTTGTCCTATGTATCATTGGCAAATATGTCCTCCCATACAGACGGTTGTATTCTTTATTTCTGACTGATGCTTTTTTATGGGTTCTATGTCTTTTTTCATGCTGTTGAGTATCCTTATAATCATTACTCTAAACTCTCTGATACATGGCTTGCCTCCATTTCATCTAGTTCTTCTTATGGAGAATTTTCTAGTTCTTTCATTTGGGGTTTGTTTTTTTATCTTCCCATTTTTGTTGCTTCTTTGTATTTTTTGCCTTAGTTGTTAAACTGAACAGTAATATAGCCTCAAGCTGTAATCACCAGCCTGGCTTAAGCACCAAGGGGTGGGGCAGAATAATTCCGGTGGGAGGGGCTACTGCTTCCCCTCAGGCTGATGCCACTTGGAAAGGAGTGCTACCCCTAAGAAACACGGCTTCTGCAGTACGGGGAATGGCTCAGCACAGGGATCCTGGTGACCGTTCCTTCAGTTCTCTCCCCATAGCCACCAACCCCAGACTCTCCTCAAGCATCTCTAGTCCACTCTGCCCTCTCTCCAGTGGAGCCCAGGTAAAATGGCTGCAAACAAAATTTTGTGTGTTAGCCCTTTAAGAGGCTCTCTGAGTCTCCAGCCATCTCTCCCTGGCAGGCAGAAACCCTGCTGCTTCTCAAAGCTGGACATTATCTGGGTTCCTTCCCTGACTCAGGAGCCCAGCTTGGGATTTAGACCCCACACTTTTCAGGGGGGAACTTGCAGCCACTGAAATATCCCTCTGGAACTTCAGCTGCCACCCGTCGGAGCCCAGTCAGCCCTCACGTGCCTCCTCAGCACGCCCTATCGGTTTCATTGTGGTGAAGTGGTTTCTTCTGTCTGTCCGTGGTTATAAGGCCTCTCCAGCTAGTGTTCAGTTGGTTGTTCAGGGTGATTTCTCTATACCATTTAGTTGTAATTTCAGACTGGTCCTGGGAGGAGGTTAGTGTAGCTTCCACTTATTCCTCCACCATCTTGCATCTTCTAAAACCATCTATTTTTTTTTAAAAAATGAGTGTCCGAAACCCAAATAAAATTTGGCAAAGAAATTTTATGTGATTTTAAGTTTGTTTATTAGTTAAAATATGGGACTTCTTAGCTTGTCTAATAGTCATTTTCTTTGGAAAGCCCAGACTGTAAGGTTTTATGTGGATAAGCAAGCCCGTTTATCTTCTGCATGGGTCATGAGATGACTGGAGCAACTCAGCGATGACCTTGCCTATTTGATACTAAGCACTGAATATTACCTGCATGTTAAGTGGGTTTAGGATTGTTTTATAACCAATTGCTTCTTCCAGGGGGCTCTAATTGCAGTCTGTGCTCTGACAACTAATGTGAGTTCAGTAGTTTCAAGGGCTTCACACATTATTTGCTGTGGACACAAAGGATCTTGGCAGAGAAGCAGAGAAACACTAAGACAGGTTTTACCCAGGCGTGTTTGTGGAAGTTTTATGAATATTCAGGAAAAGGAATCTGAAACTTTTTCCCTAAATCCACAGTGGCTCCCCTACTCCACCCCAAATTGTAGTTTGGAACGACCTTTTGTGTAATGAAGGCGAAAAAAAGGTGAAACACTCCTATTTCAGTACAGATGTACCTTGAATGTCTCAGGAATGCCTGAAGATTTCTGGGAGTGATTATGAAATTTTCTTTCAGAAGAGACAATGAGGTTGTCAAATCTGAATTTCATATATTCTTATTCACCACTGAAAATCCTGAATGACTATAAAGGAGCGACTACGTGGCTTAGGCCTTCATATTCTCTAATTAAGGCTAACTATATCTTTTGTAAGAGATTTAAAATTTTCCCTAATAACACAACTCATCCATGGTGACGTTACTAGGGCATATTAGTGGGATCGGCCCAGGCAGAATTGTAGGGTAGATGAAGTATGATTTCTGGTGCTTGGAATATTCTATTTCTAGGACTCTCCCAAAGAGCTCAGTGCTTTTTCAATCATCCTCATCCATCAAAACTTACTGGTGTACTTTGTGAATCTTTATTGAGTGCTTCCAATATTCTAGTCTTTGGGTTAAGTGTGCTGAAGTTATAAAACAAAGGGAAGATGCAGGCAACTAACCCACAATGTACAGCGAGGAGGGACCATTGCTTTTATAGGAAGATATGTGGGGTGCTCTGGGAACACGTAGAAGGGCCCCCATGTATCTTGGAAGGCCAAAGACAAACTGGGGAGAGTGAGCCAGGTGAAATGGAGGGGAGAGGCATTCCCGGGAGAAGAGTGCTCCAGGGCGAGAACACGGCAGGTGTAGGGAGGGAGCGTTGCTGTTGCTCGGTGCTCATGAGAACACCCTGGACACTCTTTTAGAAATGCTTGGCAGCTGCTGTTCACAGGAGCACTTGCTTCTTCACTGTCTGGTATTGGCAAACCAATGCTGCCAGGTGGCCTTGGTGCCTGGCACTTTTAAGACATGTGTGAAAGTAAGTTCTTTTTTAAATGTTCCAACAACATTAGTATCATGAAATACATTCTAAAAAGGGCCTTTGATCAAAGTGGTTAAATTTAAGTTCACATTTCATTCTGGTGACTAATTCTGCACCACAGGTACACAGACTGTGGAGAAAGAATTTTCCTTCGTAAGTCATTTTTGGAGGTCATTTAGTTCCTCTTTCAGCAAATGTCTAATAAATGTCTCCTTTGGTGCCAGGCACTGTGCCAACACCAGGGCTAAACAGATTGGTTCAGGAAAAGCTTCAGCAAAGAAGAGCACTCAAGGTTTGCTGCTTCTTAAGTCCATTTCATGACAAACATTCTTATTAGAAAAATTCCTTTCAAGTGATAATTCCTCCATTTTATTTCTGCCATGTACAACATTCATTCATTTACTCAGTCAACAAATCCTTATTCAATACTTATAATGAAACAGGACAATTGCACTTTCCATAAGACTTACTTTCAATAAATACAGTGATAATTATTAATTAAAGACAAATGTGATACATGTTGTCATTAAAGCTTCCGAAGCACCTACACATTTTCAAAGGAGGATATCTCTTAGCTCTACCCAGAGAAGTCATGGAGGGGCTTCCTGGAGGAGGTGATATTTGCTTTGTCTTAAACAAATAATACTAATTCCTGTTTCTTTCAAAACGGCAGAAGGAGAAACTGGAAGGAGCTGGTTTAAATATTCATCGTCATCGGCAGCCATCCGTCTCGAGAGACGATGGTGTAGCTTCTTAAGAGTCTATCTGCACCGCCGAGAATGGTTGTGCAGTCCGACTCGGGAGTGACACGGTATCTGTCTCCTCCCGTGTTGAATCGACATCTTGCGATGACGCTGGAGTGTCCTCTCCAGTGAAGCTGAAGCTACAGAGCCTGGGCAGGGTGATATGGAGGGTCTGCTGTTGCCCAAGCAGCAGACCCCCCCTCTCTTCGCAGCTGAAGGGTCCAAGGGAAAGACGGAGTCAATACAGCTTGGCTTCAGGTGCGCCGCAGGAGTTGCCGGTGTTGACTACAATGTCAAACCGCCTTAGGGACTCCGGCTCCGGATTTTCTGTCGGGGTTTACTCCCTTAGCCTTTCCCCTGAAGAGGTATGCCGCAAGGCAGCGGAGGTTTTTTGGAGTCAGAGTTTTCCTTCTCTGATGTGCCCTGACTGGAAGATCGAACCAGCGACACTTAGCTCGCAGGCCGACGCTCAATCCACTGAGCCAAACCAGCCAGGGTTTAAATATTAGTGAACAAGAAACTAGCAGAATAAAGGAAATGGTGGGCAAAGAGAGAAAATCTTGTCTTGAGACACTACATGTGCAAAGATAAGGCGATGAAAAAGCACAAAATAGTGTGATGTGGCTGAGTACTGGGTGGGTGGTGAGGGTAAGATATAGTCACAGATGTGACTGGAGAAGCAGGCAGGGCTAGATGGTAAAGCCCATTTAATCCTCCAAACTATCAAGCATAAGAAGCACTACCATGATCTAAACGTCAATTTCCATTTGAAAGTCTACTTGGCCTTTAAAACAACATGCACAAAAGCAAACTCCTGTCCTCCCCCACGGACCTGCCACTTCTGCAGATTTCTCTGGCTCAGTCAATAGTGTCTTCATATGTCTAGTTGCTCAAGTTAATGTCATCCTCGATGCCTCCCTTTTCCTCACATCATGTATCATAAGTGTCAAATCTTGCTGATCTTACATTTCGCACCCCCTCCTGGCCCTAGCCAACATCACCTATAGTCACCTATTAAGTTATCTCCCTGCTTCTGTCCTGGATCACCCTGTCTCCTCCTGTTCTCAAACCAACAGTCAGATCCTTTTAAATTCTAAGATCACATAACCTTGCTATAACTTTGCATTGTACTCTAAGTAAACTCCAATGCAGTACAAAGGATGACAAATCTGCCTCTCTATCAGCTTTCTGACTTCACTTAGTCCTTTAACACCACTTCAGGCTCCTTGCTTTTCCTAGAACTCAGTCATCCTCCCCTGTCTGGCTTCTTGACTTCCTTGTTGTGCCCCCAGGTATTTCTGTGACTCACCACCTCATCTCCTTCCAGTCTTTGCTAGAAGGTCACAGTAGCAGAAAGACCTTCCCAGGCTCTCCTGTTTAAAAGTGTAACTCTCCCCTGCATTTCTGTCTCCTTCCCTGCTTTGCTCTTCTCCACAATACTTTATTCATTTAATTTTTTTTCAATTGTCCAAAGCCTCTTAGGAGAGAATGTAAGCTAATGGAGGGTAGAGATTTATTTATTTATTTTTGGTCGCTGCCGTTTCTGACACATAATAAATACTTAAAAATATTTCATAAGTGAATAAATTGTCCCCACAGAGAGGCTGAGAAACTCGCTCAGTCCTACAGTGACTCCTGTGCCATGCTGATCTTGGCTGGCAATTTTACAGGTGAGAGACGAAGTCTGAAGAACTGAAGGCTTTATGCTGGGCCATATCTTTCAGAAAGAGTAGAGCCTGAATCAGAGTGAAGGACTGACGAAGGTCAGTAGGGTCCTTTAGGACCCTGAGAGCACTGACTCCCTTTGTCATTGCAGATGATAGGAAGGTGACCCCAGAGCTGCATTCCATGGGCAACAGCTCATGTTTCTCCAGCCTTCTTCATGAAGGGGGTTTGCCTCTGCCTCCTCTTCCTCTGGATCATAGGGTGGAAAAGATGTGAGGGACTTTGGGGTCTTTATTATTAAATAGGAACCACTGGGCTAAAGAAATGCTTTGAAGGCTCTGAAAAGGTCCTCTGATGGTTCCATGGGGTTTTCCTTTTAAAGGCTCCATGGGGAAAAGAAAAACTTCATGACAAAAATTACCTATTCTGCTTTGAGTGTTTCTTGATAAATATGTGTGAAAGTTAAAATCTCATTTCAAAGGGGGAAAAGTGATCCTTGTTCAATGGAATTCTATGCAAAAAACCAACTGGAGAGAAAGGGGATTTCTCTATTGTCAATGCATCGTTATGCAGGGAGACAAGCTTTGATGTAACTGATAGTTTGGTTTTGTAATAGCCCAAGAACACAGAAAGGGCATGTGATGTATTACACAGCACTTGAGACTAAAAGTTTGCTTCTCTTGGACTAGAATGAAAGTTTAGCCTGAAAACTCTTGTTGAAAGAGATTTGCTTTGTAATATATCAGGAGAACCTGTTAAACTTAACTTCAATAGGCACCTGATACACACTTTGGAAAAAAAATTGTTAACTCGTTAAGCTTAATGGCCCCCGAAGCATCCCAGGATGCCATAGAAGCTAAACCTTTAATAAAGAACTTCACTTCTAAGGAGGTAAGTATTGAACCTACAAAAGAGAAATTCTTTAAAGTGGAGCTTAGACAGCTGAACTATTATTAAAGAGCCAGAACAGAAACTAAGTCATTTTATTTTTTTTACTAAGGGGAATTAACAGAGATAGATACTACATATTGTGTATACCAGAAAAAAATCACTTAATAATGACTGCCTGGTAATAAAATTAATCTTAAATAAATAAATAATATATATATATATATATATATATATATATATATATATATATATATATACTTAAAGCAGTCAGGAGGGAAAATACTTTTACTGGAAAGCTTTGTAAGAACAGCAAAATATTTATCCTGGACATAGCATTAATTAGCATAAAAGGCAATGGAGCACATTAAACACATAGGAAGTGATACTAGGTTCTTCAATTAGTAGTTTGCAAAGAAAACACTAAAGGATTTCTAGTTCTGTGGTCATGATTTCAGCATAAAAAATGTAAAACTAAATAAAAAAGTGAGACATAATCGCACATTAAATGCAATAATAAGAATGGCTAGCTCAGTGCCTGGCTTACAATGAGAGTTCAAACACTGTTGACTTTCCTAATTATAATTATTATCCTACTATAGACCAAGCTTTGTGTTAGCAGATTTATAGGTGCTATTTGATTTAATTGCATATAGAAAAGGCTAAAAAGACTAGATGATAACTCATTTCCATATGAAACTGAACACCAACAAATTAAAATACCAAGAAATCTAGATATGAATCAAAAAGATCCAGTTCTACAGGTAACACCTTTTGCCTGACCTTCTGAAACTACCAAACTGAACTTGGCATCAGGCAAATATATGGCATAGCTTACGCTGAATCACTTTTCTAATAGTTCAGAGGTTCATCTCCCTAATTTATTATGGCCAGACACTTATTTCCAGTTCTTTCCCCATCTACACTTCTGGCATTGATGCTCAAACTCCCATCTGTCATTCAGAGATATACTCCTTGTCTCTTTCTTGTCCAAATTATTTCACAAAGATGCTATATTTTAGTGTGGGTGACTTGAGTGAGAGCTACAGTTAAAATTATTGCTTGCACAAGGTTTCATTTTAGAATCCTGATAAGTCATTTCAAATGTGAGCTGTGTCGAGTACATTTCAATTTATTACTTTTTCTAAGTGAACTAATCTAAATTAAAATCTCACAGAATCAATACTTCATTTTTATCATAGAGCATTCTGATTCCACCTCCTACTCATTCATCTACTGTTCACTGTGGCCTGGAAATTTCTATCAATGAAGAGTTACTTTATATTATATGGAAATAACACATCTGTAGTCAGTTCTTTCATCCACATGAGTCCATGTTTACAGTAAATGTTGTCTTACTTCAACTCCCTCATTTTATTTATTCTGCAGAACCTTCCCACAATCCTTATCATGAGAATTACCCAGTTCTTATTATGGGTTCACAGTGTGCACGATTACAATCTGAAAACTGTCACTAAAAATTATCTCATTTGTTTGGCTTCAGTTCCTTATTACAGTAACAGCCACCAGTCCAGACAAACGGGAAGATATTTTCAGGGTTTCCAAATGTTATTCAGTGCCTTTCCCCCAGTGCATTCATTTTGAGGATTGCCTTTGGGTTTTTTAAGGTCTAGTGTTGACTTGGAGATATTGCATAGATTTTTAACTCACATGCCATTCTCCTAATATGTTTTTATTTCTGGTGACCTAGAAAAGAACGGAAGTAAAGAATGGTACAAGGAAAATGTATTCTCATGACAGAGTGTTTTTTTAAAAAAAATGCTTTCAAGGGATTTATTTAGTTAGGTCTTGTCTTTTCCATTATTCTTTTATATGCCACTTGTATTGCATAGTCTATGGCTGATCCATAAAAGAATCATAAAAAGGACCCCATTTTATGCAACCACATAATAGCATGTCTGCATAAAATAGGTGATGCATATATTTTATGTCCAGAATTCCACATGGCCACTCATATTTCTTTTCTCTCTCAGCTTTCGAGGTCGGGTTCATAGTTTTTCAAGAGCAAGAGATCTTCGATGCCTTTGTTTCGGGACAGCAGGGCCTGATCTGTCTTATTCGCTCCTTGACTTCAGAACCTAGGATGGGTCCTGGCACATGGCAGGATATCAATAAATGTTTGGAAATGCTCTTTTCTTCTGTAATTATTTACCATCAGTCAATAGCTCAGACAGGAATCCCTGGTACTCTCATTGCCTAAAATTATGAGAAATGCCTACAAAGCAACACTTTAATTTTCTGAATGTATAAATACAAAGTTTTTAAGGAAAGTAATACATTTGCTACCTTAGGAAAAAATGAAAAAAAGAAACCTCTAAGTACTGGGGCTTGGTCGGTGTATGCCATATGTCACTTTAAAAATCCAAATACCAATGAGGAGGAGAGCCCCAGGAGACAGTGAGAGTCTACTCAGTAGGTTCAATGCCAAGTTAACCACACAGCATCTGTGCCTTTGTCCTACCGTCTAGAGAGAGGATGTGTTTTTTAAAGCTGAAAGGACGAGAAAACAGTCACTGACTTAAGGATGCTTATAATCCAGTTGAAGATAAAGTGCACAGAGATTTTGTTAATGGTGAATGAAAGTACATGGTTAACTATGGAAAAGGAGATGGTAGGAGGCTAGGGTCGGGGGAAAAGGGCTTCTGAAATGTATTGGACAGGATCTAAGTCCCGGAGAACAGATAAAACTCGTCGAATTGGAAAGAAAGGTTATGGGGTGAGGAAAGAGTGGAGGAGGAGGGAGGGGTCAGCTGGTGATGCCTGGAGACAAGAGTGGGACCATATTAGCTAGTGAGGTTTGGCTACAACCGCACGAAGAGGGCTTGTTGTGGAAAGTAGTCAGTAATGCAGTTACGTCAGGGCTTATGCAACTCTCATGGTCATTACGGAAAGTGGTCGGGCTCCATTTTTCCAAAAAACGTGAATGATGATCCTGTTTATGCACAAGAATATATCTGATTCCTAAATGCAAGTGACTCACTTAGCCCAATATTGACTGAGAAATGACAGGCACCAATGGAAACAGGAGCTGAAAACGAGGTAGAGATGAGCATCACTGGCTCCCTAGGAAACAGATGGGCTCTGGAGAGATGTTCACTGTGCCCCAGGCACTTCTCTTTTCGTAACTAGCCGAAAATGAGTAAGAAGGGACTGAAAGCACGGGGCAGAAGGCAGGGCAGAGGAAGAGTGCAAACTTGGTGTCTTGTGCAGTTAACTCAGACACTCCATGGGCTACTTGTGTGTGATTCAGAAAGACCATGCATAGTAGCCTGGAAGGCAGAGGCGCTCACCTGCTGCCTCTAGCAGACTTGGATGAAAATGTTCCTCCAGATCCAAAATGAAAGCAGGGTGAGACAGAGAGCTGGCTGCTATAGAAGTGCAGCAGAGGAAGGTCTGTCTGTCCTTGAACACCAAGCCCTCCTGCTCTAATTGACACTACGGAGACACTAAGAATTCCAGTGCAGAGGGGAGATGATTGCACTTGGGTTTCCATGAAGCAATTCCGGGGATGTGCAGGAGGTTGATTTGTGGCTTATATATCAAGACCAGGTCAAGGCCATGCATTCCATTTTTAGAAGCCTGTCCAAAGACAATAATCATGGATATGTACTATAATTTATTCTGGAGGTTAAAAATAGCAAAAACTCGTGAGCAACTCAACTAGCTACCAGTAGGAGCTTTGCATACACCGGATAGTGAGTACATAGCTCATAAAACAGGATGAGGGTCTATGAGATGTCAGCTGAATTTTTTTTTTAAAAACAAAAACTAAAAAGAACTCCCTGTTCAAATACATTTGAGAAACACTGAGTGAAGCCAAGCTAAATAAAATTTGTTATTTGATATTGGAGAACCTTAAATATGTGAAGACACCAGTGATTCTCCTAGAGAGAGATGGAATAGGGAAGCCTTCCCAGTATCACTATCTTCCCTGGGGGTGGAGGACCCCCTTGCACAGAATTTTGAACTCTGTAAAGAACTCAATCTTTGTTGAAGGTCTAAGCTAAAGCTTCGTACTTTAGTTTTCTTTGTTTCTTTGTCGTGATGGGAGAGAGTGAACAGCACCTTCTGCAAAGTCCAGGAAAAACAACCTTTGTTTGTCAAATTCCTAATAACTCTGGTGAACTCTGGTGTTCAATTTTGGTATAAACATTCAGTCATTTTTAAGGACACCATTTATAGGTTTTAAAATTAATGCGAAAGTATATGTATTCTGGGCAAGAGCAACAAATTTTATTTAATCAGCATCCCATCCATCACTGTATAATGTGTGCAGTCTCTGTAAATGCACAGGAAGGTGCACAAAAGTGGAGCTGATGAATTATGGAAACCTTATACATGTGCCGAGTGCATTAAATACTTTCTGCTAACCCTTCCCCTCAACCTCTCAACAGATAGGGCCCAAATAATCATAGGTCAACAAAGCCACTTCATCACCTTGGATATGCAAGAAAAGGGAATATAAATAGTTAATATGCATAACAATTTAAAAATATGATCACATTTTCCTGAGTACTAAACTCAGCTGTATTACTATTTATATCAAGTCTGTTAACTAAGGGGAAAAATGGAAATTTGCTCCCAACTGCCTCTTCTATTAATTCTACATATTGTACAATCTATCAACTCAAATAATTAAAAAGTAATTCAGAAGTTCAGTGCTTCCATCATCAATAATATGGATCATATTTATCACTCAAAAATAAGTAATGGGCACCAGAAAAGCTTTACCTTTCCAGTTGGTATTTGAAATTGAGACTAAAAGAAGGAGGTCTATGTATAATCAAGCAATGTGGATAAATCATACACGAATTACATGCAAACTCAAAGTATTGGTCGTTTATTTACTGAAAAGATTTTTCTTGGATAATTTGATTTTTATAGTTTGTGACCTTAAGAAATAATTTAATAAGTAATTATTAATGTTTCAGTTGCTATATCTCACCTCCAAAATGTTCCTACCACTTAGAGAGCATTTACTATGTTCTAGGCACTAACTAGTCCTTCACAGACCTTATCTGACTTAAGCCTTATAAGAACCATACTGTATTAGTTATTACACAAGGCAATGGAAATGATGAGAAGTTAAATAACTTTTTCCAAGCATGATTCAGGGAATAAGCTATAGAAAGTAGATTTATCCCAGTCCTATAAGGCTTCTTCCTGATAAAATTTCTTTGTACTGTTCTCTATTGAGGAAGGAAGATAAAAACGTTAGTCCTGCCCATCTCCCAAGTCTGTACGAAGCTTATAGCATATTGTCTTTTCCTCGGTATATATCCCATTCTACATAATCCAACTGTATACTGGACGAGGAAGAGGAATCCCAGGGTGCAGCGAGTGTAAAGAGAGCAAGGCCAGGTGATGCTGAGCTGTCCTTTCCTGGCGGGAGTCATGACAGACTCAGAACGAAGAATGTTTCCCTTGAGAATGACCCGGCTGCCATCACCTAGATGGTGCTTCAGGAAACTGCCCTGAGATTCATGCTCTATTTTCTGGGGAACTCGTCCCTCAACAGACGTCTTGCCTCCTTTCCAGCACAGAGCACCACTCTGGGCTGTTCTTGAATCTTGTGCAAAGGAGAGTGCACCCCAATTCTGCATTCCAGCAGAAATATAGTCTGTTTTGAAAGGTGAATTACCTCAGTGAGGGCTCTTGGATCTAAGAGATCAGCTGACCGCTGAGAACCCTATCTGCTGACCCAGGTGTGGGAAGAAACAAAGCTTTCTCAGGGGCAAAGCTGAACTGGGTAGAGTTGAGGCACTGGAACAATTGATTTCAATTAGTCTTAAACAGTGATAACGAGTGCTCAGAAGATCTCTCCTCTAAATGTCCTTCAGTTGGTCATTTATTTTCATCCTTTTTCGTCTTCAGAGGCAAAACTTTAATGTACTGTCTTTTCACAGCACATCTTAATGTAACAGTTAATATGCAGACAAAGAGACCAAATCCCCTTGACTCATGCGTCTGATCTCCATTTAGCAGGAAGGTGAGGGAGGGAAGCAGGAAGGAGGAGACTCAAGCGAAGACATGAAGACCTGGTGCCCTTCTCCCCTCCCCTGCAAAGCGCAGGCTCTGTCTGTCATTCACATCCTTCCATTGGTTTCTTACCAGTCTCTCTCCAAAGGGAGCAAATTTTCAACTTCACAGATGACATGTTGGCTACAAAATAATTTCTCCATTAGACATTATATGTAATATTTACAGTTGATATTTTACATTCTGTAAGATTTGTCACTGCATTTCCTCTGTTTCATGATACGCAAACAAGACGTGGATTTGTCCAGCTCCTCTTTCTTCATTTTCTGTTTCAGGTACCCTACCTGGTCTCTCTCCCCATGTCTTCTCTGCCTTACCCCGTTTTCCTAATGAACCACTCACTAGACCACCAATTCATCGGCATGTCATCTTCACCCTAAGCCTTCTTGTCCCTCTCACTTCTTAAATTCTCCCAGGATTCCAAGGCTTGTTCTTACCAGTTTCTATTTTCAGCTTCTTCCCTTCTTTCTATAATAAGGTTTACAATTATACTCGCCAGTATTCCAGAGGGCTGTCCCCAGCCAGAGAGGAGCAATCAGACCTGAGAGCATCCTGAGGGCTGGGAGCAGCCACAGGCCCGCAGTGTGGTTGCCAGGGCTCGGGAGGCCGTGAGAGAGGAGAGAAGTGGAGGGAGTGGCCCAGGGATGCTGCGCCCTCCATGGGGGCCCAGGCAAGAGAACCTGGGAGAAGAGATCTGTGAGTTATCCCCATGAAGATGTCAGGAAGGTGGGCACAAGGAATTTTAGGATTCTTTGCTACGATTCATCTTCCTCAGGAAAACTTATAATAAAGAGATACCGTACTCCTCTAAGGGAGATATGTGTGTGTGTGTGTATGTGTGTGTGTGTGTATGTGAGAGAGAGAGAGAGAGAGAGAGAGAGAGAGAGAGAGAGAGTGTATGTGTGTGTGTGTGTGTGTGTGTGTGTCTGTGTGTTTGGGAGTGGTGTGGGGAGAAGCAGAGATTTCAATATTCAGCTTCAAGGTATCCTAGAAACATTTGGAAGACAGATCTCCCTCTTCAGGCCTCCCTTGACAGCCTGCTTCTGATGTCTGCCTACTGAACAGTGCCCCACACACTTAAGAAAAGGTCCCACAGGAGACAGGAACCACCTTGGGTTACATTACCATTGAGACCCTACTGTAGAGACATGGTTTAATGGCACAGTGCCTGCTGTGGGCCACCCTTGCATTGGTTGACCTCTGGTGGCAGGCAGGGTTTCTTTGTTTATAAAATTTGAGAAAGACGGGTATGACCAAAGCTCTGCTGCGTAAGTCTGATACTTCCTTTCACTCCCACACGCATGTGCTCATTCTTCTCAGAATTCTGTTTCTCCTCTTTGGAAAAAGACCCATATACCTTGTTGGCCACCACGGCTTAGCTTGTGCATCAATGTGGCCACTCACGTTTCTCATCAGTCTTCATGAATAAAACAGAGACAAGTTAGTTATAACTGAGCGGTCTGGTGTTTACCTGTGTGCATGTCACCCGCTTTTCCCGTGATATTACAAGTTGTTTTAAAGGAGAAAGGTTTTAGAAAAAGCCCCCTGGGCCACCGAAAATCTCAGCATCAGTCATTCCTTAGCACTTTAGAGCATGAAGGGCTTCGTGTGCCTTACTGACTTAAGAGCAGGAAAGACACTCAGCAGGTGTCCCGATAGTGATCCTAAGATGTTTGTAGTTGCTCAACTTTCTTTGTCGGACAAAAATCTTAACCACCCCCCCAAAAAAAAAAAAAAAAAAAATCTTAACCCAGACTCTAATAAGTGAAGGAGGTTGAAACTTTGGATGGTTCTGACCCTTGCCCCAACCTTCCGCTCACTCCCTTTTCCCCTCGCCGCATGGCTGTGTAACCTTGGGCGACTTGCTAAATATATCTCCCAGTGTCCTCCTGTGCTGGAAGGGAAGGTAGCAGCACCTGCTGGCTGCATGGAGTTGGCATAAGGATTAAACAGGGGTGTCCTTATGAAACCATTAGCATCATGCCTGGAAACAGCAACTCCTAATACAGGTTGCCATGACTGCTTTTATTATTGACAGCAGAATGAACACTAGAAGCCCTGTTTCCTCTTCTGGGCTCCTACAGTTCTCTACACTGAAACATACGATCCATCTAGGCTTTGCCTTACTGTTATCCTCACTGTCCCCTTACTTGGTGATTCCTGCTTAGATCACCATCAGCCCAGGCAGCTGTCCCAGCCTGATCTCCCACTCTATTAGCAAGCTAGTGCCTGCATGTGTACACACATGAATGCACACATGCGCACACACAAGTACACAGACGTGCAGTCTCATCACTCAGTAGTGTCCGTCCGGCTCCCTCTCCATTGGCCTCACTGTCTGTGTCTCAGTCTGTCTCAGCTTTTTCCCCTTTGCCTTACAGAGTAATGGGTTTGTCTCTGTCCCTCTCCCCACCGCTTTTTACAGTCTTCCTGTCTTTTCCTCCCTTGCTTGCTTTGCAAACCTGCTCTCCTGTCCCCTTTGCCTTTCCTCTCTCCTACTCCTGCCTCCTTACTGATGGAGGAGCCTACGTGGTTACATGCCTGGGTCTGCTCCATCCAAGTGTATCCGACGCTCTCGGTCTTTGCCTCATCCTGGAGGTTTTAATGCAGGGAATGAAGTGCCACACTTAGGCTTGCAGCAGTGTCATTACTGCACATCAGGGTCTCACAGCGACAAAAGGGGCACCGTTCGCATAGGAATGGGAGGCAGGTGCCACCAACGGCGCCAGCACAAGGCCCTCCTCCCCAGTCAAGGGCTCCTGGGGTCCACGGCGACGTCCTGGCCGAAGAATAAACGGCATCTGGAGGCTCGAGTCTGGCCAAGAGGGCCGCCCCTTCGTGGTGCTCAGTATTTAATTCTAATGTCCCCTGAATAACCAGATTGAATTTTGTAATTTGCAAAGTTGTACATTTTGTCAGTATGTGGGGGACGAAACACTGGGTAAACACTGTTTATCCAGTACACTCTGGCTAATCGCTCCCTGGCTGTCCTTCTGATTGCTGGTTTGTTTTATTTGTCCTTACAAGGAAAGAAATGTATTCCAGAAAAAGCACTTGTCTCAATGAGCTCTGAAACTACTCGAAGATAACTGGGTTCAAAGCTAAAATGTGCTCCTTCTAGGGCAAAGTAAGTCTACGGAGACTGAAGAAGTTAAGTTCTCGGGTATGACTGGGATGAAGAAAGGAGTAAAACTTACTTTCTCAGTCTCCCAGGTCATTCGAGGAATTACCTCTCCATCCTATCTTTCATTGGCCAGTGATAAAAATATAACCTCTCTTACCCAAAATTCTGTCAACCAGAGAATTCTGTTAACCAGCAATCTCTTGGTGGTACTTTGCTAGTATAATTTTATATAAGGTATATTCTATGTAATGTATATATAACTATATGAGTATATGAGATATAATCTATATAACTATATAATTACATATGATCATATACTATGGATAGATTATAAGATTACATATAAAATGCTACATACCATATTTTTCAAACTATAAGACGTACCTGACCATAAGACACACCTAGGTTTAGAGGAGGAAAACAAGAAAAAAAGAATTCTGAACCAAATGGGGTACTAAAATATTTAATAAAATAGAACAGAATAATATTTCAACCATGTAAAGTGAACAGCAGCCAACAGCGATATTAAGGACCATCATCACTGTCGTTAACAAATGAGGAGAGACTTTAAGTTTCAAGTACTCTTCTAGTTTTCTGGGAACCCCAAGAACTCATCATCCTAGAGTCAGAATTTATGGAGCTCAGTTGCTCACCATCACTGATATCACTTTCTTCGCTATCTTCATACTGACCAGACGCCCTGAGATTCAGCAGTAAAATGGGACACTTAAGCGTCCCCAGGGGTTTCATGTGGACCCACCGCTTCCTCTTCTAACAGCTATCGCCACCACTGACAGGTCAGGTAATACACATCACGGTCTGTGATGCAATATTCACTCCAAAAGACACACAGACATTTTCCCCCTACTTTTTGGGAAAAAAAAAAAAAGTGTGTCTTATGGAGTGAAAAATACGGTATATTGCATTTATATGCTTACTGGTGCTTTGATAGTAAAATTTAAATATGTAGTAAGTAGTATATGGTTATATAAAGAACTCATGGTTCATTTACATTATGAGGCAATCTCTAAGAAAGTCATTCATTCATTTCAACAAATATTTAAGAAACTTCTATACGTGTGATAGAACTCCAGTTACCAAAGTGTGTGTTCAATTAATTCCCGTGTTAAGGCTACATTTGCATTTTAATCATTTAAAGGTGTGTTTGTACACATAAGACCGGGTTTTGTTTCTCTTTCTTGTTTGTCAAGTGCTGTATATTGGATGGCATATATATGGTTCAACATATATAATTTGTGCAAGGAACATCTGCTTGTTTTGTCTGCCCAGCAAGGTTGCCCTCGTATTGCAAATAGTGCCCCAATTTATCTTTGGGAAACTGATCCTCCTCACTGTAAGCAGTAAAATAAATATATTTAAGGGACACATTTTTAATCATATAGCTTCCACAAATAATTTACTTATGTTTCCTCCTGGAGTGTTTGCAGGTTAAGTGGTTTACTTTTGTTTCCTCTTAAATACATTCCTTCTTCCCCACAAATCAATAAAATTGAGGCCACGTGGGGCAATGTTTTTCTCAAACTCAAAAGGTTTCTTTTCATCTCTGCCGGTCTCTCCCCTTTCCTCCTGAACGCTCATCATTTCCGCTGTATGTGGTATCGCGTCTCTATGACTTTGACTCTCCTCAACCAGAAAAGTGAAAACAAAGAGGGTAAACAGGGTCATGACACATGTCAGCCTGTTAAAACAGGCACATCACTGGGGTTCCCCTCTTCTGCAATATTTAGATAGGTTTGGGGATCAACACAAGCTGTCTTTTCTCCCTCCGTTGGGAGCTTCAGCCACCAGGCTAGCCTTCAGGACTTCATTCTAAGTCCACAGCCTGGACCCCAGAACTGTGTCTCAGAAAGAGGGGACAGAATTATTAATCCATGGGAAAAGCTTAAAGCTTTAATAACATTTGCTCTCCATCCTGCAAGTTTTACAACCTAATGACTTTCAGAGGATTAATTACAGTTTTCTCTTAAGAGCAAAGTGTGAAACTCAGTAGCTCCCCTTACATTGCTGCAGGAATGATTCTCATTTGGCTAAAACTAAAAATTTAAATAGGTGCCATAGGGACCCAGCTAGCTTAAGAACTCCCTGGGTCCTCTTTATAGCTGAGTTATGTGCTACAAGCTCCTATTTAAACACAAAACGAAACAGAAACCCTATGACTGAAATGCTGTGGAGACTGCTTCTTTCATCCACTTATTAATACTTCTCTTCCTTGTCTCCCCTCCCTCTTTAGGGACTCCACCAAGATGTTTGTTCATTCATTTGCAAATAAGTTGTTTTTCTCTCAATCCTCCTGATGTGACACACTCATCCTTCTAACGCACTCATCCTTCTAATGCACCTCTGCACATGTGTATGGATTTCCCACATTGGTTACTTACTATACACGATCTTGGACAATGAGAACGCAAGCGTGCAGTCACCTTGTTTGAAAGTGTCTAGGTCGGGTTGGAAGATAAACATCGCCCATACGTCCCCACCCCACCCTGTCCCATTAACTGGTGCCCTGCTGATTCTCACTGGCAGTGGCTTTAAGAAGCCTGAAGTAATTTTGGTGGCTCTGGAAAAGAAGTGGGTGTGGGGTTTCTATGTCATCTGCATCCAGACAAACAGATTTTTTGCGTTCACTGGACTTCATCATCAATGGAACCTTGAAATAAACATTGAATGTATCTGATTTTTAGTAAAGATCTAATGATTTAAATTTCCTGTGCTTAAATTTGTTCTGCCACGTGCTAATTCTGACACTTTGGGCAGGTTCTTGATCTCTCTCTGTGCCCCTGTTTTCTGTAAAATGGGAACTAATAATAATGGTACCAATCTCATAGGGTGATTTTGAGGATTAAATGGGGCAATCTGTGAAAGTGTTTACCCCTGCTCCTGTATCTAGGAAGTGCTCAGTTAATGATAGGTATTAAATTGCTACAGAAGAGACCACTGTAAATGGGTCCCCATCCTTGACTCACATATACAATAAGCTTCTAGTATGCAGGCTTTTCTAGTCACTTGGCTACAATGATGAACTAAATACCTCTTCTGTTCTCAGGGAGAAAGCAGTTGGTCTAGGAGAGAGCTACAGAATCAGTTACAGAGTCTACAATATGGTGATAAAGGGTAGAAACCATTAACACTTATCGAATCCTTAATACTATGCTGGGTATTTTACATGGATTATCGTATTTAACATTTTCAGAAACTTATGCAGCAGTGACTATTCTTTTATTTATTATCCTGATGAACAAATTAAGGCTTAGAAAGATCAAGTAAATTCAAATACATCAGATGCCAGAGACTAAGCTTTTCAGCACTTTTCTTTACTGAGTGATGAGATACTAATACATACCATGAGCTAAGAGTACCCATTAATAGAGGAACTAACTCTATTTTAAGAATCTGGTGAAGAGGAAGTGACCGATGAGCTAGGTCTTAATGGAAGAAGGAAAACTTCAAAGGGTAAGGGGTGAAAGAAGCAAGCAAACCATGTGGGTGTGGCCACACATGGGGTCATGTGTGCAGAGGGTGGAAATTGGTGATGGAAATGGGAAGGGCCGTTGGGAATAGTTTGGGACACAATGCTAAAGAATTTGGATTCTGGTCATGTGTTCAAGAGAGGCATTTAAGGAGAGCGAACACATGATTAAAAGCAACAACTCTGTCAACACCATGCCTAGGGTGACCCCTGAGTAAAAGTCAAGGATGAAATAAAGGCCATCATGAGTCCCCTGACATGAGAAGCATGTGGTACGGGCCAGCACTTTCATCAGTGTGCTTATTGTATGACTTTCTGTCTCATTCGCCAGATTGTTAATTTTATAAGTGTAGTGACCATGCTAATTGTGCTAGCTATTTTAATTCTAGGACTTAACACATTACTGTATTTAGTAGATTCTCTCTATATTGCTTGAAATTCTGGATGACTAAAGGTTCAGAAGAGGGGCACCACGCATTGTGGAATAAGGGGATGCTGAAGCTGAGCCTTGGAGGACAACTAGACATTAACAGACAAATGGTGGGAGGAAAGGATGCACTGGAGAGAAAAGGTCACTGGGCAAAGATTGGGAGGCACAAGAGGACATAGTCCATTCTGACAACTCCAACAGTTGGTCTGGCGAGAACAGGGTTTCTCCACCTGAGCACTGTTGACATTTTGGCTGTATAATTCTTTGCCATGTGCAGCTGTCCTGGGCATTGCAAGATATTAATCAGCACCCCCGGCCTCTACCCAGTAGATGCCAGCAGCACACACACTTCCCTGAGTTGTGACAACCAAAGATGTCTCCTGATATCGCCAAATGTCCTCCCCCTACCAACTCAAAACAATTGCCAGGGCTTTCGAGTAAACAGAAAAAATATAAGAACATATGCAATATGCTAATACAAAGAAAAACGGGGTAAATTTCCAAAGATGTGACCAGAGTGGATGGGGTTAGCCTGAGCCCAGTGGGAAAATCCTCAGGAATTTAAGCAGAGCAGTGCCCTGAACAGAGCCTTGGGTTTCAGGGAAGTCACTGGGCAACTGTGGTTTGCAGGGGGTCAGGCTTGTCTACAAAGAGAACTGGCTGTTCAAGTCCTTGAAGCAAGAAGAGATGAGTCTGCACTGAGACCAGGGCAGGAGAGCAGGAGGAAGCTGACAACGAGCAGGAGTTTAAAGCAACAGGATGTGGTTCTGAAGGAAGGTGCTGTCACATGAGCAAGAGGAAAGGACCCCTCTCCAGGACTCAAGGAATGCTAACCAAGAGACCCCTTGCTGGAAGCTGAACGGTTCATCATGCAGGAAGGATGCTAATCAAATGAATAAGCATGAAGTGAAAATGCCAACCCCAGAGAAGAAAGCCTGCCCAAACCAGCATACACAAATGGGGGAAAATGCAGGCAGCATCGGCGAGGTGCTCCTGAAACTGGGGGTCTAACTACAGTGAAGGATTCAGACAGAGAGAAACAGATGGTCGTGGCGATGTCCTCAGTCACACGCCAAGCTGGATAAGTCATTGCTGCCAGGGAAGGAATAATAAAAGCAGGATTTGCCAGCATGAGCTGTTGCCATGGCCTTTGGCTCAAGCTTGCTTCTGGAGGCGAGGAGAAAGAAAATAAATATGGAGTGATGGAGGAAAATCAATTATCCCTCACAGATGAGCCTTCTACATCCTAGACTGTTACTGTCACTATTATGAGAGGTTAAGTAAGGTGGGGAGAGAAATAACAAGGGGCAGGGTGTGCCCTGGGCTGCATGAGATCGTCTTGCAGCAGCAGGAGCACCCAAAGGGATCGTGGGGCAGCTGTGGAGGGCGGGACCCAGACCACCACGGCGGCCAGGCTGGTGCCCTGGGGCTCCCGCCCAGCTCCCCTGAGAATGTGGAAGGTCAGACAGGCAGAACTGGACTGAGGCCATTATGGGCCCTGAAAATTTCATTGACTAGAGAAACCCACAGGGCGTATGTGAGAGTTCTGTGGGGGAAAGAGATGGATGGACTGTCTAAAATACACTTGTTTCTTCCCAGTAAATGTATTATTTACATGAGGTTGTATTACACGAAATTATGCTTGAAGTAAATATTGAGCAAAGTAGGCTGGCTCACAGAACAGGAAGAGTACAGAAAAGAGAATAACGTATAAGTAAATGTGAAGAATTATATACGATGTTTAAGCTAGACTGTGGCTCCATGTTATGCTCAACAAATTGAGATGGAGGAGAGGAAAGTAGAGGAGGAGGAGGAGGAGGAAGAGGAGAAGAAGAAGAAATAATTTGTATGCAAAAATAATCATAGATTTTTTTCACCAGAAAGAATGTTTATCAAAACAGAGCCTGGGGTAATCATTTGAGGTTTTGCTGATGTCTCTTTTATCACTCCTAGTTGCAATATTATTGATATTTCTTGAACATCTAAAGATGAGTTCATTTATCTTCATGTTTTCTGAATTTGATATCAATAATATGCATGAAGCCACAGAGTGTCTAAATGAGGCTTCAAAAGCAGTCGCTATGATTAAACAAATTATTTGCATCCTTTATAGCTCTTTACATGGTTTTACTTAATCCTGATAACTCTGTGAGAAAGGCAGAGGAAGTGTTATTATCTTCGCTTTTTTTTTTCAATAGATGTGGCAATACAGACTTACGAAGCCTAAAGAGGCTTCCGAGCTTTCTCTGCTGTGAGAGTTGGAATTGACTCCCTGTCCAGTGCTCCTCCCCTGTAGCCTGCTGCTTGCTAAAGGGAGCCAGATTTCATTAGAATCAGGAACCCAGAGTGACAGTGAAACTCCCTTTGTCGGTGGCCTAAGCACGTCTTTTGATAATAATTAATACAAAAGTGTTTCTTACTCAACCAATTACCTTTTAAGCAACTCTCCCCCTCTGAAGTCATTCCTGTCCCGAATGTGCCCTACCTCAGTTTCCCCATTTGCCCCCATCCCAACTTTAAGACCAGGAAAACCTACTTCTTCTAGAAAGTTCTTTGATTAATTCTATCTTAAATAACCCCACTTTCAGACTAAGAATTTTTTAATTCTTAGTTTGCACCAGGTTGGGCTACATTTTTTTACATAGTGATTTTAGCTACAGTAAAGGTTTTTTCATACATCTCTGTGTAGTAGGAAAATGTTTTAAAATGTTAAACAATATAAAATTGCTACATTTTAAGTAAAAAGAATTGAATATCAACAATTTCATATGGGTCAGCTCAACTGCAAGCATCATTTTGTAGAGATAATTTTCTCTCAGTTTTTCTTTCCTCTCATTCAAGACACTCCGCTTGCCTCGGCCAATTGCTTATCTCAGGCCCTAAATAAAAAAGGTCATAACAAAAAGCGGAAGAAAAAGAATATTTTCTTTTAGGTCTCAAAAACCTGGGCATTTACAGAAAGAGAATGAATTTTTACAATAGATAAAATTGTTGCAAAAATATTTGAGGTAAGAGCAAGACTTTTCCACTCCTTTGACGAGGAGAAAGAAAAAAAGAAGAAAAGATTTATCAGCCTGGCTGGTGTGGCTCCGTGAATTGAGTGCCAGCCCGTGAACCAAAAGGTCGCCGGTTCCGTTCCTGTCAGGGCACAGGCCTGGGTTGCGGGCCAGGTCCCCGGCTGGGGGCGTGCGAGAGGCAAACAATTGATCACGCTCTTTCTCTCTTTCTCCCTCCCTTCCCCTCTCTCTGAAAAGAAAGAAATAAAATCTTTAAAAGAAAAGACTTTATCAGACTAGGGAGGAGGTGGAAGAGGAATAGAGCTGACGGGATTAGAGTGACGTCCATGTGTATACCCTGTGTATGTGCTTAGCTGGTCTGAGCCGGGCGGGCTGGATCTGAAAGGAACCCAGGCTGTGAGAAGATCCAGGTGTACAGACAGACCACTAGGCTCCTCTCGGGGGGACACGGCCCATCACCAGCGGATCATCAGTGGACAGAGCCACTGGGAAGCTGATGCAGCACCGGATAGTGACCACCTAATGGTGTCTGCCTCAGAACTACATGGACTGTCCTTTAAGAACCACTACCATGCCCTGGCTGCTGTGGCTCAGTGGATTGAGCATCGGCATCGGCCTGCGAGTTAAGTGTCGCTAGTTCGATTCCCAGTCACGGCACATGACTAGGTTGCATGTCAAGTCCCCAGTTGGGGACGCAAGTGAGAGGCAACCACACAGTGATGTTTCTCTCCCTCTCTTTCTCCTTTCCCCTCTCTCTAAAAATAAAATAAACAATAAATAAATAAAAAAACGAAAAGAACCACTACCATGTGACTCCTTGATCACCCCAAAAGGAATGACTCCACTCTATGCCCCAAGACTTTGTATGACCCCTGCCTACTTTCCCCCAGTAGACAGTTCCTCTCCTTTGCATCCAGAACCCCAGCCCCAAGCATTGTCTACTCAACACTGTGGCAACATGCTTGCCTAGTTCACCCAAGGCAGACATGTCTTTCAGATACACATTTACCCTCTTACACTTGCATATGAATTTACAAAGCCCAGAGTACTTCGCTATCCAATCTTCATATTTTTCCAACAGGTTTTTTTTTTTTTTCAAATAAGAGAGAAAAGTGCTAAGAATTAAATTCTCTCTTTCTATTTTTCCCACTGAGTTCAACAAAGGGTACTCCCCAGCTATTGAGATACGTGATGTTTGTCCCTCAGTTTAACATTGTGGTCAGAGAAAGGGAAGAGACTCAACACCTGAGTTATTGAGTTGGTTGTCTTCAAGATGCTTCTAGGAAATTATCCTGGCATTGGTGTGCAAGATGGATGGAGTGGCAAGAAGCCAGGTTTTGGAAGGTTTTGCAGTAAGCTTGGAATGAGGTGATCTGTTCAGAGGTGCCTTATTGCACAAAGTTTTAAAAACAATAATTATTTTAGTGATTTGTTATGTAAAACCTGGGCTCATCACTAGAACAAATGAATTACTTATTCACAAGTTTCTCATTCTTTGGTATGCTAAAATTACTGGGCCAGAAAAGATTTATATGACATATTTAAAGGACCAAGACAAATGGTTGAAAGAAGATCAGTTTCACAGAGATTGCTTCCTTTTGTCATTAACAGTCTCCCTCCTTTATAAACTCCTTTCCATGTGGCATCTCAGTAGCGTATCAGAACCCTCATCTGAATAGGAATTGTAAAGGGTTCTGGCTTCAGAGCTATTTGTTGATAAAACAAAAATGGACTTTCAATGGAAGTTAGCAAGAGGGAAATCAAACGTGGAAGGCTGTATAAAACCTCCAACATTTTCGTGAGCTTTGAAAGAAGACTTGTTCAGAGACTGCTTAGAACTAACCTGTCCCTGACTCCAGGATCTGTGGATTGTGAGCCTAACCCCAGTTAAAAAATACTGGCACCTTGTTTATCTTGAATTTTATTTCCCAATTTATTGCCTCGTTGTTCAAGCCAGAAATTGGACATTTTCTTTATCTCTCCTCCTCCCCTTCAAACAGCATGTCCAATCAGTTACCCACTGCCAGAGCCTGGTGGCTCTCAAATTTAGCACGCAGCAGAAATAACCTGGAGGGCTTGTTAGAGCAGATTGCTGGGCCCCAGCCCCGGAGTTACTGGGGTGAGGCCTGAGGATTTGCATTTCTAACAAATTGTAGATGACACTGTCCATTTAGAGACTGCACGTGGAGAACCACCACTGTAGACTGATTTCTGAGCATCTTTCACTTGCATCCATTTGTCCACTGTGCTATTTTAATTTAAGTCGCCATCTACATCAGCTGTGTTCTGGCAGTGATCTCCTTTAAAACACGAATCTGATTAATTCACACCCCTGCTGAAAACTTCAAAAGATGATGCCATCCTCTCTTCTCCTTTGCCTTCCTCAGAAGCAACATTTTAATCTTTTATGTGATGATTTTGTTATTTGTCAACATGTTTCAAAATAATGTACTTGAATTACTAGTTCTTATACTTTTAGTTTTGGCCTTAGCTATTGAAGTACCACTACAGAGAGTAAGGATTCTCTCTACAGCTTTAACCCTTCTGAGTCCTGCACATCCTCCTGTTCTCTCATTGTACATATGCATCCTTCTGCTTACCATTAACATTCAATGTCAATACTATATTATGACTATGTAAGTTCTATTCATGTCTCAGCCATTTACGATAACTTTGATTCCTAAACAACTTTTTGGTATCCCTACAACGAATAATGAGTTTGAATTTGCTTAATTTTTTTTATATACATGTAATTCAACCCCAAATACCTCTTTGGTTTTTAAGTCTCATCCTAAGATGTTTATATACATCAGGAACTCTATTATTTTACTTTCCTGAAGAAGGTTATCTAAGAGCCTATTTGGCCTGTTCCCTTATGGATGTAGTGGCCTTCTGTGTACAGCTGCCAACCTGGCTTCTCCCTAGTCTACCATCCTGGGCAGTTCATCATCTCTCTCTTCCCATACTTGATATGATTTCTGTATCTGCTGTATTTTCCTCCCAAATTTTGTCTATATCTTTTATGCAGTATATTCTCAAATAGCTTTCAGAGTAGCTATAGGGGACGGTGAAAGCTGAAGTTACAAAGGAAGGCCAACTTGTTTTACCCGGGTCAGGTATTTGCAGGGTCTTGCCTGATTGTCTACATTTGCTGATGGGTCAGGTACTTGCAAAGTCTTGCCTGACTGAATAGTCTGCAACATGTAGCCTTTTGATAAGGAAAGTTGGAGCCCTGGGGGCTGGAAACAAAGCAGGAGCAGGGAATGTCCTGACTATTAGATTTGAGTAGAAGCTACTTGCAAGATATCTGAGAACGCTCCGCCTACAGCTTTCTCATGAGTTTCTCATCAGTTTCGTTTCTTAGAAGTTTCACTTGTTAGTTTTACCTCCTGACTGCTGATGTCAGTAGCTGATGGAATGGAACATTATAAATAAACTTGGTGGACTCAGGCCAGTGTCATTGTCTCTCCATCCCAGGGCAATGGACCACCTGACCCCCGCTTTGCATTAATCTTGTGTCTTGTGTCTGTGTTTTTCTTTTAATCTCCAGGTTGCCCCCTTTTCTGTACCTTAGGTTTTGACATTGAGCTGCGCGGGTCCCAGCAGTAACATTCATGGAAAAATAAACCTATTGACACCTTGTGTGTCCTAAAATGTTTTTTATTCTATCCTAATGTTTAATTGATAATTTGGCTCCATATCAGGTTTTAAGTTGAAAATAACATCCCTTTAGATTTTATCAAGTGTCCTTTCCCTTTTAGTTACCAGCTTCTCTTTTGAGTGTGACATTTTATTTTCTTCTGGAAATGTATAGGATATTCTCTTTATCCTCAGTGTTCTGGAATCTAATCTCTCCATAATATACCTTTGTGTGGGTCTGTTTTGACCATTGTATCAGACATTCAATGACCCTTCTTATCAAAAAAATGAGGTATTTCAGTTGCAGAAATTTTCTTAACTATTATTTTAATAATTCTCTCCCATTCATGTTTCAATGTTCTTTTTGTGCACCTCAAAATTTTCACATATTGTTATTATATTACATGTATATACACATATGTATACTGAAAACACTAAAAGTCATCAATCCCCAAATGCACATATCAGAAAAGATAAAGGAATAAAAATCACCAAAGAGTACATGTATGCACATGTATATACTACATACAAATGCATATATATTTTTAGTTGAATTCTGTGCCAAAATATTTTCTTTAGGATTTTAAAATTTTATTCATAAATGAATTTTTGCCTAAATGTAGAAATCAAATTTTACTATCCTTTTAAAATGGGATAGGAAGGCATATTAGATTTCTGTGACTGCCATAATAAATTACCACAAACTCGACGGCTTAAAACAACAAAAATTTATTCCTACAATTATGGAGACCAGAAGTATGAACTTGAGGTGTCAGTAAGGCCAGGCTCCTTCCAAAATCTCTAGAGGAAAATCTGTTTCTTACCTTTTCCAGTCTCTGGTGGCTGCAAGCTTTCCTTGGTTTGTAGTCACATCACCCTAGTCTCTGTGTCTGTGGTCACACTGCCACATTGTCTGAAAATTTCCCCTGCCTCTCTCTTATAAAGATGTTTATCCATATAATCCCAGACAAACCTTTCCTCTCAAAATCCTTAAATTAAGCACATGTTTGCCATACATATAACACACAGTCACCCTTTTGCCATATCAGGTAACAGTCACAATTTCCAGGGATTAAGCAATGCACATATCTTTTTTTTTTGGTGAGGGGACTATTCAAACCATTACAAGGAGGTTTATTTCTTATTTTATTCTGGAAAATTTTTATAAAATAGAGATTAAGTATTTCATGAAAATTCCTATGAAATCCCCACAGATTTTGAACCATTTATATAACTAATTATGACATTTTTAACCTGTTAATTCATTTAGTATCTGTAACTCTAATCAAGGGTTCTTTCCCTTGTTCTATCAGTTTTGTCCATTTTTTTTTCCCTAGGGAATGACTCACTTTCTCTAAATTTTGAAATGTATTGCCATGATGGCATTTAGAATATTCAGTTATGGATTTTTCCATTGCTACTGCATGTCTCATTATGTTCTCCTTTTCATGCCAAATACTATTTATGAATATTTCCTATAATGTCTAGATAAATCTCAATTTTCTTAATTTACTTATTGCTCTCCTCGAACGGTTTGGAAGTTTTATAATTTATAATGTATTCTATTTAGATTTTAGCTTTTTCACTTTGGGCAAATTACCTAATTTTCCTGTGTGTAGGAGTTTCCCTAATTGTAGATAAAAGTTGACAGCAAAGTATTCCTAACAGAGTTACTGCTAGAACTTAATCAGAAAATATGTCTAACACATTCAGATATATAGCATACTGTGTAGCTCATAGTAAACACCCAATAAAAATTAGATTGTGATTATAATTATTATTAGTATTTGACTATTTGATACAAATGATCTGAAAATCTTTCTAGATACTCCACTAACTGGAAAGTTTTGAAAAGCAGATCGTGTATTCCAGTGCAATAATGGAGTAAACTAGTGTGTGGGGAGTTTAATTATGTGCCTTCCTGTTAAAGTCTTTAGTGGGAAGGTGCAATATTAGCACTGTGGGAAATTGATTGATTAACACAATCAAGATCATCTTCAATGATGACTCCAAAAATACATGTGACAGCTTGTGGCTAAGGAAATCAGTCAGCATTTGGGAGTAAGAAAAGCCAGGTAGAGGGGTCATTTTCTCTGAATTATTAGTCTTGCACCAGAGGGCTATTATGTGATAACCCCAGGTAGAGAATCCTTCCTGTTACTTGCAGATTTTAAAATATATCTCTTCAAAATTCACTCCAAAGTGATTCTGGTTTCAAACTCTGAGGTTTGGGGGTATTTGTTTGCCCTTCAGAATGCAGAATTTTTTTGGTTCTTTTCCTCTACTTTATTAAAGATTAATTTAAAAATATAATTGTATATCAAACTATCATGTATACTTTAAATATGTACGTGTATATTGTGGAATAATTTTCAAGATCAAGATAATTAACACATGTATTACCTCACACAGTTAACTCCTTTTTGTGTGTGTGGAGAATACACTTAAGACCTACTCTCAGCTACTTTCAAGTATGAAATGCCACAATAACTTAAGAATATATATTGCAGAATAAGTCATAATTTTATAAAAGGTCCTGAGCAAAATTTGGGGCCGGATCTCATTCAGGGTAGAGTGTGCAACGCATCATTGAAGACGTCTTTGTTAATCTATGCACTGTGGGTACAGTCATTTTAAGACGCTCAGCTTACATCTCGACACTTCTGCCTAAAACATTTCAATGGCTCTCCATCACCTCCAGCTGTGTTATTTCAAGTGTGTTCTGTAAAACAGTGTTGAGCGGCAAACTGTTTGTTTTTTGTCTGCAACAAGGTAAGTAGAGAAATTAAGAATAAGTGTTAGTTATTTGAAAGAGTGATTTTTATGCCAGTTTAGTCTTATAATTAAAAATTTGGCTAGGATTTTGTATGTCTTTATTTCCTTTTTCTAATCAATCATTTTAAAGTGTTCTACAAATGTACTGGCCTGTCATGGAATAAAAATTAAAAAAAGAAAAATGTGTCTTTTACGGAAAGAGTTTGAAAAGTGCTGATCAGCAGGTAAAGTCCCTGCTCTGTGTGATCTACAAGGTCCCTTGTGTCCTGATCACTGCCCAGCTCTTCAGCTCGTTACCTGTCACTCCCTCTCCCCTCTCCCCTTTTTATGGTCTAGCCATATGAAATCACATGTGCTGTCCTTTTCTGCCTGAAATGCATTTTGCTGGCTGCTCAATTTCTACTTATCAGTGGAGCCCAACCTTTCTGTATGAGTCAGGACTCTTTATTTACAAGTGACACCTCTCAAATCATTTAAACAGAAAGGAATTCAGGGACAGAGGTGGAGTTGGCTTAAGACTCAATAGGATCCAGGGAGTTGAATTATTCTTTCTCCCTCTCCCATTCATATTCTCTCTCTCTCTCTCTCTCTCTCTCTCTCTTTCTCTCTCCCTCCTCTTCTTTCTCTCATCCCTGTCATTCTCTTGGTTTTACTCTCTTTTACTGCACATGGGCTTGCCCCATATAGCAGAAGAATTACAGAGCCCAGCCTTGTCAACCCAACTTAACAAGGCAAGAGAAAAGAGAACATGTCTCCCTTGGCTTCAGAATAAAATCATCCCAAAAATTATTCTTGTGCCTGTTTTTGACCTTTGGACCAATTACTGTGGCCAGGGAGAAGGGATATTCTCTGCAGATCAACTTTCACCCTCCCACTTGAGACATTATTCTAAAATTTAATTATGCTTATATCTCTCCTCATCTTTTAAGATCTCACTTGCCTTTTCAGCAGAAAAAGAAATCCACATGTTTTGTCCTTCTTGAGCAAGGTTTGGAGTTGCCCACCATTTTCACTGCTGGGGTACAACACAATCATCACCTGCCTCTGTGCCTTTCACATGCCGAAATACCTACCTCTTCTCCAGCAGTCCAGGAGGGAATCCTTAAGCATCCCATAAAATAAAATGAAACATTTCCTCTTTTAAGAACTCTTCTCTGGCCATATCTAAATAAAGATACTGACTACTCATTGAGGCTGAAAATAGCCTTTATATCCTTTTATCAGTGTTCTTGTAACACTCTGTTATGATAACACGTCTTTCTTTCCTAATACATTTTCTACTAAATTCTCCGAGTTTATCTGCTTGGTCTAGCATACTGTTTGGCACATTGTAGATGCTCAATTTGATGTCTGTTGAAACAAATTATATCACTGATGCTCTTTGTACATTATTATAGATCTACATTTACATACGTTCCTTTCATACTAAAGTGTGAGCTCCTTGAATGTGAAGAGTTCATTGCATCCTTAGAAACTAGCATGATGCTTAAAACACAGTAAATGACAAGTCAATCTGTGTTGAGGATGAATAATTAAATGAAAAATTAAGAAAAAATAGGTATACAGAGGGCACCCTTGATGACTCTACCAAGGCTTTGTTTGCTACAGGGAACTGGCTGCTACTGTGGGGCTGCACAGGCCATTGTCATAAGCCTTCCCTCTATACAATGCATCACATCATTGGTTGGATACAGGACAGGTGAGCAAAGGCTGTTTAAAGAGACAAAATTGGTTCCCGGGTCCTGGGCCATAGCTGAGACTCACGGCTACCTCCTAGTTCCACTCAAGTCAACTTACTTTCTTTGCTCAGAAGGCAGAGATCTTTTACTCTATAATCCTGATAAATGCAAAGAATTATTCATCTCTAGCAGAGCCTTCCATACAGATTCTCATAAGCCATAAACATCCAGCCAGTGATCTGGTGCTACTGAGATGCTCACGACAGGAACTGGGTATATATCTTGCATATGGGGTTGGGGCAGGTGGGAGGGAAAGGAGAGGGAATGGCTGAGAGTCACCATTGTGCATAATCGCAAAGTCAGATCATGATAACCATTGCCATGGTGACAAGCCATTTCTGTCTCTAGCATGCACATAACTTATCATTAGTCACCATCTCCACAATGTCAGGCTGACACAACCTGAGGAGTTATTAACATCTCAAAACGGCAGGCACAGGAGGATTATGCGTTTGCTGTTTATTTCTGCTAAGAAAAAGCTAAAAACAATTTCTGAGGTCCTTGTTTGCACAGAGTCTGTGTGTCACATTGGGATCTGGAAAACAAGTGTATTTGTCTTATGGTCTTGATGTGTCTTATTTGAAAATATGCCACAGTCTGATTAGAAGTAATCGCTTTGGAAGGAGCTCTGTTATTTGTATGAGGATGAGACTTTTGTTATTACTGAGCAGTCTACCATTTATAAAAATACTTGATAATTATTTTGTTAGCCTTCAGTGAAACCCTCTAGAGAAGGTCCCTGCTAAGTTCACTCTTTGATCCATGCACACATGGGCATGGGAATGCTTCAAAATCTGTTCATTGTGCTAGAACAATTTTGACCTCTGGAATAGAATCACCTGGGCAGAAATATTATGGAAAACTTGGAGACACTACTTTTAGTATTATTATCCATTAGATATTATGACTATAAAATTTGAAAATACCAATAGGATTAAACTGCTACATTGCCTAACATAGTAGATACTCAAAAATATTTGTAAAATAAAAAAACAAATTAACAACTGCAGACCGTGGGTATATGATTATAAATTTAGTGGCTGGAGTGAAATCCTGAGAAACACAGAAAATGAAAGTAAACGTTGAATCCAATCTCAAATATTTGCCATTTTCCAAATACGTCAGATTGTTCGATCCCCGGTGTCTTCATCCACCATGTTCCTTCTGCCTTAAAGGTCCTTCCTCACTTTGTCCATAAGATAAACTCATACACAGTCTATCCCGATCTGACCTCTCACAGCCCCAGTCCTTCCCACTGCCCCCTACCAAAGGCACAGTTATTCTCCCTTCCACGCCAACTTGTAGCTTGTGAATTCCTGCCAGTCTGATCCCAGCAACTGCAGTGCACTGTAATGACTTCTGTACCTCAACTTCATCCTGCTCTCAAGGCCAGATGGGTCTTGCTCAGCTTTGTATTTCTAGTACCTGTGTAGACTAAATACTCAATAAATGTTTTTTAAAAACAATTCCAGTATACATGAGAACACGATACAGACGCAGTCAGAATTTATACATTTGAAGAATGGTGCATTGATTCAAATCTAAGTCATTCAAAGTCACATAGCATGTGAGTGGCAGCTTCTGAAGACCTTTCAAGATTTGAACCTGGCTCTCTGTCTAATGCCAATGCCCATACTCTTTCTATCAGGTGCTGAGGTGTGTCCAGGGACTATGGGAGCGTGTTGGAGCTAGGACAGAAGGTTCCTGAAAGAGGTCACTGAATTTGACATCTGTGAATGCCTGGGAAGAAATTGCTCCAGAGAATTAATAATGGAAACAGGGAGAAAAAAAAAAAAGATTCCATTTCTTTAGTTGCCACTGATCACTGCTGTGCTAGCAGAGCATTCCTGTGATCCTCCATCAAGCCATTCTCTACAGCTGGGGCAAGAAGGCAAAGGCACATTTGCCATTTTGAAACTACACTGCCGACTCCATGAAAGAAATTCCCTTTTTATTTCCCACCGCAAAGGCGCACATAGCAGACATTGAATAAATACTTAATGAACTAAAGAACACGCACGAGACCAAAGCAATCACGCTGTTGGAGTGAAGTTTCCAGCCCTCCTCACAAAGCCGTGGGAGCTCACATTTTAGCCTGGTTTATTTTTACTTCAGCATTCTGAGGGTTGCAGTGCAGGAAAAAAAACAGAACTTTTCTGAAGGAACGACTCTTATTCTGAGTCTTATCTCCACCACTCTGCGTGGTGAAAGGGAATTTTCCAAGAGGTCCCTTAACTGGTTCAAACCTCCAGGCAGTGGTTCTTTAGTGTCTTAAAAAATGAAACCCCCCACTGCTCCCCTCCCACAACCATCTTCCACCTGGCTCTCCCCCCAGGTGACTTGCCGAACTGCACAGCATCTGGGCCGCACCTGCGTTAGTTTCTGTACATACGACGGAACTGCATGCAGTTCTTGGGTCTTGGACTAAAGACAACTTCCAGCTCTTACATAAAGGCTACTTTGAGCACTCTGCTAAGGACCTGGGAGGCACTTTTTTCAAAGAAACAAATACATTTTGTTTCCACCGTTAGCATGAGGCAAAACCAGGTTTCATCCCCCCACCCCCACCCCACTTGTTCTCTATCTGGGGCTGAGATGTAGTTAATTACACACAGGGACTGAAGGGAGCGGCCACCAACATCAAATCTTCACATGGTCTCTTACCCTAGACAGAAATCTGGGTCAGGGTTTTCTTTCAGAAATGCAAATTAACATAACAGCCCCTGCCTCCACGTCAAGGCTAACAAGCTTTAAAACATGGTGACGACAGAGGGAGTGGAGTTCATAGGCCCGTGATCTGGAAAAATGTACTTGTTCATCTTTGGCGACAGAAATTGATTTTCTGAGCCTTTTCACGTTGTTCCCAAATGCCTTCGATGTTAAATTCCTGAGGTGTCGACATAAAACAAGAAGTTCGGGGTGCCAAGATCAAACTTTCTTTGGTCTTGAATGTGATCTGAGCATCTGGTCTCCTCCGGGCACTAGAGTCAGTGTTTGCACAGGGTCTGTGTTCAAGGGACATCCCAGGTGCAGATGGGCAAACACTCTGCCTAGATCTAACCAATGGTCTACATCTAAGAATACAAAGGCATTTGTCTGGTGGGATTGAGGAAAGCTTGTGGAGAATCCAGAGAATGAATATAAACAGATAAGTCATCAGTAGCCTCTTGCCTATCTAAGAGCACCTGGAGACTTTTCCTAGCCTGATAGTCAAGGTCATCCTCCCTGGTAGGATCTCATTCTACATTTTCCCTGCCTTCACATTACATTTCAAACTGCACAATTTTAAAATAACTATTGCCCTGCATGTGTGTTCAGCCCCAACACTCTGTTCAGCAGTTTACACATATTTCAGTATGTATAACTTTACAAATATTACAACTTTACCAAGCCTTTACAAATATTAAAAATATTTCATATTCTTTACTCATTCCAAAAATATTTCTTGAGCACCTGCTATATGCCATGCATTGTTCTAGGTATGGGTGTTAACATGTCATAGAGCTTATGTGCTGGTGCAGAGACACAGATGATATCAATGTATAACTCATTAATTAGTCCCAGAATATAAGTGGTAATGAGGAAATAGACTTTATGTAAGGGAGAAAATGGTATAGGGTATATAGATGGTAAAAGGAGGGGCATTTAGTTAGGATGTTCAGGGAAACCTCTGTAAACAGCCATCTGAATTATCAAAGATGTGAGTCATGAAAAATCCAGGGAGAAAATATTCTGAACAGAGAGGCCAAGGAGTCCAATAGCCCTTAGCTTCTCTCTGGTGTATTTGAGCAATGGCTGGAAATAAGTGAGGGCAAAATGATAGTAGATGAGGTCAAACAGAATGTCAGAACCTGACCATGCAAGGCCTTGGAGACCACGGTCATGAGTTTCCATTTTATTCTAAAGGTAATGGGGGAGCCTATCTGTATATTTTAACTACCTTGGCATCAGCTCTGGGTGGGCAAGAGTGGAAAGAGAGAGACAGGAGGCTGTCACAGGTATTCAGGTTGGGGATGACAGTGGCTTGTCACATGGGGTTAGTGAGGTGGAACTGGGGTGCAGTTGAAGGCATAGCTAGTAGGAAATGCTCATTTGACCACACAATGATTCTCTGAGATGAAGAAATGAAGATAGGTAGGCATAACTGGGATATATTTGAGGCTGGAGGTAATAGGAGTTAACTTTATAATAATCCAGAGTGGTGAAAAAAGGAGCTGTCAGGGAAGTCAGACTCTACTGGAAAATCGAGAAGGGAACTGAGGCAACTAGATAAATAATTTGGGCCCACAACCATCTTTCTTCTATTGCTACTTGGATATTTCCAAGGGACGCTTTCTTTTCGCCCGACTCTCCTCATCCCTTCACTCAAGACTCAGCAACACCACAGCTTGTTCCTTACTTATTTAGATTGTTTATGTCTTTTGATGTTTGCTTCTCTCTTATCACTGCTGATGAGTCACGGAAACAAACAAACCTGCTTTTACAAACTTCCACAGGTGCGTTTGTTGCTCTGTGTTGACAAGAGAATGCTCTTGGCAAAATCTGACTCAGCGGGCTGTTTGTTTCCTTGGAGGACCCAAAGGTGAATATAAATAATTTAGGATAGCTTTTATGATCTGTCTGTTCCTGGGTGACAAAAGTAAATGAATAAAGCTAAGATTGAAGAGGAAGCAATATTTTTAAAAGTTGAAGGAAAACATAAAATGTCATTTGCCTTAACAAATATTTATTGAACTGCCACAGTGTGCAAGGAAACAAAAAAGGACTTAAAAGCCTGGATTTCTTGAGTGTTATGTGCCTAAGTACACTTGCATCCTAAAAAGACACCATGTAGTAGGTACAATTCTTTTCATGGTTTCACGGATGTGGAAATGAGCAGGGTTGGAGAGGAGAGAGAATTGCTCTTACCTCCCATATCTAGAAAATGGCAGAGTGGGCCCCACGAGTACTGCCTGATTCTAAAGGTCGAGTTCTTGATGACCACGTGGACTGCTTCACAATTAAGGGGCTCGTTAGACATTCACTAGCTCGTGGGGTGGCTCCTGGTGAGGAAAAGCTGTTAACAGCCAGAAGTGATGTAGGGTCATTGAGAGAGGACACATGGAAGAGCTGTCATGTATGCTGGGGTTGGAAGGAAAGACATATGGCTTAAACAAGAAGAGGAAAAGTGTTCTCAGGGCAAAAGGATGAAAATAAGCGAGGTATCCAGGCTGTCATCTAATAAGTTTTCTTTGGGTTGCTAAGCAACTTTTTTTTGCATATTTATTCATCTTATTGAGAATATTTATATATAATGTATAATATGCACATATTGCAAATAAAATAAATATACATTATATATAATATATAAGGCATAGCATATTATGTAATTTTAATACATGCTACATATAATTTAATATAAATGTACAACAAACTTTATATATACTTCTATAATATTATATTCAAACATGTATTTACATATTTATCATATATAAATATTATATTTCAATATGTCGTCGTCGGCAGCCGTCCGTCTCGAGAGACGATGGTGTAGCTTCTTAAGAGTCTATCTGCACCGCCGAAAATGGCTGTGCAGTCCGACTCGGGAGTCAATATGTATACTATATATATATATATATATATATATATGTATATATATATATATATATAAATAATGTTATATATATTTCTTTCACAGACTTAGTTTCAATTTGTGTAATGAAGAAAGACCCAGACTGGAAGTCTAGAGATGTAAGTTTCCACACTTTTGTCAAGTACCTTCATTTCTCAAGGTCTCATGCTCCAACAGAGACAATGAAAGGGTTGGACTCAATACTTGGAGCATCCCCATCAGCTCTAAAATTCTTTCATTTTGACATGAAAGCCCAGCCGAATGCTCTGCCAGTTGGCAACACCCTTGCTGTTGTATATCCTTGCTTATGTGCCTGTCAGCCCCTTGGGACTGAGTGCTCCCTGAGGTCAGGAATGGGGTCTCATCCACCTTTATCCCCAGCATCTAGGCCATAGTCAATGCTCAATAGCCAAATATTGCCTTTTTTGCTCAGCACTCTTTTAGATGATCCTGTATCATTTTTATTGGAAAATATCACTCTAAACCCACTTCTTTCCTCATTATTTTAAAGTAATTCATTTTCAGCTTAATAAAAATAAATGGTTTCTAGCAGTTGGGATTTAGGCTGGAATCCCTTGTCAGAATGTTGTTAAAGGGCTTCATAATTACTACACATTTATCCTTTCAACAAGAAATCTCAAAACAATTTACTAAGAAAGCTATTACTGCATAATTCAGTCTGAGGTATAAAGAGATCAGGAACTTGTTAAAGGTTAATAAATTATTCACTGATTGGGAATTGAGCTTCTGAGCCCCAGAATCACAACTTTGTATGAACCCAAAGGAGCAGGCAGTGGAAACAGTATTCTGAGGTTGTGTGTACCCAGTGTACTCAGCATAATCAGTTTACCTGTGTCAATTTCCTTTCTGTTTACATATAGGGATGCTGCCTAATGGGAAAATAAAAGCTTCCCCCCCTTTTTTCCCTCTTCAAGCAGGGCAATTCACCATTTAAATCTATTCTGAAAGGGGCACAGAATTCATTTCAGCCATCTCTGTAAAAGGAGGGAGCTATCTGCAGAAGCAGCCTCTCTGGGGTTGATTGGAGTTGCAAGTGTCCTAGGTTAGGTGTTACATGTCCCTCCACCATTCAGTCTGACTGGCTTCTCCATCAGAACCATGTTTTAAAATCCCTTTATTTTCCTTTGACCCTGCTAGACTGCTACCCAAAGGAATGCAATCTAATCCTTCTCAGCCTGTCTGGAGAGATGTAGCTCTCAGTTAAAGGAGTTTCAAAGAAAAGATTTTCAGCAGTCCTGGAAGGAAAAAATGTATTGTTGTCTATAAAGAAATGGGTCACATTTACTTGTTTTTGTGAGTGAGCTGAAGATGCTTCAGCAAATTTAGAAATTTACAGAAGTATATGGGTGTTATCACTTCAATATTTCAGGGAGAAGAGAAATCATAAATTTATATACATTTGAATAGACTATCTGCATATTCCAGAAGAGCTTGAATTGAGGAATATTTAGCACCAAATAAATGCTTTTTTTGTTACTTTCCAGAACAAGATTAATTCAGATTAAGAAAATTGTGCCTAATAAAAGTCCTAAGGGAATGTGCTTTCCTGAGTAAAAAGAATTGTTAAAATTAGATGAGCTTCATGGTAATATAGAACACGTTTTCTTGAGGGCACTTTAAAATTTGATTCACACTTTTTTTTCTTCACTATCATTTAAAATATTTCTTTTGTAAATTTATTTACACGTTTAACTTCACAACATCTGTATCTAAGGAAACAGCACCGAAGGAAGCAAACTGTGCCCTAGAGATAATACCCACTTTGGAATCACACCTGGTTCCAATTCCAACTTTGCCACTTGCTGGTTGAATGGACTTAGGGATACTTCTTAACCTTTCTAAAACTTCAGATTCTTCTGTGAAAAATGTGACAAAAAACCTCCCTTGAGAGATTGTTGTGTGAATAAGATAATGTATTCACAGTGCCTACCAGCTGGTAGAAATTTTAAAAATCATGCTTTTTATTTTCAAGCTAAGTCTTATCCCAATTCCCCTAAATGCCAAAATAATTGAGATTGAATTAAGAAGGTATTTACTCTTTGCTATTTCTCTTTGCTATGCTGACCTCTTTTCCCATTATGTTCATATATTTCACATTATGCTTCTCTAATAAATATTTTTAAAATGTGACTTATAGTAAACTGGAAAAGAAATAATTGACTTGCTGTTTTTCTATGGGAAAACGACAAATGATGATTACTGAAAAAGTAGTCACCTTTTTCTAACTCCAACCCTTTTGTTAATTTACAGATATTCAAACCTTCATTTCAGTGAAATGGTAGAGACATATGTGAATTTGGGTATTAATATGATGGAACACAACATATCAAACTTTTCTTATGTTAATCAATGTCTTCTTTAGTTATTCCTTCTTTTAGTGACTTGGAACAAAACACCCACACTGTCTAAGAATCTAGTTCCCCAACAACAAATAAAAAAGTATCAGTTACAGAGACTGAAACCTAAAATAGATGCAGGGATCAGACAGACAGTGAGGCAAGAGGGCCAGTTGGGTATGAAATTAATTATTGGCAACGAATCCAAATTCAAAATAAAAATGTGGTACAAACAGTGACCTCCACTTTCAATGATCTTGTCAGTTTCCTCCTGCTAGGATTTCATATGAAACAGGCCTTGTCTGTAACAATGGGTTTAATGCATTTCCTTTCACAGAGCTCAACACAGTTGTTGTCATAGGGGTTTCGTGAGAACCAAAAACTTCTTAGAATTCCTGATCAGTGGAAATCATCAGAAATATAGAAGGACATAGTATACCTATACTAGCACATAAGAGTAAGGGTGATGAAAGAAATGTCTCTAAAAGGTCATGTTAAGATCATTACTCATTTCTCATTGAATTCAAGGAGGAAAGAACAATTCCTTGGTACTGGTGACTCCTTGGAATTCTTCCCTGGACTTAAGAACTTCAGCATTATACCAACAAATAACCAGTTTGCCTTGATCCTCCCTCCTTTCCCCAAAAGCAGGCATAACTAAATGTATCTTTAAATGAGAAAATGTACATATACTTGAATATATTACTGACTGCTCTATTTTCTGTACTAGAGAAAGGACAGAATCTCTTTTCTTTTATTGGTATTATATTTCCAGTAATACTGTATTTTTTTGTTAAAATATAGTTGATGTGCAATATTATATTAGTTTCAGGTGTACACAGATATTCGGCATGAAAGTACCTAATACGGTGATCAACACACTAAGTTGCATAACCACGTGTCATTGTACAGGGTTATTATAATAATATTGACTATATTCCGTAGGCTGTACATTACATCCCCTTAACTTGTGTATTTTATACCTTGAAATGTGTACCTCTTATTCCCCTTCACCTGTTTCACCCATTTCCCCCACCCCTACCTCTGTGGTACCATCAATTTTTCCCTACGTCCATGGGCCTGTTTTGTCCTATTTGTTCAGTTGTTTTATTTTCAGATTTCATGTATAAATGCAGCCATATGGTATCTGTATTTCTCTGTCTGAGTGATATTGTATTTTTAAGTATTTTTTTCTTTAACTAAATACTTGATATTTGGTGATTAATTTAAAATTGTGAATCTTTAGCATACATTTTGTCTATATGCATAAAGACTCATGTTTGGTGACATAAGAGCTTACAGAAAGCAAAATACATTGCCCTACTCTAACTCCATAACTCAATGCAAAGAGCCAACTTGGAACACTGTTTTAACTGAACGGCACTGTCATATAATGTCTGAAGGCAGTCAGGTTAGCAAGACAAGGCAGGAGAATGCACTTTTGAAGGATGGTTATGGGTGGTGAATAAGAGAGTGTCTAAGAAACTAATAAGGCTATGATACAACAACAATCACTTTATTATTAGATGTGAAAGAGCTTCAAAGAAGATTTATACTTTCTTTTAACTTCACCCTGAGACAGTTTCAAATTCAATTGCTGGACTGTTTTGAAGTAAAGCAGAAGTTCAAGAGGAGAATGCCTTTCAACAGACTTACGATGATTTAGAGTAGGTTTAATCATGTTCTGTTCTCTCCAGGAAGATTACTGACGTGACTGAAAAAGCAAATGTACCCTGATTTTATCCTCAGAGAGGAAGTGAGACGCTAAAAGCTCATTATGAACGAATGCATTCGCACGCCGCCTACTTCGCATTCCAAGAGTGAGCAGGGCTGCAGAACATGGAGTCGGAAACGGAGCATTGGAACGTAAAACACGGTGTGGCTTCTAATGCAATACACAGAGTTCTCAGAGCCTCGGGATGTTAGCAGAAATGAGCCAGTCTCTGGCTGTGGACTTAATACCCACCGTACATAAAGTTCACATCTGCATGTGTATATGAGTGAGTTGTTTTTTTTAAGTGAAAACAACCTATCCTCTGTCTGGGGATTCAGTGGAGATGTCTTTATTTTCTGAGTATAGTCCATCATCTCATACTTCCCCTTTCACAGCCTAATTTCAAGGCAACTGAAAGTATCCCCAATTCCCTGTGTTCTGAATTTTCTTTGCCTCCTCTTTGAGCCATTGATATAACACTCTAGAATGTTCTTCCCACCCATCTTTATATTCATAAGTCCTAATTATACTTCAAGGCCCAATTCAAATATTCCTTCTCTCAGAAAACCTTCCTTCATCTTCCCAAATAAAAAGTAGCATATCCTTTTGTGAACTCCCACAGCTTTAAAATATGCATAATGACAGCACTGTCTATTTTACACTATGATCATATATACATCATGTTTCTTATTTCCCCTACTGGCTTCTCTAATTCAACTTCATATCTCTCATGGTCCCTAAAACAGTCTTTTGTCCTTAATAGCTTCTCCTTAAAATTTGTCATAGGGAACTAACACTTCACTCACTGATAGTCCTAGGGACACATAAAAGCATTACATGATCGTTAGTTTTCATTCATTTATTCCACAAGTATTTATTGGGTGCCTACTAGGTGTCAAACACTGTTCTAGATACTGGGAATAGACTGTTAAACAAGATCACTTATCTTCTAGTGAATAAATAAGTAAACAACAAAAATATATAGTTTTAAATAGCATACCACAAATTAAACTAAGATGATGTGTTACGGAGCGGCCGAATGAGGAGGTACGACTTAAGATGGGAACCAAATGACAAAAAGGAAGCAACCAGCTCTGGTCAGCGGGAGGAAACATAACATGCCAAGAAGAAAGATGAGACAGAGCAAAGCTGTGAGGCAATAAAGTGTGACACCGCGTCAGACAGGAGTTGGACAGGGAAGTAGAAAGCATTCCACATGCTCCGAGCAGAAAGGGGTTCAACACAGGGAATAAGAGGCTTTGGAAATCCTCAAAAGGTTTTGGGATCCAAAGTCCAAGAGAGCCTTATATAGCATTTATAAAATCTGCACAGGGAGGAAGCAAAGGAAACTGCTGACAAAATGTGCAATTTTCAGGAGGACATCCACAAGCAAATATAAATGACATTATAACAGGTTTGTATGTTAATGGAAATGATGCAGGAGACAGAATAAATTGAGGATGCAGAGAAAGTGTAAAATTTCCGAGCCATCGTTCTTGAAAAGTCTGTAGGGGATGGGACTCAGCGCACAGCTGGCCTCTGAAGGGAGTGAAAACATTTTACCTGGAGTTAAGAAAAGAGAAGGCTGCCCTGGCTGCTGTGGCTCAGTGGATTGAGCATCGGCCTGAGAGCCAAGTGTCACTGGTTCGATTCCCAGTCAGGGCACATGATTAGATTGCACGTCAAGTCCCCAGTTGGGGGTGCGAGTGAGAGGCAACCACACAGTGATGTTTCTCTCCCTCTCGTTCTCCTTTCCCTCTCTCTAAAAACAAACAAATAATTATAAAAAAAAAAAAAAAAGAAGAAGAAGAGAGAAGGCTGAGGCTGTAGGAACAGATGCAAGTGGCATTGTAGGTTCTGGAGCAAGGAGAAGAAAGTGTTCCTCTCTGAGAGATTTTACTAATTTTCAATGATCTATGAGGTCACCAGTTGACAGTGTAATGCTGGAAAGAAGAAGTGCAAACACTGGGGTGAGAAAAGAAGCTGTGAAACAGTCAATTCAGGGAGTGGAAAAGCCAGGGAAGTGATGCAACCTTGAACATGTTGAGTACAGAAGTGTGATTTGAAATCATGATTTTAAGATGACAGCAGTCATAAGCAAGTGTGTTTTCTCGCTCCACAAACGTTCAGCTCCTGGAGTGCAGGCAAAAATGAGTAGAGGGTTTGATTTGAATAGGCTTGAGACTTTTCCAAGTGTGTACAAGGTAGGGAGAGAGGAGTGTGGTGCAGAGAAGTTGAAGTGCTGGCCAGAGCATGATGGCACTGATGAACCACAGAAGCTGGACAGGAGAGATGTGGAAACACAAGAGGGGTCATAGGAACGCGGGGCAGTATCCACAAGTCACGTGCTTCAGTAAGATCTGGAATTGGTAGAGAATTGGGGTAAGTGTGTCGGAAGTACAGGAGGCAGTGGTCAGAAAGCGGGTCAGAGGTGGGCAGTGTTGGTGGGAATGAGGGCAAAGGTTATGTTCCTGAAAGAATTTCAGCTTGCTCTGAGTCTTTGTGAAGCAATCGGGATAAAAGACCTCAGCCCTGTCTTGCTTGTGATTCAAGCTTTCCATGTGTTTCTTATTTATCTATTTAAAAGAATAAAGGTTTGAGAGTGAATCAGAAACTGACAAAAAGAAATAAAAGCCAGCCTGAAGTAAAGTAGATAAGACACTAAAAAGTGAATTCTAATTTATTTTTTTAAATGCCTTTAAAGACCAACTGACTCTTTACTAGAACCTAAAGACCCAAAATAAATTAACAATGCCCTGTGCAATAACAAGCTGAGCTTTGGTTCCAGGGAAAAAAACACCCATAAGGAAATGGGTCATGACTGAGGTTCACAGAATCCATAAGCAAAGGACCCTCTGCTCTGAACCTTAGGCAAGAGTTTGAATAACAAAGATGGTGATAATTAAAAAGGTGGTGATGATAGCATCGCTGATGGTGACACTGACTGACCCCTGAGTATGTGCCAAGCGTTTTAAACAGCATTATTTTTCCACTGAATTATCTTAATAATCTCTTTTACAGATGAAGAAGCAGAAACTCAGAGAAGTTAAGTAACCTCCCCAAGTAAACAAAGCTAGTAAGCTTAAAACTGGGCGTTTTGACTCCAGAGGTCACCCCGTTAATGACTTCAGTGCACTGCCTCCCGCTGTAATGCATCCCCATGTAGAAGAAACGCAGAGCAATTTGTTTATCTAACTCCCAGCGCACGCCAGTCTTCCCTGTGAGCTAAGTGAGCACTGACAAGTCAGGGCTTATGACGGAAAAGCAAAAGCCACAGGACCCATACAGACTGCCACATACATACATCTTCACCATGTCATCTTGGGCAAATTACTTAATCTCTTTGGGTGTCGGTTTTTTACCTATAAAGATGGAGAGATATCCACATCATACCAGCATTAATGGAAAGATTAAACGAGATAGCATCTGTGTAGCTCATGGCAAAGGGTTCTTCCTCCTTTGTCTCAGCGAAGGGAATGGATCCTACTCATCTTTATGTTACCTGAATTATCTAATAAGTACCATGCAGATAATTCATGTTTAATAAACATGAGATAATGAAGGATTGATGGATCATAGAAGACCAGTTTGAAGCTATGGGAGATAAGTCAAAAATAGGATGGAAGTGTTACGAGGTGTCCTGCTCACTGTCTGCTCCCAGCCCCACATTTCTCGGTCCCTTTGAGGGGGGCAGTGTCTTACATTGTTTTGGCCAATGAGCTACGAGCAGAAGCAATGCGTGTGACTTCTAGTCCAATGCTGGAGCCAGTGAGTGGCTTTCCAGCTCCCTCTTGCACGGCTCTGGCAATTACGAAGACCTACGACAAAAGAGCCACCGACAGGAGCAGCCAGGAGGACTGAGTCACTGTAAGAAAGAAACCTCCCTGGAGTTGCACGTCTCCCACCAGACTGAGAATAAGCTAAGATTTAATTGAGTTATTTTGTTTCTGCAGCATAACCAAGTTTGTTCTGTTTCAAAGTGGGACAGAAAGTCATCTTTGTGATGACAAATTGCTGAATTTATAACCAGAATCAAAATAATTAGAAATAATGTCAAGGATAAGCAAAAACAACTTGAACAGAGAAATGCTTTGGATAAAGTTGGTAAGTTCAACAGCTTCATAGAAGTCATGGATGCAATCTATATAAGAACACATCTTATAAACCCACCCTCCAAGTTAAGCTGTGAGATCCATATTTCACTGTGTTAAAATATTTTATCAGAGCTTGCTTCCTCACAGACTTCAGAACCTCACATACGAAGATACCTCAAAAGTCATCAAGTACCACCTGTTTATCTTACTGATGAAAAAAAATGAGGGTCCCCTGTTAACTGAGTTTCCCACAGCATCTCTGACTCTAGGGCAGAACCGGTCTTAAACAGCCCATCTGCCATGTCTCAGCCTAATGTGTTCAAACCCTACACTAAGAAAACCTTTTCCATTAGAGTGATCCCTCACTTATCGTGGGTATTATGTTCTAGACCACCGCCCCCCGCCCCCGCAATAAGTGAAAATCCGCGAAGCAGGAAGCTTATATTTATTTTAGTATTTACTGTATAGTATCGCAAAATCCCATGATATAGTGAAAAATCCGTGATAAATAATTAAATATAATATTTTTTAAAATCTTGGGATACAGTGGGGCTGCAATAAGTGAACCACGATATAGAGAGGGACTACTGTTATTAGCATTGTCTGCTGCTACCTCTGTGCTCTGGAAGGGTTAATGTTTCTCCCACAAGGTTTTTTGCTTTGTTTTGTTTTAAGTTTTGAAGAAAGCCAAACTGGATAAAAGACATCAGAGTATTTGATCCTTCTTGAGGGTGCTCATCCAGAAAATGTTAAAAGATGGAAATTATTTAGAGAGAATCTCAGTATAATACTTACAGGAAAAAATATATAAATTCTAGCTACCTGACTGAAAATTTACATAAGTCTTTATAGAGGATTGATGCCAGTGAAGTCAGCACTTTTCCCAGGAGGATAACAGGATCACGCTTAATTTTCTTCATTTTTTAATCCTGAAGTGCTACCATGAGGGAGATCTGAAGGAGTCAGCAGAAAGTGAATCTCATTAACTTCTCTGCTTGGAGCAATTTCCTACAGTGCCTAACTTTTTCTCTTCCCTGGTTTTTCCTGTTCTTAAGGAAAATAGTCCTGAGACCCCTACCTGAAGGGCCCAGAAACTCTTATCTTCCTTCAAAAAACTCAAAGAGATTTTGTTATTCAGAGTAATACGAACATTTGTCAATCCCACATTTCTTCTTCCTCACACTTCACCATATTTTCAGGGACTTCTGATTAATTTAGGTTTGGGGAATAGCAAATGTCTTGTGTATAAAAATAAAATAAAGCAAAAAATAAAAATGAAATAAAAAACAACCAGTGGTTGTAAATGTTGTCTCCATGAAGGTACGCCATGGACAGAAAGCAGGTCATCACTGACTGAAAGCAGTGGGTTCCCAGAGGCTCTGGAGTAAACAGTCTGTGTCTATTTTAATTCTTGTATTTTGTTTCAGCTTTCTTATTAGGTCTATTGTGAGTTGTATTAATGAAGAAGCACCAATTAAGTTAGGAGGAAAGAGAAAAAAATAATCGTTTTTTCTGGAATTTCCAAATCACTGCAATCTGCTTAAATCCCTGAGAGGTTGACTGAACCCCTTCACTGTCTCTGAGTCAAATATAAACGTGTATTCACACCCTTATGGCAATTCTATTTTGTAGCAAATTCTTGACTGTTTGTCAATTAAATACTTGGAAGTTTCTCAAAGTTTTAATTTGTACTGCTTTAATTATTAGTGACATTAAACATCTTTTTACATGGCTTACGGGTTATTGTATTTTATCTTCTGTGGTTTATCTTTTCCTAATTTATTTCTTACACCTTTTTTTTATTATATTTTTTCCTTGTTGATTCATTGGATTCCTATAACCATCATTAACCTCTTGTATGTTAAGTATATGACAAATAATTTCCCTCAGACAGGCATTTCCATATTCTGTAGATATATGGCTTCTTAGAGTAGACAAAGGTTTTTATTTGTTACACAGCCTAATAGGTCAGTTTTTTCTTTCATGGATTCTAGGTTTAGTTCATGCTTAGAATGTCCTTCTCCATTCTAAGACACAGAACTACTCTCCTAAATTTTCTTCCGGTGTTTTTCCAGTTCTCCCTGATGGCCCTGTTCATCTAGCCAGAGACCAGACTTCAGCTTATGAACCATGTTGGTCAAGAGCACAAACTCCAAAACCAGTTACTTTGCTTCGCATTCTGGCTTCACTTACTACTAACCTTGAGCATCTGGGAAAAGCAGTAATAATAGTCTGTACATTACAAAATTGTTGATAGTATTAATAAATTCATCCACATAAAGTATTTAGAATGGTGTTCCATAAATATTAGCTATGCGACGGCATCAAACATCATTTATCTCTGAGTTTAGCCTGAGCACAGTTTCTGGCATCTTGCTCGCACTCAGCAAATAGAAAGCTAATCAATTCATTCAAAATATGTTTTCCTCATTCTGCTTTTTCATAAATTATTTATTACTGAAGCTTTCTGGCCATAGTTCCCATAATCATTTCAGCAACTCAGCATAAATAGTTGTTTCAATCCTTGGTCGATCTTGAGGCTCTTGGATGTAACACATGAAATAGCTTTGCAGTAAGATTTAAACCAGCCTGTGGTCTGTTCTCACACACCCCATCATGGCCACAATTCTTTGGAAGCAAGGAACATTTATTAGCCTGAAGGTGTGAATACAGGCGTTGCATCTTTTTCTATCAAATTTTATTGATGCATTTCATCTTGCAGCCTCTACCTCGGAGTTCAATGATGATTTGGTTATTGGAAAGAATGCCCCATTCTTTGACACCAATAAGTCAGAAAGCCTTACAAGAAAAAAGACTATGAGATTGAAAAGACGTAAAAATACAACCCCCAAAGCCTTCTCTATGTGACAGAGTTGCTGAAGTTATTCAGGGAACTGAAGCCAGGACCCAGGTCAGATATCCCTCGATTTATCAGACACCCGCATTCCAAGCCGTGTCTGAACTACAGAGGCCCATCTGCCCTTATTGCTCATGAGCCACTATAGCTAGAAGGAAACATAAGCTTTTCCCTCTTTCACTGGTGTGTTCAGAGCAGCGCACCTCGTGGCCAGCTATCACAGGACACACTCCACTCCCTCCCGGCTTTGTCCTTACTGATAGCAACTAGGGGAATTACGAAAATGCCACCTCTCTCAGAAAACCAGGTCACAAGCTGTCTCCCTACTGATTAATTACTCTCTTGAATGTCAGACGTTCAGCATTACCTTGTTTCTTCTCATTCTCTCCTGTGGTAACAACTGGATTCCCTCTCGGTGGATAGATGCCTCCGCCTCACCAGGCAGAAGGCGATGACCTAAAGATGCAAAGGGGAAGAGCACATTAATACTTTTCCCAGGAATTATCCTGAGTAAACATGCAGAGCGGTTTTGAGGCAACCATCAGGCATGCTGTTGGAAGTGGGCATTAGCTAAGAAACTAAGGGGGACAAGGAGGTCAGAGTAGCATGGGAGGAAAAACAATTTGGTCATCTCCTTGAAGCCTGGGAGATGGTATCTGAATTTAATGTAAGGCATGATCAGAAGCTTTGGTTTGCTTAATTAAAGAGGGGTGTTTTGATCAAAACGACACCTTGGAACAGGAACTTTACACTTCATATAAAAACAAAGCCTGTACTCTAAGGGTGAGAAGGGAATACAGTAAGGGGAAACAGAGCACCTGGGAGTCTGGTGAAATCATTCTGGAGAAAAAGAGTTTCTCTGGCCTCAACAGGGCTTGCAGTCACACTATACACCACAAGAAAACAGTAATCAATAAAACCTAGCACTTAGCTCAGAGCCCATGTCTATGTGACAGCTGCCGAGGTTGCACAGAGAACTGATGCCAAGAGAGCAGTGTGACGCTCAGTCCATCTGACACATTCTCTGCCTTTGTCTCATGTCCTTTTCTTTGAGAACTGATAAGGGTAGTGACCCTATGTGGTAGATGCCATGATCATTCCTATTCCACAGATGCATGGATGAAGCTCAGTGAGACTAAATAACATGGTCAAAGTCACATAGTTACAAAGTGGCAAAGCCAGGATTTGACCCCAGACTCACTGACTCTGGCACCTGTACATTTAACCCCTGACCCTTTAGGACTCTGCAGAGACCCTGCCTGATTAAGGAAGAAATGGGGGATTTGGGTGAATTGACTGTAATGGCCAGTAATTAAAAAGACTTAAGATGACTTCAAGGTTACTAATTGAGCACAAGTACCAATAATGGAGATAAAACATTGTTAAGGGAATTAATAGTTTCATAGGAAAAATATTCAAGCTCATGAATCCTTTAACAACCATTTATTGGTGATAAATTGAGGATCTAGGCACAAGTGTTCACTAGGCACTGAGCAGGTTTCTGGAGACAAAGAAGTAAAGAAGAGCAGTCCTTGCTTTCAAGGAGATCAAACTAGTAGGCAAGTTAGACTCTTCATTTTAATTATCACCATAATGAATTTGCTTAAATTTAATATAATGTGCAAAGCAGACAGCTGAGGGTAAACATCTAGGATGATATAAGAGCTCTGAGGAAGGTACCTACTTGGGACAGGGATCAAGAAGTCTTCTTATACAGAGTGGGGTACACAATGAGTTTTAGTGGATAATAATGGCATTAGATGGCAAGGTAGGTACATAGTGATAAGCAGAGGGATATGTCAGGAATGGGAATAGCATGGGCAAAGGCACGGAGGCGAGATGGAATGAGCTGTGTCATCCCCAATGGGCCTTATCCTGCAGGGACTGAGGCAACACTACAGAGTTGTAAGCAAGTCAGGCTCGCGATTAGCTCTGCATTTTGGCCAGATCTCTTTAGCAATGTGTGTAGGATATATTTGAGTAGGATATTCTAAGAAGCAGGAAAACACACTGCAATGTTTTGTACAAGCCCAGATAAGAGATGACAGTAGCTTCGACCAAAGAAGTGGTGAATGAGTTTGGCGAATGAAGGCCAGGTGTGAGAATTACTCCGATATAAAGCTTGGAAATTGGCTGGATGAGGAGGGAGATGTTGGGGTGAAGCTGAAGATGACAAGCTGAGTTATCTATGGAATAGTGGTGGTCACAAAATAAATTAGAAAATATGGGCAGAGAAACACATTCAGAGAGGTAAATGCAGAGTTCAGTTGGGGACATTGTACGATATATTTGTGTCCTAGGTCTGCCATAACAAATTACTAAAATCTTGGTGGCTTAAAGCAAGATATATGTATTTTCTCAGAGTTTGGGAGTCCAGAAATCTGAAATCAAGGTGTTGGCAGGGTTAATTCTTTGAGAAGCTCTGAGTGAGAATTTGTTCCACCCCTCTTCCTAGGTTCTGGTAGCTGCTGGTGATTCTTGGTGTTCCCGGGCTTAGCGATGCATCACTACAATCTGTACCTCATCCTCACATGAACTTTCCCCCTAGGTCTCTCTGTGTCTTCTCCTCTTCTGACACCTATTACTAGATTTAGAACTCACCTAATCCAGCATGGTCTCATCTCAAGATCCTTACCTTAATTATACTTGCAAAGACTCTTATTCCAAATATGTTCTGGGTGGGCGTGTCTCTTAGGGAAACAACTGTTCAACCCAGTACAGACATTTGAAAATACCCTGGGCAGGGGCTGAGTCAGAAGCTGAGAGTCACAGCATTTGAGTGCTGATTGAAATCAAGATAATGGATGAGAAATAGAATGAGGGGGCCAGGGAACAAAGGGCAAAATCTGAGATCATTACTTACTTGGCAGAAAAAAAGGAAGCGTCTAAACAGGCAATAAGAAGGCATGGTTGTTTCAGAGATAATCAAAGCATGATTTTATGGTATCTACATATCTACAAATGATTGAGAAGATAACTTTGTTTCAGGCACTGGAGTAGCTCTTTACACTTATTTGGTTCCCCACACAGGTGTTCACAATAGACATTTTTAAATCTGCGTGTTATACATAAAGATGAAGTCTTGGGAATTTTAAATAACTTGAGCAAAATCCAAGAATTAATTAGTGATGAATTCAGTAAGTGAACATCTGTCTGATTCCAAAGCTTCAGGTCCATGTCCTTGCTGCCCTTCCTATAGCATTTCAACAAGAGAAAAATTGGAAGATAGAGAAGACGTTTTAAGATACTATGGCAGTGCCTGAGTTGCTCATTGAAATCTATTGTCATCTCTTCCTTTTCTAATAGAATTCTGTTTTTCTGTTGTTGTTGTTTTTGTTTTTGGTAGTAATGTGCCAAGCTTTAGAAGACTTGTCTCTTATTTTTCTTTGGGGATAGGTCTGGCCATGTCACAGGAAGGTGGCCAATGATACATAAGCAGAAATTGTTGGATCTAGGAGATCTCCTTAAAAATGATGGTTATCTAAGCTGTAAGATGTCCTTTTGATTTTTTTCCTCTTTCTTCTTTCCTACTTCCAGGCATGTGGACATGATGGCTGGAGCTACAGCAACCATTTTTTGATCAAAAGGCAACTCTTTGAATGGGAGTCAACTGCAAGCAAGAAAGAACAGAAAGATCAAAGGAACCTAGGTCACTGTTGCCAATAAAGAGCTTCTACATTAGCTCTGGAATTCCTCTTTCATTCTTAATGGCATGAAGGAAAGAGAGAATACCCTAACTTGTTTAAGCCTCTGTTTTTCTGGACTCTATATAAGCAGCCAATGAAGGCCGAAGTATGGTGGTCCCTTCCCATAGCTTCTGCAATGAGAGGAAAGGATTAGAAGACCGAAGTGGATATAGATAACTTTTAGGTAGGAAGGTAGGGCAGTTAAGGCAAATTAAATTCAATCACTTCAATTTTTAGCATGAACTAAGAGATGATGTCAACTGAGATTAAGTGTGGTAGGTCTTCGAGTACGGGTACTTTTAATCACTTTAATGGTGTGCTAAAATGAAATACTGTACTAACTGCTGATCTAATGTACCTTGTCTACTTTGTGCTATTACCTGTCTCTGAAAAAAAAAAAAAAATGGATAGCATTTCTCCCTTTCCAAACATAAAGAACATTTGTAGTTCTGCCGACTAATTCTATTTGGAAGCTTATTGTGAACCTTTTCAATTTGTCAGTAATAATAATAATAACCTTCAAGCCAGTCCAAGCTAAAGAATGTTCATCCTTTTTTATACTTCAAAAGAGCCACTAGAATCTCACTTGACCACAGAAAAGTTTTCAAAGTAGATTTGGAAGCTGTCAGACAAGTGAAACTTTGGGGATAAACATTAGCACCTATTTGAAAGAGCCTCTTCTTCATAAGCTTAAAAGAAAGTGATTGGGATGAAAGGGTTTCTGGGAAAGACCCTAATGTTTGCATTCTTCTTTCTTTCTTTTCTTTCTTTCTTTCTTTCTTTCTGAGGTTTTCAATTAATTTTCTGCCACTACCCACGCCAATTTCTCCTCTCAACGTGGTTGTGCATGCCATGATTTTGTCACCAGATTTTCTTACAGAGTGCATATTTCTTTGTGCCTCTGCATATAACACAGTGCTTTGCACAAATCAGCACTCATATGTTTGTGGATAAAACAGATGACTACCTGTTTTGACCATTAGGTAATGCAAGCTAACAACAGACAAGGAGATCAGGCAGCAAATAAAATCACTGTCATCCATATTTGTTTATTAACAACAACAAAAAAAAGAGTATTTAGGATTATCTATGCTCTGACCTCAGCCACAGAAGCAGAGACTGCATACAAGAAACCAGCCACTCACTTTTATGATTAATTTTATACAAGTTCCCAGCCAGAAAGCAGGTTTTCCCTTAAGACAGGTTCTATTATACAAATTCAAATGCCGTATGAAAATTCTGTGGGTGAGAACTTTCTGGTTGTACTTATTCAACTCTCCAAAGTTAATTAAAGCCTCAATCATATTCTCTGGAACTGAGATGATGAGAGTCAATGATTTGTAATTTCTGGAATCTTCTTTCATTTGCCCCCTTTCCTCCCCAGACCAGTACAGCTTGACAATTTATCCTCCACCCTTGGAGGAGGATTCTTTTTATAGAGGACATCCTGTATCCTTACTGGCAGTGCCACTATTTCACAGTTTATTTCCTTCCAAATTCTCTGATGAGTACCAGGGAAACTAGTGATTTACTGTATTTGAGTTCCTGAAAGTTACTCAAGAACTGAATCCTTAGAGACTGAGACACACTTGAATTTCCCATAAAGAATATTTGAGCTGCAGAAACTTAAAGATTCCGGCCTCTACTCATCATGTTAGAACAAATTACCAAACAAGCTTTTTTTTTCTTTTCCAAATCTGTTCTATCCTATGATCTTTGATCATCATTTACAAAAATTTATTAGAAAACATATTTTCAACTTATTTAATGGGATATTTTACACTCCCAATTCAGACTCTCACCCATGGTTCACAGGCTACCCCTCAAACTGGCGAGGAAGACTCTTTACTTGGGGAGCAGTAGCCTCCAGCACACAGCAGGGCTCCTGGACTTTTCAATAAAGACCATCACTCTTCGCTGAAGTTGAATCACCAAGTGAACACATGGTTCTGTTGTTTTTATCTGCCCAGCATCCATTTACTCTTCTTCTGGAAACAACACCATCCCTACTCTTAGTGCATGTAGTTCTGATGGAGTTGAACTCTCTAGCCAGCCTCAGGACTTCAGTTAACCTGAGATGAGCCAGTTAAAGTATTGCAGTATCCTGGCGACAGTGACCGCTTTAGGTATGGGCACAGCACCCAAGTCAGACCAAAGCTCTCAATCTGGGTTTGTTGTGCTGACATCCCCCACATAGCCTCCAAGACGCTCATTCTAAGAGGTCACATCCTAGGTCTTGGCTGTCCTCAAATAAATTTCATTGCAGCCAAGATTACATGCAAACTCCTACCACAGCCCATGAAGCGACTGTAATCTAATTCCTAGCTGCCTTATTTATCTCATACTAGTCCTTTATATTCACTTAACTCTAGAGAAATGTTGATTCCCCTCTTAGAAGCTGTGCACTTGCTATTCTCTCCGCCTGCAATATTCTCTCACTAGATCATCGCCTGCCTTTTTCTCATAATGTCCTAAGTCAAATGCCTCTTAAATAGATGGGAATTCCTGAATGGTGAAACAAAAACTGTCATATTGACTTCCTATTGCATTACCCTGTGTCATCTTTTTAGTATCAATTTCCAGGGTCCAAATTATTTTATTTGTTCACTTCTTTATTCTCTCTCTCTCTCAGGTTACTAAAATCTAAAATGTAAGCTCTCTGAGAGCAAGGACATTAATTATCTAGTTCAGCCCTGGCTGCTGGGGCTCAGTGGATTAAGTGCCAGCCTGCAAACCAAGGGGTTACTGGTTCAATTCCCAGTCAGGACACATGACTGGGTTGCTGGCCAGGTCCCCAGTTGGGGGCATGTGAGAGGCAACTGCATATTGATGTTTCTCTCCCTCTCTTTCTCCATCCCTTCCCCTCTCTCTAAAAATAAATAAATGAAATATTTTTAAAATTATCTAATTCACCACTGTACATATTTCCTCTCTTGTACATATACCAGGCTCTCAATAATGATTTGTTGTCTGGCAAAGGAGCTCCCTTTTGCTGGGCTTGCTAAGCTGGCAGGATATAAGCCAGAAATTGCTTGTGTCAAACCATTAGCCAACAAGGTCAACAGGGGAAAGGAGAACTGAGAAATGGAGAGAGACATATTCCCAATAGCATATCAAAGCCAGACACCCTGTGATGCTGGTTATACAAGCCAACAAATTCACCTTTATGCTTAATTCACTTAGGTTTCTGTTGCTTATAACCCACAACAGAGAGGTATGTGGAAGAACTTGGAAGGAGCGAAGTGGCATACTCACGCAAATACTGCGTTCTTGTACAATAGCCATTTCCCATCACAACATAATCTGTCTAATCTTCTTCTTTGGCCAAAATTTTAGTTATCTGAAAGGGTTAAGACCGTATTTGAGACTACTTATGTCATTCAGCAAGGGAACACTATTTAAAATGTGTCTTCAAAACATAACCTATGCATTTAGCTTGACTGGGGAAATCACTTCACAACATACACAGATATCGAAACATCACGTTGTACATGTCAACTATATACAATGTTTATCTGTCAATCATGCCTCAATAAAACTGGAAAAAAAAAGTTTTTTAAGGATAAAAGTAACCTACATATTAAGGTAGTCAGAGTAACTGACTTTACCCTATTATGGTCTATGGTGTTTCTATTGTTTAGTTTAAAAGGTGAGTCAAGTACCCCTCCTCCTAGGCATGATACAGTAGCCATACTAGATTTGCTCTCACAACGAAAATAGCTATAAACTAAAAATAGATAATAAATAAAAACAGATAAAATATATAAGATAACTGTGTTTTTAGGAATTGAACAAGTAGCATAGCACTGCATCCCCGAGGGAAGGAAACATACAAGGTAGGGACCATGGTTATATCATGATCACCCAAACTTTCTCCCTGCTTCACAGTGGGGAGAAGCAGTTTATCTGGGGCAAGTGTCTCACTAAGCTAAGGAGGCAAAGATTGGAATTGTTAGTTTCCAAAGTGGCTGAAATTTGTAGGGCAGGATACCAGAGAAGAAAGGGCCACAAGGGAATGGAGATGGGGTGAGTGAGGTAAATACGGCATGGAGATACAAAAATTATGTAAAATATAAGTGGACTAAATATTTCAATTAAAAAGCAGAGATTTTCCAGAAAAAAGACAAGACCTAACTATTTCCATGAAGAAGAAATCCACTTTAAATATAAAGACAAAAAGAGTTGGAAAATGAAAAAATATGAAAAGATACACCAGGAAAAAAGTAAGCATCAGAAAGCTTGAATGCCATTTTAATATTACGCAAAACAGACTTTGAGACAGCAGTGTTGCCAGGGACCTCCCTAAATTAAAAACTGTGACTTTATACTGAAATGTTAAATTTCAATGCAAATCCACGGGGTACTTTTATTCTTCCTCCTTTCCATGTTTCTAATTCCCTTCAAGAGTGAGAAATGGGGCTCCTGCTTTCCCAACACATATTAGTCATTGGCTCAAACCCACATATATCATAGTTTCGACATTACTAACAAATACGAAGAGCAAGCCTACTGGGGCAGAAATACGGAAAATGAACTTGGAGCACGAGAACATAAGAAAGTGCTCAAGACAAGTCAACAAAAACCACATTAGCAGGCTCATGTCAAAGAGACAGAGGAGCCAACTGACAGAGCTTCCCAATGGCCAAAGCTGGAACAGTCCGAGCAACAAAATAAAGAAAGTAGTATTGGGTTATAATCCAAAGTACAAAATAAATATCCACAAGGCCACACTGGTATAAATAAGTAAATAAAGTCAATGAGGGAGAGGAGATAAATCTCCCATGAAAGAATTCTGAATAACTGATGTGCCTACTCCACCCTCAAGGAGAAGAAATACTGTGGGCTTTGGGTGGTGACTTTCTTCCAAAGAGTATAGTATGGAAGGGGGTGTGTGTCACCTTACTATGGAGAAACCTGATAAATACACCTTCTGCTCAGTGATCAAGGTCAATGTAGACAGTGAAAAATTACACAGCTAGTGTGTACTCTCGATATCATGGGATGAGGATGTCCCTTTACCGCTGATGTTTTTCATGAGAAAAACACCAAATGAAGGCCTATGGAGGAGCATTCTATGAAACATCTGACCAGTTCTCCTCAACACTGTCAAGATCATACAACAGAAGTGGAGTTTAAGAAATTGTCATAGTCAAGAGGAGCCTAAAGAGACATGACAACTAACTATAATACGGGATCTTGCATGGAACCCTGAACTATAAAAAGAACATTAAACAAAGCTAAGGAAATGTGAGTAAACTATAAATTTTAATTAACAAGAATGTTTGGGTTCATTAATTGTAGTATGGACAATAGCAATGTTAAGATACTAAGGGAAAATGGGCATGGTATGCAAGAAAGCTCCAATGTGCTCAAATCTCTTCAACATTTTTGTAAACCTAAAACTGTTCTACAAAATAGTGTCTGTTACAACACAGATTTAGTGTGGATTGCTGAATAATGCTTCTTCAACATGATAAAAATAGTGGTATGATCCTTCTGATTACTTCTCCCATCTGTAAAATGAAAATAAATGCCCACCCAATTTCTATAATTAAACAAGCAAACCTACTAACCTATCTAGTATTTGTATTTGTTGAAGTAAAAAACTATATGTGTGTAGTTGTGTATCATAGCCTGTCTCTGCTGAGAAGTCACAAAGCTAATAATGTACCAGAAGTAATGAGAAAACTCAGTGATTGATTTCTAAATTATATTCTCCTCCCAAAAGCAACAGGTCTTTTTGAAGAAAAGGTCGATTTCAAAGCTCAAATATAAGACAAGCTTCGAACATTCTGCACCAAAAAACAAGGAAGTGATCTAAGATGATAGGGATGCATCAACAGGACACTGGAGTGAGCTTGGAAGAACCCCACTGACCAAATTTGGGTCAAATTGAGCCTCAATATAAATAAAGATATAAATGACTTATAGTAAATTGAGTACAATAAAAATCTATGAGCTCATGTTGATATAAATAAATACATCAATTTTCCTTACAGTAGAATGCTAATAATATAGAGACAATGATGGAGTATTAAAAATCATCGTTGAATGCTAAAATTAATTTGATGAGGAATAGATATTTACATAGATCAAAATAGTTCCTTATAAATTACTTACAAAGAGGAACACAGACATTTTGCAGTAGAGAAACCTGAAAAACACCCCTTTAATCATGTGATCAAAGCTAGTATCACCAACATTAGCACAAACCAACATCACTAAACTTCTGACATGGTGCATTGAGAAGGACATACTTAGCTTGACTTTAACTTAAAAAATCAGAAAAATCCAAGCTGGGAAATATTTAATAAAAATAAGTGGTCCTTGAGACATGTCACTGTCCAGAAAGATAAAGAAAGGCTGAATAATATTCCAGAATAAAGGAAACTAAAAGAACATGGGTGATTCTGGATAGAATCCTGGGCTGGAGAAGAAAATAGCTATAATATATTTATTAAAAGAAATGATATAATTTGAATATTATTGCGGATGATGTAACAGTATTTTGATCAATACTAAATTCTTGATTTAATAGTTACATTGTGGTTATATAATAGAATGCTCTTGTTCTGAACTCTGCCAACAACCTAAATGAATTTGGAAGTGGATCCTTCCCAGAGCCTTCAGATAAGAACCTGGCCCATTTGAATATTTTGAATTCAGTCTTGTAAGATCCTAAGCAGAGAACTCAGATGAGCGTGCAAGGAGTTCTGACCTTCACAACTGTGAGATAATAAATGGGTGTTATTTTAAGCCATTAAGTTTGTGGTAGTAATTTGTTATGGAGCAATAAAAAAATGAATACAACCCTACACACACACACAGCACACTGTCACACATGCAAATAAACTACCAATGGGTATGAAATATATCTCCAATAAAGTAATGACATCAAGAAGTAGTTATGTATGAAAAGCAAGCTGGCTTAAATAGATAAACATCAGGGTGGTTAAGATATTGTTCCCTTCAAGCCTTCAAGACAGGTTGTTTCAGACAACCTTCAATTCATGATGGAACTTCTGCGGTGACAAAACAGTCCTCAAAAAGAGCAATGCCAAAGGTACACACCCCTTCTTAATCCTCAATACACAAAACCAGACCTCCTAATCACTTGAGAAGAGCATGCAGTCAAATCTGTGCTTGAAACTGGAGCCTTTTAGGAAAGCTGGAGAGAGGGAATGAAAATTGCCATAAGAAAGCTTGAATTCAAATGAGAGGCTAACTTAATGCTGTGGTCAAATTAGGTAAGGAAAAGAGATGTTGATTTATACAGTAGTCCCCCATTATGCACAGTTTTGCTTTCTGTGGTTTCGGTTACTTGCAGTTAACCATGATCCAAAAATATTCAATAGAAAATTCTAGAAATAAACAATTCCCAAGCCTTAAATGGTGCACCATCTGAGCAGCTGATGAAACCTCGCACCATCCTGCTCCATTCCACCAGGATGTGGATCTTCCCATTGTCCAGCATCTCCACACTGTATAACCTACACTCCCTTTCCCTTTCATCTTCACTTAGTCGCCATCTTGGTTATGAGTTCAACTATCTCAACATCACCATGCTTGTTTGTGTTCTAGTTACTCCTATTTACTTAAAAATGGCCCCAAAGTGCAGGAGTCATTTAAACTTTATCATAGTTATGCATGTATAGGGAAAAACAGTGTGTATAGATTCGTTATTATTGGTTTCAGCCATCCTGGGGGTCTCAGAATGTATCCCTATGGATAAGGAAGGACTAGTGTACTGCATTCTTTCTGGGGGTTCAAATGTTTTCATAGCTGTTATCACATTTGACCATTTGGACCTTCATTCCTTCTTAAAAACCTTATTTTAAAAATGTTGGCTCTTTCTTTACCACAGGATGAAATCCAAAGCTCTTTTCAAGGCAAAGAGATTTTATACCAACCTACCTCTCTAGTCTCATGTTCCTGGCCATCCCACCCTCAACCTGTGGATTCCCACCACAGGACAAGTCCTCCTATGATGATGTTGATGATTCATGCTTTTCTGCCATTTTTGCAGATTATACCTCTGCCTCAAATGCCCTTCTTAATTTTATCGTTGTGGTAAATCCTCACCTATCCTTCATGCTGCAGGAAATAGGGGTTCCTATTTGCATAAGGTCTGGAGAGTGATGGTTCCAGGTATGGTATGAACTCCTACTGATCATGGTTTATTATGCTATGCATTCTAGGTTTAAGACTGCTGCTCATAGCAGGAAAGTTAGGCAAAGCAGTTAGAGACCTCATCTCAAAATGCTTTGAAGACTGCAGGTAAAAATGAATTAATAAGTACATGAATCAAGTCAGGAGATAATATTGGGATAAAAATTTGATGTTAATTTGAGTTTTGATCACTCAATATTTAGAGTTGATGCTGAAACGTTAAGCTTTAAAGCTAGCCTAATTTTTAGTTATTCTTTAATGTATTAAATGAGATGTTCTTCCACAAGGATGACTTACTGTTTCTCAATTCCCTTTTCTTTTTAAAACACAGTTTTATTGGGATATAGTTCACGTACCATAATTAACTCAAAGTGTAGAGTTCAATGAGTTTTAGTATATTCACAGAGTTTTGCAACCACCACCACAATCTAGTTATAGAAGATTCTTAATTCCCCTTTGTTCTTATTTTTATCTTATTCTTTTTTTTCACTCATTCATTTATTTATTCACTCACTTAACATATACTTAGCCAGGCAATGTAAATTCTGAAGAAACTGTCCTATATGAAGAAGCAATTATAATACCAGGTGGTAAGTCCTAAAATGGAGAAAGTATACAGATAAAATACATCTTTTCAAGGACAAAGGTGAGGCTCTCAATCCATAATGACAGGGAGGTGATTCTACAAAGAAGTGAGGTCTGTGCAGAGACATGAAGAGCGAAGTAGAGATGGTCAGGTGACGTGGGGGTAGAGTAGAGATGAGGCATTTAGGAAGGAGGGTTTTGGAGTCTAGCCCTTCCTTCCTATAAATAGCCAAGTCATTTGTTAATCCTCATCCAAAAATACGTTTTTATTGATTTGAGAGACAGAGAAAGGGAGAGAGACAGAGAAGGGGAGAGAGAGAGAGAGATAGAGAGAGAGAGAGAGAGAAACATCAATCAATCAGCTGCCTCCCACATGCACCCAGACTGGGGATCAAACCCACAACCTAGGCATGTGCACTGACCAGGGATCAAACCTGGTGTACAGGATGACACTCCAACCAATTGAGGAATTTGGCCAGGGCCCAAGTCTTTATATATGTATGAATATTCATGGTAGCTTTTTTGGCAATATTCAAGAACTGACAACAACCCAAATACCCATCAACAGGCTAATGGACGAACTGACTGCAGATACCCTTGCAAGAGAACACGCACTATCTAATAACATAAAGACATGAGCTGTTGGTACACACAACAATCTGTAGTGAATAATAAAGTCTGACATTAAAATGATTCAGCATTGCATATTTCCATCTACATAAAATTCTAGAAAATGAAAACTAATCTATGGTGACAGAAAGCAGATCAGGGGTTGACTGGGACAGAGGTGATTGGTGGGTAGGGATTACAATAAAACATGAGGAACCATTCAGGGGTAACAGCAATATTCACTATTTTGACTGTAGTATGGCTTCCAGGGTGAATACATATGTTAAAATTTATTAAGTTCTATACTTTAAATATGTACAGTTTATCGTATGTCAACTATATCCCAACCAAATTGTTTTTTGAAAGATGTCCCTGTTTGGATGGTAAATTATATGATGTCCTTATTAAAGGATCTGGCATCTAGATAGTGTTTATTTAGTGTTGGGCATTAGTTTTACTGTTAGTGTTAAACTGTTAGTATTGTTATAATCCTACCTGCCATGGTCACAAAGGCCCAGGGAGGAAACAAGTCTTCATCTGCAGACAGGCCCAGGCAGTAGAATTAAGAGTAGAGGGCTGGGCCAGTATGATACAGAGCTAAGAGCTTGAGTTTTGGGGAGGGGGAGACAGAAGTGGATTAAAATCCTAGTTCTGTTACTAGCCCAACTCACGTGACAGCTCCCCTCAGAAGCCTTCCCTGATTTTCCCACTCAAAATTAATTATTTTCTCTTCTGTGTTCTGTTAGCACTTTGTGGACAACTTAATGTATTATTTCCCTTGTCACAGATACTTGTTTTTATACCAAACTTTGATGAATCTACATACAGTAAGATAAAGCTGGGAAATAATATAGTAAGGTAAAAAAAGAAAATGCTATGAGATATGAAGGGGCATAGTAATAAGGATAAATGAAATCATGAAAGATTAGTCTTATTTTATACCTCTTCATCTAAAGACTATGTAATTGTCTTTATTTTTCACAGAAAATAATACCTACTTATTATAACATGCATCTAATGTAAAAAAAGTCTAATGTAAAAAAAATTTTAAGTCCCCTTCCACCTACACCCCCAGAGTGTGGAGGTAAATCACTGTTCATACATTCAGTTATCTTAGTGCCTAACAAAAATATTATGTTCCAAAGAGAATAGAAATAACCTGGAAAATGGAGAATTCAAATATTCTATGACTAAGAAAAAGAATGTTACTTATGACAAATAATTTAACTAAATGTTACACTGAAGTAATTTTAAATAATGCATAACACCTTTCTGAGTTAATGACAATGGAATTAGGAAAGCTTTTTCTCATTAGTGTCATCTTTTAAAAGCTCACTCTTTTAGTTCAATAGAAATCATTAAGATAATGTCATCATTTTCTAAACCTGGAGTCAAGGTTTCCAATACTTTTGGACAGAACTTCCTACAAATTATAGGTGAACCATTCCATTTGGAACCTGCTTTCTTCTAGGAGATATTACATATCAATTCATTTTATTGATCTTTCTACCTCAGTGTTCTCAAAAGTTATTATTATTATAAAATTTTAAAGTGTAGAAGAAAGTGTACATATTATGTAGTTCCAATTTTCCATTCTACAGATGATGAAACTAGGTCCAGGAGAGAGAGTGATCTGATCAAACTCACACAGCAATTAGTGGCAATACTTGGTCTAGAACTATCAATACATTCCTATTGCCCAGTTCTAGCACCTCTGCCTCTCTCAACGAACAGGCTCCTGAACCTAGAACATGAGTTAAGTGTTTTCTCACAAGGCCATCTTTGACTGGGAAATTAATTTAAATACAGCTGGACCCCTACTCAAGCTTTTCTTCTGAAGGCTCTTGTAGTTGTTATTGCTGCATAACAAATGACCCGGTGCCATAGCGACATAAGACAACCATCATTTTATTTTGCTCATGATATAGCAGTTGAGACTTTGGGAAGGGCTTATCTGAGCACAAATGGCACTTCGTCTCTTACATACCTGCAGTCAAATATAGGCTGGAGCTTCAGTCATCTGGGAGTCTACTGGGCAGGAAGTCCAAGAGGGCCCCTCTCATGGGGGAAAGCTCAGTACGAGTTGCCAACTAGAGTGGCTACATATGACCTTTCCAGCATGGGAGTCTCAGATGCTCGCACATGGTGGCTGGCTGTCCCCAGAGCAAATACCCTGAGTCAACCAGTAGGAATGACAAGGCCTTTTCAGAATTATGCAATATCACTTCTCAGAAGTTATGCAATATCACCTGTACTGCATTGTTCCTTACAAGCCAGCTACTAGGTCCTGCTTCAATACAAGAAAAGACAGAGGACCCACCTTAGTGTGAATGGTTGCAAATAACTTACAGACATATTTTTAAACTACCACATGGTCACAAGAGAGAAAAATCAGAAGTAAGTTAGGAGAACTGATCAGTCACCTATACTCATCGAAGAAAAAGAGAATATATACAGTGGTCCCTCTCTATATCGCGGTTCACTTATCGTGGCCTCACTATCGCGGGATTTTAAAAATAATTACATTTAATTATTTATCGCGGATTTTTCGCTACATCGCGGGATTTTGCGGTACTGTATACATATGTTGTTAAAGTTACGTAGGTTTAAGAGTGTAGAGTAAATGTAAGGTTCCTACTTCATGGGGGGGGGGGGTCTAGAAGGTAACACCCGCGATAAGTGAGGGAATACTGTACCCCTCTCTGAGTTTATCATCCTAAATCCCCGCAACAGAAACTGCAATTAAGAGTGATCAACCTCAGCTTTGCCCAGTTCTCAAGACAATGTACTGACATTCAAGATAAAGTTCTAAAACAGAGATGACCTAGAAGGCAAAATAATAATCTTCAAAGTCAGGAACTTGAGTTGCTCAAGTGTTTCACGTTTGAGTTAATGAAGGGCCAAAGAGGTTTTTTACTGTTCCCCATGAGTCTGTTGAATTAAATTTTTCCAAACTTCTTGCGGAGCTGTGGCTCTTTTATACCTGATTTGTATGGCACTCCATAGAGCCCAGCGTGGAGATTAGTACTTAACAAAATCCAGATGCTAGATGATGATTTAATTAGGACAGAGAAGTCCATAAAAGTCTTAGTCCACAGACATACCATGAAGACTATAGGATAGATGTCTGTGATTCCAAGAGCTGACATAAATAAACATTTTTCAAGCATCTGTGATTTCAAATATTGAAAAATTGCAACAATTTCCAATGGCATTGATAAGGGCTACAAACACCTCTTAGCATTTTAAACTATGTAAAGAAAACAGATATAAGATTAAAGGACACAATCAAATACTCACTAGGGAACCAATTAGGATGTTGAATTAAAAAATCATCTGCGTTTCTGATTTCTGATTTCTTCTTAACCTTTTCCATAAAGGAGATGATATTTAGAGGTAGGCGGGAAAACATAACGGGTGTGATACAACATCAGGACGTGAGTTTTTATATGAAGAGAAGAAGACCTATTTGTGAAGGTCATAAAACTATTTCCCATCTTTCAAACCTCATCTTTACTAAAAAAAGATGTAAATTTTTCAGATTCCAGAATGTTAATTTAAATTATGGTGAAAATAAGTTGTCTGGATTAGGGTTTGAATGGTTCATGGTGAAGGAGAGCAGAGTACGCCACCCCAAAATGTGCCATTTTGGTGTGTGGACCATTTTCAGCAGAAAACATCAAGACTCAGCAGACTAAGAAAAAAAATTTACTGCTTAAAGAATTTTAGATAAAGGGCCTGACCCAGAAAAGGAGCGATTACCAGAGATAACCTTTTGATCTGAAAGACTTACCTGATGGCCAGATCTGTTCTTCTTAGCTTCCTGTGAATCACCTTCCTCCTCCTGAGGCCTCGCTGCTATCCCATTCCTAAGCTCAGGGTGGAATTTAAACCTCAGTTGCCTGACTGCCTTTGTGTCTCACTGTCTGTGTGGGGCTTCCGTAGGTAGTTAAATTTGTTCTCTCCTCTTAACCTGTCTTAACGTCTGTTTAATTATTAGACCAGCCAAAGAGACTGGAAGAGAAGAAGGGAAAATTATTCACCCCTACAGTAGTCCATGACCCCAAAACTTAAGGAGTTAAGAGTCAATGACTTATCATTTCTTGTAATTCTGTAGGATGGCTGGGGGACGCTTTCACTTGCCTCAGCTGGGATCGCTGACATGACTGCATTCTGAAGTAAGCTAGAAAAGGCAAGGTGGCCTCACTCACACACCTGGTGCCTTGGTGCTGGCTGGGGGACAGGGCTCCGTGGTTCTTTTGCACTTGGCCTGTGTGGTAGACAGACTGATGGTTCCCCCCAAATATCTTATTTAACATGACCAAAAGGACTTTGCAGATGTTATCAAGTTAAAGATGTTGAGATGGGAAGAGTATGTGGATTACACAGGTGGACCCAATCTAATTACAAGGGTCCCGATAAGAGGGAGACCAGAGGGTCAGAGTCAGAGAAGATGTGACAACAGAAACAGGGGTCAGAGTGATGCCAGGAAGGGGCCACCAGTCAATGAATGCAGGTGGCTTCTAGAAGCCCAAAGAGCAAGGAGATGGGTTTTCCCCTAGAGCCTGCAGAAGGAATTCTGTGCTGCTGACCCATTTTAGATTTCTGACCTTGAGAATTGTAAGGTAAATGTAGACTTGTGTTGTCACAAGTCAGTGAGTTTGCGGTAATTTGTTACAGCAGCACTAAGGAACTCCCATGGCTTCTTCTCCTTCAGCAGGCTATACCAGGTCTCAAGGAGTGTTCCCAGAGGGCCGGTCTCATTGCACAAATGCTTTCCAAGCTCCTCCTTGTGTGGAGTCCCATGTGCTAAAGCATGGTACATGGCCTGGCTCAGAGACAAGGTGACGGGGCTCTGACTCCACTTCTTGATGGGAAAAACGGCAACATCTCATTGCACGCATATTGCCCCAGGGGGAAACTGTGTCTATTAAACAGTATCTCCAAGGGGGTATAAATATGTTTTAAGTGAGTAGCTTGGTTTGTGCTTTGAAAATCTTAACCCTTTGTTTCAATCTTAGTCTGATGCTTAAAGTTTAGATCTTCGTCTATCAAACATGCCATAATGCCTAAGCCAGTACCAGCCCTGTCACAACTGAAGCTCAGACTGATGTGTCTCTGTCTCTAGCTGCCTTCTGCCTCCTCCTCCCAACTCTTCTTCCTCTTCTGAGTCTTTGCCACTCACTGTATCACAACTTCCAAATGAGCTTCTCAGATTGCTGAGCCATGGGAACGTCAGTATTTTATGGAGTCTACACTGTTTTCAAGTCTTTCTTTCCCTTGAAAGAAGTTAGTTTATGTGCACTTTTATGTGCGAAATAGTTCTTGTGATTCCATTCTGAGATATTCATTTGCAAGAAATACAATGCCAACTGCCAAGGACTTGCATCAAAGGTTATTAGGCTTTTTTTTTCTGTGTATCTCAACCTGAAGGATGGCAATTGTTGGAGGCATTTAAAAAGGCAGAAAGGAAACTCCTTCAATGTTCTTCAAATTTTCACTTCCCTTCATCTTTTAGGTGAGAAACAAAATACATCAGAACTCTCGCATCATTAACAGAATGTGTGGGTAAACTTAGAATTTGTATCTAAATACATTCAAAAACAAAGATTTCTGCAGAACTTGCAAGCAGATCAGGGGACGGTGCCAGTGAGAAGAGAAAGTACTTCCTTGCCAAAAAGCATCAAAATTGAATTTCTTTATGTTCTGTCACATTTGTTTATTTTTAAAGCATGTACTGGTCCAAATGTAAAGCTGTGAGTGTCTTGAATACTTTGTTGTTATCAGTTTTCTGCATGGGTTATATAAATGTTATGTTAGCTTATTTCGCTAACTGATACAGCTTCATGTAAGTTCCACCAAAGTGGAAAGAAAGGCCCTTTGCAGGTGATGCATGCATATCATCAGGACAGGCTGACCAAAAGGAATCCTTAGGAGAGCGTGATTTAGGGATGACTGGACCACAACCAGGGGGCTAATCCTCAGGCTTACAATTCCAGAAAACATGTTTTACTTATTTTTAATGATCCCAAACTTCTTATCGGCCATCTTGCTTCCTGGTATGGGTGAGCTTAGCCGCTGACTCCAAAAGCCTTCCCGGGCACCGGATTCGAGTAAAGACAAGCAGGTTGTCAAGGGTCTTGAGGCCATGATGAAGACTGCTCAGACATGCTGTACCCTTGACAGTATCCTCCTGTCTAGTGAGCTGAATGCCAGGGTCTCCCAGATTCCGAAATGAGCAACTCCTACACTAAGCTCTTTCTCTGATGCCCGTGTTTCCTCACGGTTCATTTCCATGTCTCCATGCATTTTTTCTTAAACCGTATCAGTGTCACTGATGAAGCCACAGTGTAGTGAGGGACGCACAAATATGTGCCGCATGTCACCACCCTCCCTTCCTAAGCAAGTGTTCCTGTGGAAACCTTCCCCCTCTCCCACTGAATCGGGCTCCGCATGGCACTCCAGGCAGCCACTTCCAATCAACGTGAATGGATACAGGACATGACGCCTGACTGGGAGGCTGCCTCTGGTGCAGAGGCTCTTTCTAAGGACCTAGGACAGTCCCTGTCTCTTCTCGTTAGATGCTCATTTCATTTGACCATGACTAGTGCTGAATTCTGGCTCTGTAATTAATAATGGCTCAGGCAGTGGATTTAGGTCCTCATAACCTACTTAGTTTTTCCCTGTCTCATAAGCATAACTCCACCTTTCCTCCATAAATGTGTTGTCGTGGGGAGGCAAATCTCGGCGGATCAACACAGGTTCTTATTACTAGGGGAACACAGTACACTTCTGTTTCTTGAGCACAGTCTGTCAGCCTCTTAAGCATCCCGAGAAGGACTGTGCCTATTTTGTTAACCCTTGTGTTGCCAGTGCTAACAGACACACAGGAGCTTAGCAAATATTTAGTTAAGGACATAAATGCTTGTCTAACTGGATGAATAAAGAAAACACCTCGAAGCCTGAATCGGCAAACAGCTGGTCTCGTCGTGTATGTCTTTACAATAAAGTCTCCTAGAGAGCAGGAATATGATCAGCAATACATGCAATTCTCACCTTACAGGACCCCGTTACGCACCTGTCTTTCTGTCCTGCCTGCCTGCTTTGTTTGTGTGCAGTGTTCCGAGATGTCACCAGAAGAAGGAGTTGACAGAGAACTCAACTTGACTCTTTCTGTCTGTGTCTTTTAATTTTTCAACTCTCATGATCACATCAATGATAGGAGAGTTTCAAAGTATGTGTCAAACGTAGGTTTAGGAACTATATTTCATTTCATTTAACCAGAACGTTCAAAATTCTTTTTTTGTGAAACCATCAATATTTTTGCTGCTAACCTACTCCAAACGGCTTTTAGTCTAAGTGAAGTGATGAGACTTACACAAAAACAGTTTTGGAAAATAATACAATATGTAGCCAAACTTCAAAATATGTAATAGAAGCAATAAATACAACATTGTATACAGGACCTGGCATATTATCTTAAACTAGATGATCCATGAATGATGTCTGAATGAAGGCATTGATGGCGGAACATTAAGTAATTGTAGTTTAATGATATTTAAGATCTAATAATGTTCTTTGTGTATCATCAGGGTTCACTGTTAACTTTCTGCCTAGTACTACACTTGGCTAATGGCAACAGTCTCTAAAGTCGCCCCAGAAAAAGGCCAAGGGGTTATTCTTGACTCTCTCCCTCCACATATACATAGTGAATCTGCAAATATCTTTTCTACCCTCCCGATAACTCCTTATCTATTTATTCGCTTTCCATAATTCCCTTGCCCCTGACTTCTTGTGACTAACACAAAGGCTCATCCCTCGGGCCTCCCTCTAGTCTGTTACAATTGCCACCAGAATGGTCTATCTCAGGCGCATGTTTCAGGACATTGCCTTTTATAAACCTTTAAACACCGCCACCCCCACCCCCATCCCTGGCCACTAACGAGGTAAATTAAGCTAAAGTAAATTACTTGGCATGGCATTTAAGACCCTTCTTAATCTGGTACTTGCCTACCTTCCCTGCTCTTCCATTGTCATTGTCCCACTCTAAATTTCAGCCGGACAGCTCCTACGTCCCCAAGTGCTCTCTCCCATCTTGGTCAGGTTGAATTCTTCTTATCTCTAATTTAGACTCTAGCCTGGGACATTCCTTCACTGACTCTGTCTGGCTCACTCCTATTTGTCCTTGAGACCTCCCTTGAGACTTCACTCACACCAGGAAGCTCATCTGTGATGCTAACATGTCCTGTGTTCATCCTTATTATAGCAACCATCTCTTGCCTTAATTACAATTAATTGCTTATGTGTCTTTCATAACTGAACTGTGGGCTTCTTGCGGGGCCTGTGTCTTACTTATAGTCATATCTTAGTGCCTAGTTCATGGTAGGAACTAAATACACATTTAAGGAAAGAGAAAAATGAGTAAATAAACACTTGCATAGCAGAGGACTTATCAGACAGCCTTGTTGAGCTACTGCTTTATTCCCAAGAGAAGTTAAGAATCCTAATCCCTGGCATTTTTAGGACCTTCTTCAAACAGTTGCCAGGACGACAGAGCTGGGGAAAGTTAAAAAGAAGAAAAAAAAAAAAACAAAAACACTTTCAGGCCACCTTAAACTAAAGCTGCACAGCCATCTTGCATCCTGGCTTGCTAGAATCCAGGGGACAGTCTCAAAGCCACTCATCCTGGCACAGTGCTTGAGAAGCTCTCTGAGAACAGCACCCAGGGCTGTAATTACAGTTGGAGGAGAGGCGGAGGGGACAGAGGACAGTGCATCTGTCAGTAATCAGTGCATCTTCTCCCCCACCCCCGTGCAGCCAGTATCCGGAGAGGTGGCTAAGGAGGTTCCGATTTAAGGCAGTGCACTTCCGCCATCTAGTGGTTCTCTCCCCTCTTCCAAAATGCCTTCAGCGGACCTGGATTTTCAGCTGCTGAAAATCCAGCAAAGGCAGAACCAAACCAGGAAGCCAGACTTAAAATAGTGCCCAAGTAGCCCTGGCTGAGAGGTTCAGTTGGTTAGAGCGTTGTCACATACACCAAAAGGTGGTTGGTTCGATCCTTGGTCAGGGCACACGCCTAAGTTGCGGGTTCAATACCTGGTCAGTGTGTACGGGAGGCAACTGTCGTCTCTGTCTCCGTCTCCGTCTCTCTCAAATCAATAAACATATCCTCAGGTGAGGATTTAAAAAATAGTGCCCAAGTAGGATCAAAATCCAAATAGAGAATCACGATGTCATTTCTACCCCTTTATCCATTTGTGATCTTCAGAGAACGGATCACCTTGACTGGTGTTCATTGAAATACAAGGTCAAGGACTGTGTCACCCTGTTAGTCAGTCAAACTGAAAATCACATTGGAAAATAGCTTTTATTTCCCTGGGGAGTAAGACATGATTTTAGTTTATCACTGGTTGGATTTTTTTCCCCCCACTTTTACCAAATGATTCTATATGTGTCGCAAACATTGCCTGGAAATCATTTTACCCAACAGTGAACTAGAGAATTTCAAAAAGGAAAGGAAAGCTAGGAATGTCTCTGCTACTCCCAGCGCATAAGTGTCAAACTAGCCGAAGATAACAGTGCTGAGATGTAACAAGAAAAACATTTCTGGGAGCAGGACTGCCTTGGATGAAACTGGTCCTGATTTCCAAGCCCCGAGGGAAGCTGGTGCTCTGACTGCTTTTCTCATGGTGTCGTGAAGGTAATTCATTAAAAAAGTAACAGTCTGTTCGCTCTGGGAGTGACTTGGGACAGATCCAGCTGTGCAGAAACCACATCAGCACACAGAAGAGACAGATCTCATCCACACACACTTTATGTCTGAGAAACTTGGTCCTAAAATGATTCTGAGGACAACAGAGGAGCAGCCAGCAGAAACAAGAGTCTTCACCACCAACATGAGAAAAACAGACTTTCTCAAGCAGAAAATAGATTTATATATCCTCGTGCCTCCACAAAATAACCGATACCTGGAGCAACTGATGGGGGCAAGGATGAGCAAACTCTCACAAGATCCTGCATCTTATTTTCAAATCATTTCCTTCTTCCAAAGTGCCTCCGTTGTATGTGCATCACAGTTTCCAATATTGTAATGTGACCTTCAGCTGAAACTTGCTAACAGCTGACTGACATTTACCCCACCACCACCACCACCACCACCAACCTTGGTCATTCCACAAGCTTCCTGTCTCCTGTATGGTCTGTGTTGAAACAGCTTTGCTGTCTGTTTAGGTGAACATGTAAAGGGGGTGGGTCCTGTTTGAAAGACACAACATTGGTAAGTTCAGTTTAAAAATTAGACATGTTTCTGGGGAAAAAAAGTCAGCTAGTCACAAGGTTTGATAACTTATAAGAACAATCAATTCACTTGTTCATTAAAAGACTTAAATAAGCTGTTTTACCATGTTGACACAGACTTAGGTCATAAGAACTTCCTTTAGGTTGGCAACTGCCTGAGGTATAAGACTTATGTTTAGTATCTAAACCACTTTTATGGAGCAAGCTAAATACTTCCTTTCTTGTCATTCAGCTAGGTAAGAATATGTGATTTTTGGACAATCTATCTACTTTATCTCTCTGGACAAAAAAAAAAAGATGATTGATGATGTTCAAGTATAAAAAGCACTCATATTCACAAAGCACATTCTTGGAGAAAGTTTCATTTGTAAAAAGATAAATCAAACACTCATCTCAAGGGGAAGAAGTCTTTAAACATCCTCACGCCTCCAGAGCTCTCGGGCACGCCACTAAGCAGGAATGACAGAAGACAGCTCCAGGGAGAATATAAAAATTGGGTTAAGGCTTTCAGGGAAATGTAAAAGGAGCAAAAATACTGCCTCGAGAACCTCCAAGTGTGGGGAAGCTTTAGGCTCCTCTGTTAATTCTGCAATAGCAGGTAATTAACAAGAGGCTTAAAATATAGGTTTATTACGATGACATTCTCAACTAATAGTTAGTCAGGCATGATGCCTGAATTGCTTCTTTTTGTCTCTGGGCAAATTACTAAATTTTCTGAGCCCGTTTTCCTTATTTGTAAAATGAAAATAATTATTAGGTTAGAAAATGCTGTTTGTGTAAGTCAGAAACTATCAAATATCAGCAGTTTGTCAGTTGTACTGAATAAGTCATGACTCTCTTGCACCCTGGAAGCTACGAAGACAGCCAGCTGTGATCTAGACACCGAAGTTCCTTTCTAACTAGCTGATGGACATGCTGTGTAGAAAGCTTACTCGGGCAAAAAGGTCCCAACAAGACAGGTTCACAGCAATTTATCTGTCAGGATCTTTGTCAGCTGTGTCAAAGGGCTGCGTAAGTACACAAACACATGAATCTTTTAGTGCCCTGCCCTAGTAGGGTGACAAATAATGGTAGAGTATACAAGAAAGCAGGAATTACATTGAGAACATGCCACAGTGGACAGAGCACTGGACTTGAAATAAAAATATTTCAGTGAGAATCCCTACTCTGCAGTAAACTAGCCATGTGACCTTGACATGTGGTCTAATCTCTTTGACTTTTTGCTTCCTCATCTGTAAGATGGAAATCCTAAGTGGGGCCCTAAGTGCCACACACTAACAAAAATGAGTCATTTATTTGGTACTCATTCTCTTTATCACATCAACTCCCCACAACAATCCTATGAAGAAGGTGTGATGGCTAAAATTCCCTGATCATAAATGAAGAAGCTGGGGTTCAAAAACAATAAGTGGAAGAGCACACAGAAATTAAAAGGTAGAGTGGAGATTTGAACCCAGTGGTTTAAGTCTAGAATTCACTTGCCTACCAACATGCTACACTGAGTTTCATCAGAAGACCTACGTTCTAGACTAGGTTCTGTCCCTCATTTGCTTTATTGGACCTTGATTTCCTCTTTAGCCTAATGAATGGATTGGACTAGACTCAGATGATAAATGATTTATCTCAAACACCCACCCTGATCATTTTTGTTTGAAGCTTCCAGGAGTATAGCGCTCAGAAAGACTGCAAAAGCCACGTCCCAGTTCAGTGGGAACAAACACCATGTTTAACTAATAATGTCTGCCAACGGTGGACAGGTGAGGTACGGAGGCACTTACAGCTTATGTGCTAATCCTGGGAGAGATGCGGGACCTCCTGACCACCATATTGCCTTTTCTATCCTGCATCTTCTCTTAGTAGCTGCTGAGAGGCAACCAAGAGCAGTCTGGTCAAGCGAGGCTTGCCTGATACGACAGGGCTGTCTAACGGAGTTTTCTGCCCTGTTGAAAATGTCCCATACAGTAGCTACTACGCACCTGTGGCTGTTGAGTAGTTAAAATCAGGCTGAAGAGCTCTTTTAAAAATCTTTTAAATTTTTAATTAATAAAAATATAAATTTAAGTAGACCCACGTAGCTGATGGCCACTATATTGATCACTGCAGTTCCAGAACAAAGTTCAGTTGGTTGTAGTTGAATACCATGGGCATGACAGCTGTGGGGGAGGGGAAAGGGAGGGGAGGTTTGACCAAATGGGATGCTGAGGAAACACGTGGATGTCAAAGCTGATCAATAATGGCAAGTTTAGAGGCAGACATGGAGAGCAAGTAATAGGAGATTAATGATCTCACTTCTTGGCTGTGTCAATACTGTGCTAGGGACTCTGTAATAATTATGAAATATGCAGGGCCTGGGCTTGGATCATTTGAATGCCAATTGTCATGTTAAGCTTATGGTAAAATTTGCCGTATCATTCCCCGCCATCCCCAACCATCCCCAGGAACATTTTCACATCATCACCATTCCTTCCTAGATGGCCCATGTCTACCCACTGGCTACATGAAATACATAGTGTCTACTCTTCAGCACGACTGATAACAGATGAACTGTCTGCAAGCTTGGTAGGTAGTTCAACAGTTTTGTTACCAACATTCAAATTCATTAGCTCAACTGAAACAAGGGTCTAAAGGAAAGGTACTGATGCATCTCATGTAAGAATTAAGCATTTAGATCACAGGAATGGAAACTGCTAGTCCTCCACAAGAGACAGATTCAGTCAGGACTTTCTGTCTTTGATCTCAAGCTTCCTCATTCCCCTCTTTCTGTATGTTAGCTTATCCCTGCCTTGCCACGTGGCCTGGAGGGCAACTTGCCCGGTGAGAACGCCATCCACCATGGAAAGACAGCCTGGTCTTCCTCTGTTTCCAAGTTTTAAAATAGCAGGAAAGAAACTCTGACCCATCCTGGGTCTGGTGCCACACTTGAGCTATAAATGGGGAGGAGCAGGAAGCAAAATCATGTCTTAATATGGGCATTCTTCTGAGAAGTCACAAAGTTGGAATGGGGAGAAAAAGGACAGTTCTCAGAAAAAAAAAATGGGGAGGCGGGGGGCGGGGGTTGCTGCTGTCCCAGGGAGAAACGAAAGAGAAGTTAGGAAAACAAAACAGTACATCGTCACTGATGGAATGGTGGGATGTCATAAGAAAAGCAGCATGTATTCATGAGCAAAGGCATTTTTCTTCCGTATAAAGCAGGCCAAGCATGATACGGAACTTTGCCATCTACAGAACCGGGATGGTTTTTTTTTTTTTCCCCTTATTAAGAACTGAAGGCAAGCAACCCAGCTGCTTCAATTACTCGGATTGTGAAGTGGTGAAGGAGAGCCTTGGTTTTAAATGCGCATTGTATTTATTCATTAATTGTATCAGGAAATTGAAGAGACACTTTGGTTTGATATTAGATTATCTCAATACCTATTGAATAAAAGAGGATTTTGCCTCATTAGCAGTGAAGTATATAGGGATAATGATGGATCATTCAAAATATTATTTCATTATTTTGGGTTCTAATCAGTATATTTAATAAGGAAGAGTCAGGTTCAATAAAGGATACATCTGGCTTCAAATGATTAATCAACTTTTATAGGACTCACATGCTGACAATTTCTTTGGGAGATGACAAGACACTGTGAAGCTCCACTCCAGGCACCACTCCCCAGTCTTCCCCACCAGCTTTGCTTTGACTCAATCAGCTTCAATGGACTATCTCGGGGCACTTTTACAAAGGTGCATCCTTTGTCTCTTGCATCCTGAATTAGCGCTGTAGGTAATTAGCTTGGGGGGAGGGGCTGAGGTCTCTTTCATCTGTATGCAAGTCAATGAAAGGTTTTCCTTTGCTGCTGGAAATGTGAATCTCTTCCTTTCATTCCCCCTTAACTCTCCTCAGTGGTTTCTTTAATTAGGATGTCAAATTGTATCAGACTGCAGGGAGCTGAACTTTTTGAGATTGTTCCAGGACAGACTTTTCCTGAGTTGGTGGGGGGCGATATTTCTTTGTAATGTCATTCCCAATTCCCCTGGGCAGCAGATGAGCTATTCTTGTGCATTACCCACAGGGAGTGAGGCTTTGGCAGGCTGCAGATGCCACTGCAGATCAGATGAAAGCATGGAATCAGGAGATAAACAGAAGTACATGCCACGGTGGGCAGAGCCAACTTGAGGGACTGAGCACATCTCTTGGAAACAGAATGTAAACAAAAAAAAATTTTTTTTAATGAAAACCCTGTGAATGCCTATGGCCAGGGCATTTTAGCTACTTAAAAACACGAATGTGGCTTCTTTATTACTGTATCTCCAGAGACCGGGAAGGCACCACAAATACCTGGTGTGTGTGTTGCCATTACCCCTAGTCCTTCCTCCATAGCTGATGTCGCTAATCACTCATGACATTTTCCCGCTGGGCCCACATGTAGACTCACACTGCTACAAACAGTGACCACCAACCGATCCAAGTTTGCACAAAAGATGGATTCTATTTGCAGTCCCTGGTCCACAACATCGTACGTGTGTGACAAATACCTACCTGTTGAATGCACAAATGAATGAAAACATGTTCTTAGAGATCATGGGGTTCACTGCTAGTCTCTTTTCTTGCATTTATTAGTGCATTTCATTTTCTCAGACACTTCCAATGAGTCATATCCATCATTATTCTTTAATGTAGGTTCACTTTATTACCCTCCAATTTGATCTAAAACAGAAATAAAAATACCTGTATGTTGTCCTCAAGCTGTGTTTATCCTAGTAGTCAGGCACATCTGGGTGTATCTAGACTGCTAAATAGCTGTCAGAATTGCCTTCCAAAACATTAGATTTGACTACCTGATTGTGGATCTAAGGCAGCTGACCAGAACAGAAGGGAGGTAAAGTCATGAGTATTGGATTTGTCACTGTGATCTGATCATGTGCCAGCCCAGCCCCATGCTAATGTCTAAGGGCAAGTGAGTTATAGTGGAAGGTCCAGTAAAACCTACATAAAGCTAGTTCAATACACTCTTCATGGCACGGTACAACTAGCAAGCACTCAAGGCACTGGGCACTTGGAAATGCCACCCTCTCAACGTGGTCAGCAAGGCTCCTTGGCAGGATGGGTGTGGCTAGCAAGATCAGGGGCAGCTGTTTTGACTCACATCTTCCATCCTTGTCCTCAACCATTCACTGAGCTGCTGCTTTGGCGTTGACTCTGCCAGGAGACATCACCATTGGGAGTTGGAGTTGGGCTTGAGGCAAATAAATGACAGACCCCGCAGGGCACACAAGAAGACAAGGGGTATCATTTACAGGTGAAACGCCAGTTGGGGATGCTCAGAACTACTTGGGAGCAATATTGGTGTAGTGTGCAGGAATTCCTGCTTAGCATTTGGGCAGAGATGAGAAGAAATGCTATCATATTACTGTGATTTACCTTCTATGGACTGAGAAATTCAGGTTGCAGGTATTTTGAAGACTTGACTCCCTTAAGGAGTTTGAGCTTGAAGGACTACACACCTTAGAAAAAAAACCTTCAAACAAGGAATAGTATTTTCTTCACAGCAGCTTGATCATTAAAATGCACTAATTTAATACCTGTCAGCGACACAGCATTTGGTTCGCTACAAAGGGAACACCACAGAATTCAGACTCAGCCCTCCAGGAGTATATACACATTAAGGCTACTTGTATACACTATAATGGCCAAATAAAACCTCAAAGCAATGCACGGATTGTTGGTGCAACATTCTATCACATATAGGTCATTTTGCTAAGAGGATTGCAAGCTGTTTGAAGCACATAAAGATATTATCCAATTTTCTTGACAGAAATAAAAGCTCAGAAATTCAAAATGACAGCAGCCAGGTCTGTATGGCTGAAGGAGAAACTAAGCAGTCTAGAAAATTTGATTAACCCAATTTGCCCCAGTTCCTTAGGGAAGCTTCGGAAATCAAAAGTACTATTTAATAGTCCGAGTAGTAAATTTGAATTGAAAAGATCTTTCTGACCTTTCTGCACTTGTTTTTGAGACACAATCTTACCTAAAGGGTCAGAGCAGATACAAGAAAAACTGTAATAGCACTGTTGAACCTCCAAAGTACAAAGAAGTTTCTATCACCTCTGAACCTCTACCTTTGCCGAATAAGAAAGAAATAAAATTAAGGGTTTGGGGAAAAAACAAAAATTTCGGTGTCCTTGGATCATGCCCAGTCTGCCTAGATTTCCCTGCATTATGAGATAAGGTGAACCGGTATGGCATACAGCAGTTCTCAACCTTCGAGGCCCATCAGGATCACTCGGAGACCTCGTTATAACACAGCTTGCTGGGCCCCACCCCAGAGCGTCGGATTTAGTAGGTTTGGGCCCTAGGGGTCCACAATATTCATTCCTAACTAATTCTGAAGTGATGCTCATGCTGCTGCCCAGGGGAGCACAGTCTAAAGTTGTGAAATGATTGATTACCATAGTCTAAATCAGTCATTTCACTAGGCTTGTAAAATGGTGACTTTCTCATTTTATCCCTTGGTTTGTATTTATTTGGGGAAATTATTTTGTATAGAAGAACTTTCCTGTATCCATGAAAATCATGTGATAACTTCTGAAATACAGACCAAACCAGGAAGGCATGATAACTGTTTCATTGTTATTATTATTATTATTAATGATGAGAGCTTAACCATCTCCAGTGGTGTCTAATGAGTTCTCTTTCCAAAGTCACCAGTCAGGCAAGTCATTCCTGTCCATGGGATCAAGAGGTCAGGAGTGTTACATTAATGAATATCCCTGTCCTTCTAACAGGAAACAAGACGTTTCTTCTCTATCATCTCTCTCTTTTATCTCCCTCCAAACAGACTAGCAAATGTAGATGGTTACCTATTTTCTTGATTTTTCTAATTAGCTTTGTATTATATTATTAGATCTACTGAATTTTTATCCTATCATAAATGTCTCTCATCTTTTTAAATTTCTCCCCTCTACTTTCTGTTGAATTGTTGTTCTTTTTCTGATTTTTCAGTTGGATGTTTAATGTATTTTCTTTTTTAATTGATTTTGATATTCAATATTCAAATCTTCATCTTTACCGCTTACTGTCAATGTATCTCATAGACACTGATAAGTCAGTTTCTATTCATTTTATTGTCTATAAATTCCTCATTTATTTTTCCTTTCGCCTTCAACTCATAGTGAATTATTTCAATAAAATACCAAAAGAACACTGCAAAAAATAATAATAATTTCACTTACCCCTAGTCCTCCTTGTTGTATAGCTTTTAAATATATTACATCAATATAGGGTGAGGCTAAAGCAGATTTAGAGTTGTGAGTATATGAAACACAGGGTTTATTCTTGTGTTATTATGTATAGTTATTGTATTGTTTTCCATATGCACAACTGTAAACCTACTTTTACCCCACTCTGTATGTTGTGATCTCTACAACACAGTTGTATTTTTGCTTTAATCATTCATTCGTTTTTTAATGTGATTATGAGAAAATATGTATCTTTTTCCCACTCATCTTTACCATTTTGAAGGTCCTTCTTTCCTTCACATAGATATGCATTTCATGTCCTTTTCTTCTGAAGAACTTCTGTTAGCATTTCTTTTAGGGCAAATCTTATGCCAATGAATACTCTCACTTTTTCATTTATATGAAAATAGCCACTTCTCTTTCATTTTCAAACAATAGTTTGGTATATAGGATTCTTGACTGACAATTTTTGTCTCTCAACAGTGAATACGTTATTTTGATGTTTTCTGGCTTTTTTGTTTCAGATGAGAAGTCATCTATTAATCACATTGTTGTTCCTCTGTAGATGATTATAATTTTCTTTTATTAGTATCAATATATTCTTTTCACCTTTTGCTTTTAGAAGTTTGACTATGAAGTAATTACACGATTATCTTTGTATTTTACTGCTAGTGTTTTGGTAAGCCTATCAGATGTGTAAGTCTAGAAAAATTTGGGGAAGTTTGGAGTCATTAATGCTTCAAATATGTCTCTGCTCCTTTCCACTCTTGCTGGAATCCAATTATATGTATGAGGTCTGTCCGGAAAAAATCCAGCCATTGTTAATATAATGAGAATGGTTTGCGTGACATTGATGTAAGCTGGCGGCCAAGGAGAGTGGACTGGAATGTGCATATGCGAACAATGACAATTTCACTGTCCTAGTCAGTGAGAAGGGTAGGCACCGTTGAGTGAGCATGTGTACTGTGTGGCCCTCGGATTCAAAACGATTGAGCAAGTAAAGCAACGAATCTGCATCAAATTTTGCGTTAAGGTTGACCATTCCTCTGCGGAAACTATTGGGATGATTCAGAAGGCTGTAGCTATGGGCAACTGATGACGAGCAGCTTCAACACAACAATGCGCCTGCTCAAGCATCACGTCTCATGCAGAGTTTTGGTGAAATGTCAAATCACCCAGGTGACTCAGCCCCCCTACAATGCAGATTTGGTGCTCTGTGACTTCTGGCTTTTCTCAAAACTAAAATCACCTTTGAAAGGGAAGGGCAGCTGATGGCGATTGGGAGAACTGTGTGAGGTCCCAAAGTGTCTACTTTGAAGGGAACCGGGGCGTCATTGTTCCATGTACAATGTTCCTTGTATCTTGTATCATCTTCAATAAATGTCTCTATTTTTCCTATGACATGGGTGGATACCTTCTGGACAGACCTCATATGTTGAAACACTTGATAATGTCCCACAGGCTTCTGAAGCTGTGTTATTTTCCTTTAATTTTTTTCCTCTCAGCTTTTCAGATCAGATTATTTCTTTTGACTTATCTTCAAATTCACTGACTTCTTTATCTCTCAACCACTCTTGAGACCACCTAGGTACCTTTTCATTTTATTTAATTAACTTTTTAGATCTAGAATTTTCATTTGGTTCTTTTTAGAGTTTCTATTTCTTGGTTGAAATTTCCTACCTGTTCAGTCATCAAGAGTGCATTTTCCTTTAACTCTTTGATCATGTTTTCTTTTAATTATTCAAACATATTTAAACAAGTGCTTTATTTTTCATTAAATCCAACAAGGGCCCTCTCAAAGTCAGTTTCTGCCCCCTGTCTTTTTCCTAAATGTGGGTCAGACTTCCTTATTTTTTTGTACATTTACTAATTTTAGTTGAAAACTGTACCTTTTAAAGAATATCTTTAAGCAACTCTGAATTCTGGCACGAACTTCTGAGTTTAGTGTTTTATTCTAACAGACAATTAATTTGCCTAGACTCAAATTTAAAAGTCTGTAGGCCCCACAGAGTATTCTTTTAGTAGCAGGTTTGCAATTTATTTAATTTCAATAAATTTTTTTTGACATATAGTGGTAAATATTTGTTCTGGTTCATTGATTATTTTGCTCATTTGGGAACTCCAATTACACATATGTTGGTTCTATTCTATTCACCTTTTATAATTTCTTGAATAGTTTCTTGTCTCTATTTTCAGTTTTTTTCCTTAAACATATATTTCCCACATTATTCTTTATATAATGTCTTCTTCCTTTTCAGTTTTTTTATTTAAAGTAATTCTTCTAGTTTACAATTAATTTCTTTCATCTTTCTTTTCATCTTCTGCTGTTTAACATCTCGTTTCTGAAATGTTTTAAGTCTTGTTTCTGCTATTCTTTCATTGCTTTGGTCATATTATTAATTTCTTTTATTCAACTTGAAATTCTGGTTTCAATTTTAATCTTCTTTGTAGACAAAAATGTGGTTTTTAAAAATGACTTTATTTTCCATGGAGATTTTTTGGTTAATTTTTCATCTTTCCTCTTACAATATCTTTTCATAATTCCTTCTTTTTCTTTGTTTAAATGTGACTGTTAATTGAAAGTTCTTTTGAAGAGGTTAAAGGCAGGCCAGAAAAGCATTCCCACATTCACAGCTCCAAGAATCTTTTAAAAGTCCAGTAGGCATTTAAGTATTTAATTAAGTGGTTACACAGAAGCACCAAAAAGCATCAATGGCATTTTTCTTGATCTATTTTTTGGCCCCTCTGGGCTAAGCCTGATTCGGCAAAGCTTCCTGTTCTACTGTTTTCTCCTCTGGAGATCTGTGGGCTTTGCTTTCCAAAGCGTTACCTGCACCCCGATTTTGCTTTTACAGTTTTTTGTCTTGTTTGTTTGTGATGCCCTTTGGGTCTCTGTTTCCCAATTATCTGAATCACAGTGTTCCCACCTTGATCAAGCAGGCTTCCCAGCGCAGGTCTCTCTGTGCTGCTAATGGGATATTTCTGGGATTCTGGAGGCGTGAGCCGCTGCAGCACTGTTTGGATTTCCTGTGTTTTCTTAAACGGTTCCTCGTGGCTATTTTGCACTTCTTCATGCAAAAGAGACCCTCTGAAGACCGTTCGAATTTTTTTGTTTTTGTTTTTGTTTTTGTTTTTGTTTTGGCCAGTTGTACTCAGATTCCTTTACTTAGGTTTTTACTCGCTATGTAGTTTTCTTCTTTGGGACTAAATTGACAATTTCTGGTTTAAAGGCAGAAAGGATCCTTCCAGATTGCTCTTTCTCTTTGCCACTAATGCTGCAGAGCTGCATGCAGGTCCCTAAAGGCACTGTTAATCTGGATTGAAATATTCATTTATTTCTTGACAAGTACTCAGGAACCGTTGCAAGTAGATCCCATCAAATGGAAATTTCTGAGACATGCATAGGACAAGAAAAAGAACTCCAAATGTTCAAATGAGTTCACATTTCGTTATGTAAAATTCTATCTAGTGCAAATGTCCCTTCAGAGAATCTTCCTTGATTCTTGTGATTCCTGCCCACCTACCTACCTAAATTTCATTTCCTTCTAGTCATTCACATAGTGTCTTTTATTATCTGTTTTTACATCTTTATTATGGAACTGTTCATCTTTCACTAACTTTTCTGCTTATGTACATATTCCTGACTAGATTTCAAGATAACATAAGGCATATATGTATACTTTTTTCATATCCCCAAAGCCTACTAGACATTTAGGTATTTAATTAAATTTATTATCAAGTATTTATGAGTACTTGCTATGGATCAGTACTGTTATGGATGCTGAAAACTAAAAAATGAATAAAACTTTATTTGACAGACCTTGAGTAGTTACTATCTACAGATGCAAGAAGAAAAAGAGTACAGTATTCTTGTGCTTTATGTCTGTCTGATTGTGGCAGCTAAGTTAAAAAGAAAAAGAAAAAAAAAAAAGAAAAACAAATGAACAAAAAAGTATATACATGGTAACACAGAGGGAAAGATGCAGGGAGAATTTTTGCAATTCAGAAATAACCTTGTAAACAGTGAAACAGTGAAGAACTTTTCCATGCCAAAAACAAATAGAAAATTTAAGTAAAAAATAAAAACTTAGCTCTGCCCTCCTCATAGAACTTCATTCTAGTGGGACCATAATAACTAACAACTATACAGTGCTTACTAAGTGCCAGATGCTGGTCTCAGAGCTGCAGATGTATGTTGACATACTGAGTCCTCATAACACCGTACAATGTACGTACAATTACTGTTTTGGGTTAGAGTCTCTCGAAACTGTCCCTAAGACAAGGATTTCTGTGCAAACAGTATTTAGGTAGTAATCCTGGGAAACACTACAGGGAGTTGGGAAGTGAGCCAGAAAGAAGACAACAAAATATGGGTTATCACAACCTGTAACTGGAACAGAATAAACCTCAGTTGTCCCAAACTAGAGGTGAGGAAGCCTAAGTATTTATCACCAGCTGCACAGCTAGCATTGGTTGAGGGCTCCTTCCAGGGGCCTGCTGGGTAGGAGGAGGGTTGAGGGGGGGTACATGCTCCTGTGACCAGAATGAACATTCTCAGGCAGAGATTCACAGGCACTCTACAGTAAGCAAACTAGGCGTGTACAGGCAAATGCCGAGGGGGTGCGGTGAGGCACAACCTCTGCTGGAATTATTTTCTCCATTTTACAGATGAGCAAACTGAGGCACTTGGAGGTTGAATGACTTACCTAGTAATAGATGGAGCAAGAATTTAATCCTTGAAATCTGGCTCCAGAGTATAGACTCTTAACCATTATATTCATAGTATAGAAAGACAAAAAGAAAGGAAGGAAAGGAGGGAGGGAGGGAGAAAGGGAGAGAGGGAGGGAGGGAGGGAGGGAGGGAGGAAGGAAGGAACGGAAAGAGGAAAGAAGGCAGGGAGGGAAAGAGGAAGGAGCCATAGTTTCTTATGAATACATTTTATTTCTACTACTAGTTCAAGCTTCTAGAGCAGAATTCACGTTTTATTTTTCTTTATACGACTCCTCATCTCTCCTTCAACAAAGCCGACAAACCACCCTGACTACTACCAAGAAATGTTTGGGACAATACTTCACACATAGTATTCATAAATCTCAATAAGTTTTGCTAACGGGTAAGCACACCTCAGTCTAAGGAGAAACTATCAGGCCCTTAGGACTAGGTTTTTTATTATTGAAAACTATAGATTTAATTCATTTCCAGGCTTTGAAGTCAGAATGACTTGCATGAAACATTTATTCTCCACACTTCACATTCCATCATGGCTTATGCTAATAATGGGTGCGTGATAAATGGTTTTCTACTTCTAATAGTGCATGACATTTCACAATTTACAAAATATTTAGACATTCCCTATTTTATTTATTTCTTCATAAGTTACTTCACATGCATATACCTCTACTAGAGTCCTCTCCTTTTTGTTTTTGTTGAATTTATTGGGGTGACACTGGTTAACAAAATTACACAGATATCAGGTGCATAATTATACAGCACTTCATCCGTATACTGTGTGTTCACCACCCCACGTCAAGTCTACTAGTGCACTCTCAATTGCCATACATTGTATAGAAGAGGAAAGCAAAGGCCACAGTCTATAAAAATGAAAATAAAGGTATGCTTTATTCAATTATTTTTCAGCAATATTCACTCCTTCCCTCCCTTGGGGTGGAGTATACTTTCCTGGTTTACTGACATGAGGCATGTCATTTGCTTTGGCCTAAGAAATATAAGTAAAAGTGATGATGTGTCTATTCCAAGTGGAAGCTAAACAAACAAACAAACAAAAAACCACAGCAAATTCTTCCAGCCCTGTTGTGTTCCTGCAATTTGCCATGGGAAAAGCATACCCAGGTAGCTGCTGCCTCTTGATCCTGAGCCCTGAATGAAAGGTACAAGGAACTCACATGAACCTGACCTTTAACCTGAAGCAGAGCTGGGCCCAGTTGACTTCCAGTCCTGTGAGCAAGAACTTCATTTACATATTCATTAGTCAGAAATATTTCCGAGTACTTGCTATGTTTGTGGTTATGAGCCACTGAGATTTGGGAGTTGATTTTTATGCAGTGCTATTGCAATCACTGTTGACTAAGATGACAGGAGTATTTCCAGTTCCCATGTGCCTCTGATGGCCAGCCTCTCAAGGCTCTCAGAGCTCTTTAGCCTCTCCAGATCTTTCCCCAATGAGTGGTGGAACGGTACAGCTGGGAATAGAAGCTTTGCTTATTTTGGCCCATGGTTTTGGGACCCTTGGAGGATTCAGGACTGGTGGAAAGTCACAGCAGGGTCCAAGATGCGGGAGGTTGTGCTTACAGATAAACAGCTACACCTTAACTTCAATGGCAATAAAGTGATTTTTCACTTGATCATCATATCCTGAATAAAATAAAATTAACTTTCTAATAATTAGCCACACATTTTTCATGTGCTTATCTTTACCATCTGCTCTCCAGCTCCGCTAGGCTGGAAGCCTCAAATCCATCACCAAAATATCGTTCCTTGGGTTTCACTTCAGGGACCAATTAAAAGTATCACCATATTTTCTTCCATTAGATAGGGGAGTGTTACCTCCAGCTGTTGGGATCTGGGCTTCTACAACGATGAAGCATGATTATCCAGGGAGAAGGCACTCGAGACAGTTGGAGGGAAACAGATTCTGTTGAAAGCTCGTTTATGTGGGCTTGTTTCTGGAAGCTCCGTGGTTCCGCCTTCCCCACTTGATTCAGAGGGCACATGCATTACGGAACACATGGTAAGTAATACAGTTGGCACTGCCACGGGCAAGTTGCTGCTCCCGAACCTGGAGGGCGAGCTCCAGGCAGAGAGGCCAAGGCTGCTCATTTACCACTGTGCAGGCATAGCTCCTCCTGAGGAGGACTGTGAGGGGAAGAAGAAAAAGGAGCCTAGGAGGCATCTAATTATCCAGAGTCAAGGTCGTTCTGGAAAAGGGAGACACCAGTCCTGGCCATCAGCATGGTTCCTCCAATGTGCAGGCTTTGAATTCTAACAGACACAGCTTGGAATCTCAGTTCAGCCTCAAATTAATTACACATAGTGGGTAAGTTACCTGGCTGCTCTGAGCCTCAGCTTCCTTATATGCTCAAAATAGAAGCAAACTGTATAATTCTGTTTTACAGAATTTGGTGCAGAGGAGTAATGCAGCTAGCAAAGTGCCCAGATACCCACGGACACTCAAAAAAATGTTCATTCCCCTGTGTGGTCAGTTGACTAACTGACCCCAGTTTTTCACCGCTGCCTGAATCTGCACCATTGCCATGACTCTGTCTTTGGCAGAGTGCACTTTCCTGCCCCTTGCTCTGAGCTTGACCACATGACTTGCTCGGACCAATGACTGTGGGCAGAAGAGACTAAGCCTTAAGAGGCCTTCCATGTTTCTACTTGCTCTTTGCACTTGCACCTTTAATACAGACAAACCCTGGCTGGCCTGCTGGTCCAAGAAGGAGATAAAAGACACACGGAGCAGGGTGCCTCCAGCAGACCTGCAGAGCCTCCAGGCTAGGCTCAGCCGGAGCACCCAATATGAAGACATCCGAGTAACAATAAATAATGGTTGTTCGAAGCCAGTGTGTTTTGAGGTGAGTTAGTTTAGGCTATGATATCTCAGATCTGTTAATATCATCTCACATTCCTTGCATGAGCTCTAATTGCATTTCATCTCCGGACTTATTGAATGATTATCTTTTGCCTTGCTGATATTACTGATTAAGCTCAGAAAACAGGAAGCTTAAATGTTTCACAAAAACTTCTGCTGAATTATTGGTTTGAATCTTAATTTCCAAGCTCAGGTGTGTAAGAAAAGCAAATTTGTTATTACAAATCCCTTACTCTGCTGGGTAGCAGAAAAGTTTCTAGAGCAATTCAGGGTTTCTTCTCCTGCCAGGGTTGTGTTGAAGTTTTGGAGGCTTTTCAGAGGGCTTGATGAGGAGGCGTGAGGGGTTGGGAGGAACAACTGGATATTGTTGTTCCTGGTTGTTGATCCATGCAGGTCTCTGCTGGAATGTCAGCCTATGTCAGTAAGGATCTGGCGTTTGATTCATTTTGGGCTAATCTCCTTTTGGAAGCCTCTACTTATTTTCAACTGAAGAAAACTTGGGGCTACTCTCAAACATGCAAGAATTATTCTGAAGCATCCACATTTTGTTGGGGTGAAGAGAAGTACAAGGCATGGGTCTCAGAAATATCTGTCGGTCTGGAAGCACCAGCTGGACATTCCACTCCAGGCTCTTATTGCCTCTGCAGGTTCCACGGAGAAGAGAGCAGAGATGCCTTAGGCCCCTCTCCCCTGGGTTGAGCATGGCGTGACGACAGCATGTCCGAATGTTTCTCGGGAGTCCAGATGCTTTTCCCCTCCAACTCTCCCCATTTCTTTGACTTTGAGAAGCTTCGCTATCTTCCTTTCCATCGTCTGAGAGATCTAGACTTTTGAAACTCAAAAAACTGAGAAAAAATTTCCTTTTCTTTTTTGTATCTGGAAAATCGCAATCTTGAAACACAGGGTATACAAAACCCTAACTGTGGCCTGAGTTGGTTAAAGAGTCAAGGGCAACAGGCAATTCCAAGAAAAACAACTGTAAACTTATATCAGTTGATATTTTAAAACTACGTTCCTTCACAATTGTATATACTTGTTTTGTGGAATGTAAGATATAATATGCTAAATATTACTTTGCATATGCAAAGGAGATGTTGGGTAAATATGAGTTATTAATGGAATTTCTATATTAACTCTTGGTCCTAATTTGTTCGGGGTTTTGTTTGTTTGTTTCTGAATGTTCGTTTTCTGGCCCAGCTGTACTTATGCCGAGATTAACCAGAGAAGTTGCCAGCTGTGATTTGCAGATGTGTTTCAGTTCCACAATGCCAGAAAAATTCAATTATGCATACTAAGGTCATCTCTATAAAGCATGACCAACTGACATTTTACAGTGAATAGTGGCCATCAAAATACCTAGCCAGGAGCAGACTGTATCTGCTTATATTGTGATGGCCAAAATAGCCAGGTGTGAAACCAGTGTTTTAGCTATATTTACAGCCAAATTGAACCAGGCAATGATCCAAGCAGTGGGTTGGCATTCAGACCAATTCAGGCTGAGCAAGGGTGATTTCATGTGCAAAGTGTGAAAACACAAGCCATTATAGCATGTATTGAGAGTTCAAATAGAATAGAACCTCCCGGAAAGAGTAGATATTACAGTGAGCAATCTGGCTTCTGAGCATTCATCTTAATTTGCAAGAGAGTATCAGGGGCAAGACAGGGTTTTCACATGCAGTCCACCCTACAAGGCTCTCTCTAGAGGGCTACTTTCAGGCTGTTAGGTTCCTCAAAACATTAATATCCATAAAGTATTAAAGGAATTCTATCTTTGGTCATGATTAAGTAGAGAGAGAGGATTTACTCTATAACTTTAAAAATCTAAACACAGAAAATATATAAAATAAAGGTTTTCAGACACTGAAGAGGCAGGGCAGGAGAGTGAGCAATGGGAAAAGCGATACAAAAAAACCTCATGATTTCTCATCGTGGTGCTGAGAAAGTTTTCAGGTTGGTCTGTAGGCAGGGGAAGCCAAACAGCGCTGAGCAGTCTTCCTGAGGTGAAGTTGGTGGCCCATGGTGGCTCAAAATTACAGGACAACAACCACAGTGGAGTTTGCTTCACATAGAGGAAAGTCCAGCACAGACAAAGAGCTCTGGGGATCTAGAACAATGTTCTTTCAGGGTCTTCAATGGAGTACTGCTCAGTGCATTCATATTAGGAAACTACCTGAGACCAGAAAAGTAACCAACAGGAAGAACCCCTGGGGTCTCACAGAGAGCAGAGAATAGATTGTATTCCTACCTACCAAGGTTCAAAATCCTTGTAATCCATGGAGGTATCAGATAGAGTACTCCAAAGGGTATTTGCCTCAGTTCTGGGTCAAAATTAGTCCTTGACTAAAGGCTGCTCTGATCCCACCTTAAATTAAAAGCTTAAGGGATCCATCTGTTTCCAAATAACTTAATTGTGCCCTATAACAAGTATCAGGAATATTTAGCAAAACTACCTAGCCACCAACAAGGTAAAATCTACAATGTCTGGCACCAAGTAAAAAATTACCAGGCAGGCAAAGGAGTTGGAAGAATGACCCATCATGAGAAGAAAAATCAATCAATAAAAATGAACTTATGAAGTAAATGCTAAAAATAATAGACAACAACATAAAACATCCATTCTAACCATACTGCAGATATTCAGAAAGGTAGAACAGAGACCGAGAATATTAATCAGAGAGGGATGGTATAAAAAATAACCCCAAGTAAACTTTTTAAGTTTAAAAGTAAAATGTCTGTAATGAAGAATAAGATTAACAGTAGATAGATACGGAAGGAAAATGTTAATAAACACCTAACAATTGAAACAATCCAAAATAAAAGAGAAAACTGACTGAAAAACAGAAATCAATGTGAGCTGTGAAACAACTTCAAGGTGCCAAATACATGTGTAATTCAAATCCTTGCAGTGGGGATATTGGAAAAATATTTGAAGAAATATGGCCAAAATTTTTCCAAATTTGATGAAAACTATAAACTCGTGGATATAAGAATTCCAATGAACCCCAAGCATAATAAAACTACTCCAAGTCAGATCATTAAAAAAAAATTAAAATGAGTGAATAAGAGAAAGCATTTAAAACAGAGAGACTAGACATATTCAAAACAGAGAAAAGAGAAAGAAAATGAAGAAAGGAAGGAAGGGAGGAAGGGAGGAAGGAAGGAAGGAAGGAAGGAAGGAAGGAAGGAAGGAAGGAAGGAAGGAAGGGAGGGAGGGAGGGAGGGAGGGAGGGAGGAAGGAAGGAAGGAAGGAAGGAAAAGAAAGAAAGGGGAAGGGAGGAGGGAAGACTGCAGACTTCTTGTGAGAAAGCATGTCAGCCTGACAATAGTGGGCCAACATCTTCAAAGTCCTGAAAAAAAGTTTCAGCTTAAAGGTCTATGCTCAGTGAAAATATCTTTCAAAACTGAAGGTTAATTAAAAATGTTGTGAGACAGTATGAAAGCTGAAATAATTCATTATCGGTAGACTTCAAATATTTTTTTAAAGTCCTTCAGGGAGAAGAAAAATGATACCAGATGATAATCTAGATCTACACAAAGACCAGGGAAACCAGAATATATAAATACATGGGTAAAGGTAAAACATTCTTTTTTAATTTTATAAACATCTCTATGAGATAATCAACTGTTTAAATAAAATACATGATTTGTGGGATACATAATATATGTAGAAGTAAAATGCATATCAACCACAGCACAATGGAAATAAACTGTTGAGAGGAGAAATGGGAATAAATTGTTTTAAGTTTCTTATACTACACAGGAAGTGGTATAATAGTACTTGAACATGGACTGTGATACAGAGGTGGATTTAACGGCGGGCACACCGGTTGTGTGCCCTGGGCCCCAACCTCTGAATGGCCCTGCAAAACCCCAACTTTATACTTTTTTCTAATGACACCAAGTTTTGTTTCATTACTACACTGCATAAAATATGGTTAACATGTATTTTTATTTTCCCTGTCTCTCTCTCTCTCTTTTATTTTTTTTAGGGGGCCCAATATTTTCTTTTGCACCCGGGGCCTCAACTGACCTTAATCCGCCTTGGATAAGATAAAAGTTGTATCTAATAAACATAAAACAACTATTATAAAAACAAAACAAACGGTTGCCCAATAATAGCCAATGAAGATAAAATGAGATGAAAATATATCAAATTATCCAAAAAGAAGAAAAAAATAACCAAAAAAGATGAAAAAAATACTCAATTGTTATATTTAAATTAGCCATATCAATGAACACATTAAATGGAAATCATCTAAACCTGCCAATTAAAGAGCAGAGATTCTCAGATTGAATAAAAATACAAACTCAACAATATGCTGCCTACAAGTAATATTCTTTAAATATAATGACATAAGTGGGGGAAAGTAAAAAAGAGGTACTGATAAGGTTGGTTCAACAGTTCAAAAAGTAATCAAGTAATATACCATATTAAGAGGCTAGAAAAGGAAAATGATAAAATAATTTCAACTGATGTAAAAAAAAAGCTTTTCACAAAATCTAACATCTGTTCATGATAAGAAATCTCAGCAAAGAAGGATTGAAGGGGACTTCCTCATCCTAAAAAGGACTTTCACAAAAGATCTACAGTAACATCATACTCAATAGTGAAAGAATAAAGGCTAGAGGTCAAGAACAAGGGAGGATACCTGCTCTATTTCTGTTTAACATTGTACTGAATGTTCCAGCCAATTCAGTAAGACAAGTAAAAGATAGGAAAGTAAGAAGTAAAACTGTCTTTATTCATAAACAATCATCTGTGTGGAAAATCCTAACAATTTCACCCAAAACTACTAATACTAAAATTAATTTAGCGAGATTTTAGAACAGGAAGTCAATATACAAAAATCAATTTTATTTATGTATACTAGCAGCAATCATAAAGTGATACTAAAACACAATGTCATTAGAAAATAAAAATACTTGGAATAAATTTGACAAAAGAGATGCTTGACTTGTACATTGAATACTATAAAAGTCAAAAGGGAAATAAAAGAAGGCCTAAATAAAGAGTTATGTCATATTCATGGATTAGAAAACTCAACATCAATATGTCAATTCTCCCCAAATTGACTCATAGATGCAATGCAATCTTGATCAAAACTGCAGCATGTTGTATGTTGTGTGTGTGTAGAAACTAGTTAGTTGTTTCTAACACTAATGTGGATATGCAAAGGACCTACATCACCCAATACAAAAGAATAGGTCCAGAAGTAGACCCACTTATATATGGTTAACTGACTTTTGACAAATGTGCTAAATTAGTAATTAATGGGGAAAAAGACCATCTTTTCAAGAAAATGATGTTGGGATAATTAGGGAGCCAGATGCAAATAAGTAAACATTTACATCCCTCCATATATAAATATAAATTTCCTCAAAATGAGCCACTGAACTAAAATTATAAAACTTCCAGAAGAAATCATAAAAGGACATCTTAGTTACTTTGAATTTGGCAAAAATGGATTAATAGGACATTAGAAGCACAAACTATAAAAGAAAAACATCAATAAATTGGACTTTACCAAAATTAAATAATTTGCTCTTAAGGAGTTCATGTTACAAAAATAAAAATGCAATGATTGCAAAGATATTTGCCAAACATAAATCTGCCAAGGGACTCACAACGCTTTATATAAAGGTCCTTATATCTCAATATTAAGAAGGGAAACAACCCAATAAAAATAGCAAAAAAATTGAAGAGGCATTTAACCAACATAAATATATGGATGGCAAATAACCCATGAAAATATGCTCAGGACCATTACTCGTTAGGTAAATGTAAATGAAGACCACAATACACATCACAACACACCCACTTAGAATGACTCAAACTCAGAGGACTGATCACACCAAAGATTGATGAGGATATAGAGCAACTAAATTCTCACACATTGCTCATGCAAATGAAAAATGATTGGGAAATATGTGTTCACTTCTCTAGAAGTTAAACATACACCTTCCCTATGACTCAGCCATTCAACTCCTGGGTATTTACTCAAGAGAATGCGAACATACGACTACACAAAAAGTTGCATACAATGTTCATAGCCCCTTCATTTGTAACAGCAAAGAATGGAAAAATCAGAAACATTCACTAACAAGTGAATGGATAATCCAATTGTGATGTATCTGTGCAATGGAATATTACTCAGCAATCAAAGGAAACCAACCACTGATGCATACAACAACATGGATGAATCTCAGATAAGTATGCTGAATGAAAAAAACGTCAGACAGAAAACCAACATACACTATATAAAATTCTAGAAAATGCAAACTGACCTATACTGACAAATCAGTATTTGCTTGGTCATGGGAAGAACTGGATTACAAAGCGAGCCCAGGAGCATATTAAAGTGATAGATATGCTCATTTTCTTGACTGTGTGGATGGTTTCACAGGAATGTACATATCTCAAACTCATAAAACTGTACAGATTAAATATATGCAGTTTATTTTATGCCAAGTATACCTCAATAAGTTGTTACAATAAAAAAGACATTTCATGAAAAAGAAATAGCTCACTTGGTACAGACCACCATGATCACCAACACTTTCTTTGTGCACCAGCTGTGATGGCATTTGCACCTCCCCCTTATAGTTCGCTGTAGCCAACTCACTGAGCTCTGGCCAAAGAAATCAACGAAATGTGGTAGAAGAGATGAGTTATCACTTCAAAGGTTGAGCCAAGAAAACAAAAACCCTTTTGGATACCTATGTGCTCTCTCTTGTAAGCCATATTTTGACTGAGTCACGATTACTTGGAGAACTCTAAGCGTGCCAGAGCCACAGAAGGGACTGAGCCGGGAACCCGGGAACCCTGTTAGAAGCGGAACTGACTAGGAGACCCACAGGACTAGATCCACTCTCCCTGAATGGTTTCAAGAGCGAAAAAGAAACGTTCATTTGTTAAGGAATCAGGAGCCGGAGGTTGTTTCTGTAATAGCAGCTAGCTTTATCTTAACCATTAGAGAAACTCATCCCCTGATTTGGGATGATGCTATGAGACAAACAACAACAAAAACCAAACTAAAATTCATGGCTTTGGCCTAGCAGTCAGGTGATGGTGGTGAGAAAAAAAGACATAACAGATTAGGAATCTGGAGAACTCAGTTACGCTCATTTGATAAAAACTGGGTAAAATTTGCACCTACAATGACTGGGAAGGGAGACGCTCTCCTGCTGAGCTGTTAGCACCCTCTGAGTCACTCTTCACAGACCTCCGTCTCTGTGTGGTGTCAAAGTTCCTCCGCTTCTCTCTCATCAAATCACCTGCAACTGCCTTTGGGCGCACCTGGGTGGTCCAGGTGCACTATCTCCCCGTCTTCATATCCTTAACTTCAGCCCACCCACATGGTCTTCTCCAGGTTTCAGGTATCAGAACCTCATATCTTTGGGTGCCATTATTCAGCCTCTTGACAAAGTGATCCATTAGTTAGCACTGACAAAGGTTGTTAGCTTGTTTTGTTTTGTTTTTTATATTTTTAAAAAATGATTATTTTTTAAAGATTTTATTTATTTATTTTTAGAGACAAGGGAAGGAAGACAGAGAGGGAGAGAACATTGATGTGTGAGAGAGAGAGATCAGTTGCCTTTTACATGCCCCGAACTGGGTACCTGGCCCAAAACCCAGGCATGTGCCTTTTGGTTCACAGGCCAGTGGTCAATCCACTGAGCTACACCAGCCAGGACTGTCAAAATTTTTAATGTGCTATTTTAAGTATGTTCAAACAACTAAAGGAGACTCGTTCTAAAGAAGTTTCTTTAAGTCTGAGAATGAAGCCTCACCAAACAGAGAATATTGATGAAGAGATAGAAATTGTGAAGGAGAACAAAATCGACATTTTGGAACTGAAAAGTAAAATAAATGAAGTGAAAATTCATTAGACAGGCTCTAGCACAGGTGAGCAGGCAGGAGGAAGAAGAGCAGAAAGTCTGAGGTGGGCACTTAGGACTTCATTGGTAAATGCCACAAGGAGATTTCCAGCAGACAGTTCAGGAAAATATGTGACTCCAGTAACAATCACACTTTGGGGAAAGAAGCTTTTTCCTGTGCAGAAAAGAAAGAATAGAAAGGCTAGTTATGGGCTTATTCTAGATGGCCCACATTTTTATCTTTCAAAAAAGATGAAAGAATGAAGAATATTATGAGAGCCCTGGAGACCCGGGGGACACCACCAGGTCTACTAACAGACACATAATGAAAGGAGACAGAGGAAGGAGTAGCGTGTATCTCTCATTGTGGGCTGTGATGTTGAAAGTTCGCAAAGCACTGACCCAAGAAGATGCTATAATTCTCTCTGAGGACAGCTATGTCCTTACAGAACAGATAATTTATTGGTTTAACTACCAAACCTGTGAGGTTGAAGCCAAGTTATTGCCCATGACTTAGCCAAACTACAAATGCCATCTGTCTCCTGGGATGACTCTCATATGGAATAAGGAACATCTGAGGCTCCTCGAGGACCACAGTCTATTGAAGTTGCCTTAGCAACCAAAATTATCAACATCAGTAACTGGTGCAAGTTGGTCTGTATTCATCGATCGTATAATAAAGAAGTGTTAATGGTTTGACTCATGTAATCTCCTTTAATCCTCACAAAAGCCCTCTGCGATGGGTAATATTGCTCCAGTATTATAGACTGAGGTTCAGGACAATTTCACACTTTGTCCAGATTTACACAGCGAGGCAGGAGCTGAGCGAGACGTGAATAGACTTCATCTGCTTCCAAGTGATCCAAATGCTGTTCCACAAGTCACTCATTTCTCCAAGATGACATATGAGCATCTACCTTCTATATGTGAACATATTTTAAATGAGGATAAAGGCCTTCGTTTATCTCACTTTGTTTGCAATTATTTTTATTGATACACTCGCATATCTCAGAGATATTGTGGGTTAGGTTCTACACCACCACAATAAGGCAAGTCTCACAATAAAGTGAGTTAATAATCTTTTGCCTTCAATTTGTAAAAAGCACAACATCTGTGAAGTGCAATAAAACGAGGTATGTCTCTAATCAACCTATAACATTATAATAGTTTCAGGGGTACAATATAATAGTTCAATATTTGTATGTATTGCAAAATTACCACCACCACAAGTTTCGTTAACATCTATCACCATAGTTACATAATTTTTAAATTTGCAATTATTAAGAAAAATATTTACTATAAAAAGCTAAGTCTCATGGAATTAACACGGTAAAATAAACCAGAAAACCTGTTACCAACACCTTTCACAAAGGAAAGGTGTGTTCTCCAAAGATTTCTAAATATCTTTTGGTTTTATGGGAAGGGTAGCCTGTCACAGAAAGCTACTATAGATGATAATGATGAATATTTATTGGACGAGATAAACAGATCTAAAAAATACAGTCTATTAAGAACAACTCTACAGTATCAGTACGTTTAACAAAGAAAATCCTACGGTTCTGTTTTCAGATTAAAAAAAGAGAGAAAGAAAAAATTCAGAAATAGGCCAAGGGAAAAGGACAGTGAAGCAACAGCTCCTCCTGCAGCATCTGAGAGGTTTTTCTCTTTTCTCGTCGCCTTTCAGGCCTCCACCCCATTCGAATATACTGATTCTCGTCTCAATTCCCAGAAAGCTCCTCCTTTTATCATAAACTACAGTCAGGACAAGATTCTAAACTCACTCACACTAAGTGGAAAGTGGCTTTGAAATCTCTGAGTCCCCTTCATTCACAGCACCAGTGCACCTTGAATGAAGGCGGAAAACACCAAACTAATCCTCACAAGTGAAAGGCTAGTCTCCAGAGCTGGTGGGAGATGCCCCAGCCTGTCAGCAGGAGGGCCTCCCAGTGCGACTGTTAGCAGGGGCACAAACTCACTGAATTTTGCCTAAGCACTTAGGAGCTCCAGGCACTTCGAGTTTTGCTCCTTGTCGGTCACCTCTTAATTCCCAGTTTGGCCACTAGATGGAACCGCTCTCCATCTGTTTAGTCGCATCTGTCTGGGCTGGAAGCTTGCAAAAAGCACAGGGAGTGTCTGGCTTTTTTGTTTGTTTGTTTTTGTACTGAAAGATATACTAAATCAATAAACTCTGCTTTTAAAGGAAGCTTCAGACATCAGAAAAAGAAAATGTTTCAGTTCTGAGCTACTTCATCCTGAATTTTAGTAAATACTTAAGCACAGATACTTTCACACACAGCATCAGAAACTTGCACTATTGAAAAATGAATAACCCTGGCTGAATGGCTCAGTCAGTTAGAGCGTGGTCCTGATAGGCCAAGGTTGCCGGTTTGATCCCCAGCCAGGGCACACACAAGAATCAACCAATGAGTGCATGGATAAGTGGAACAACAAATTGATGTCTCTTTCTCCCCCTCTCCCTCTCTGTAAAATATCAGGAAGTACAATTTAAAAAAAGAAAAATAATAAGAATACTATTCTTCTTTGTTTTTGAGATACTGTCTCCTATATCAATGAAAAAGCAAGCAATGGTATTTTTTCTGTTGAGAAATTTCTCCGTGCTTGTAATGAATTCTACTTCTCTTTGGCGGCTGGAGCGCTGGACTGGTGGGCAGTTTCTAACACAAATTTTTAGCTGGCCTCAATTACTGATTCAGAAAACACACACAGCACAAACACGTGTGCACACACACGTCTGCTCCTCCAATAACCTGAATTACAACATACTGTGCTCGAGTTCCCACACAGGAGTCCTGCCTGATCCCTCTCTCCTGAAACCTTTTCACAGGAAAAGGCTCCAACATCATCAAAGCCAATCTGACGCCAATCTGACGCTCCTTCCTTGCCAAGCCTCCTGTTCTTATAAGCACATTTGGTTCAAGTTACCAGGCCAGCACTTAGAACTTAGTTGGTAAATGTCACCAAAAAAAAAGCCCAAAAACCTTTCAACACACAGTTCAGAAAAACGTGTAACTTCAATAAAAACCACACTTTGACAGAAGAAGCTTTTTCCTGTGTGGAAAAGAAAGAGTAGAAAGGAGCAGATGTTGGCTAGCTACGGGCTTATTCCAGATGGCACATATTTTCTATCTTTCAAAAGTTCACCAAAGTGGTGACATTTGAGAGAAGTAGGTGTTTCGTAAAATTTCCCTCCCACACCAGATCTGGGTCTCATCTCCCTTCTCTTCGGCCCCTGAGCACTTTCCCTCCGCCCTCCCCGGGTCTCCAGCAGGCACGGGGAAGCACGGAGCACGTGCTCCGCCTACTGGCAGCTTGGGAGAATGGCAGGCTCTCTCAAACCCACCCAAGGCTTTTGAAGTTAGGAGACTTCTCCTGAATGTAGATCCCGTTTTAAGAAATTGCTTAAACACACACAGACACACACACAAATGTAAATAAAAGTATACTTCAAACTTCATGCACTTGGAGGGGCATTTGGTTTAACCTTCTGCAAAAATATTTTCACCAATGGATTGATTACGCAAATATATACAAGGTAGGATCGGCTTTCAGTTCAATCTTAAGTATGCGCCTTCCCTGGTGTTGAAAAACGACCCTGAGACCCAGAGGCCTCCTCTGCTGGCTCTGATCGAGGGCAGGAAATTTGCTGATCCACTCCATAAGAAGACAGCAAGCATCTGCTCTGCCTTGTGTCCACTTTAATGGGCCCCAGGAGATTAAGGAATATGTTCCCATTGCAGTTTGTGAGGGACAGATGTCGGGAGGAAGCCACCCAGAAGAAGAGGTCAAAATTTGACTTTTTTCCTTTCTATATTGAGCTGACCCTGGAACTGTTACTTACTCTCCTTTCTTGTCTTATTACCAACTGATGGTTGGTTCTCTTCTAAATTCTTACAATTTGTGAGACATAATTCAGAATTATTCCAGCACTCCCTCATTGCATGGGACATTCACTAAACAAATGCTGATCTGTCCAACATTCTTCTTATAAAGACAAAGAAGATGTGACTGCCACCATCCAGGCCTTCACAGCCCATCAGGGGACGACAGACAGGCAAACATGGAACAGAGTGGGGCTAAGAGCACAGGAGTTGGCTGGACAGAGATGTACCACACCAGATGTATTAGCAATACAGTAATTCAGTAACACATAGTTGAGTGTTCAAGGCTTTGGGGACTGGGACCTTGTCATAAATTTTATCCTTATTGTTGACGCTGGCCATCCAATACATCACATATAATTAAATATCTAGGTAACTTTTTCACCTCTAGTGCTTCCCCTGCTTTATCAAAAGCAAGGAATGACCTGTTCTCATCATGATTAGTTTAGAGGCCACAATATCTTTCTCCAATTCTTCTTTATTTTTATTTTTTCTTTTTAAATGGGAGGGAGAGGGGGAGTGGGGAAGAGAGAGAGAGAGAGAGAGAGAGAAATATCGGTTTATTGTCCCACTTATCCATTCATCCACTGGTTGATTCCCATATGTGCCCTGGCTGGGTATTGAACCGTCAACCTTGGCACATCGAGATGATGCTCCAACCAACTGAGCCACCCAGCCAGGTCTTCTTTATTTTTCGATTACGGTTTATATTCAATCTTATTAGTTTCAGGTGCATAGCATAGTGGTTAAACAATCATATACTTTACAAAATGTTCCCCGCAATATTCCCAGTACCCACCTGGCACCATACATAGTTATTCAAATATTATTGCATATATTCCCTGTGCTGTGACTGTTCTGTAACTACCAATCTGTACTCCTCAGCCCCTTCACCTCTTTCACCCAGTCCCCCAACTCCCTCCCCTCTGGCACCATCAGTCTGTTTTCTGTGTCTATGAGTCTATTTCAATTTTGTTTGTTTATTTTGTTCTTTAGAGTCGACACAGAAATGAAATCATACAGTATTTGCTTTTCTCTGACTGACTTATTTCACTTAGCATAGTACCCTCTAGGTCCATCCATACTGTTGCAAATGGCAAGCTTTCATTCCTTTTTGGCAGCCCTGTCATCTTTAGTAATGTTACATTGACAGATTCTACAACCTAAATAAAACCTGTTGTCCTGCCATCTCACACCTGCTAGAGCTACCGTGTTTATCTGTGTGGGGGAAGGTGGCAGCAGCCCCGCTGAGAATAAGGAAGTCATTTCTTAGGCTTTGGGTTTCAAAATAAAATTGTTTAAACCTGCAGTCAGCCAGTAGTCTGAAAGCAAGTGCTTCTAAATACATTGCAAAAGAAAAGGTTTTGTTGAGTGATCAAAGGACTTTATAATTGCAACAAGCCAGACATTGGTGAACCGACACTAGAACAAATCACAGAGCAGGGAAGAATTGGGAACACGACCCAGGAGAGCCCGCTAAACCTTTGAAGTCAGGATGCGGGAGGGGCCACACAGACAAAGCACCAGGTACAAATGGCCTCACTGTCTTCTCCCGCTGTCTCTGAGGCTGGAATTCAAAAGCTGGAATAGAATTCCCTAGGTAGGTTTTGGCTGGTGGGTGGTTTGTGTCCCAATTCTTTGAACTTAGGAGATTGTAAAAGTCTTTCAGAACAACTTCAAAGTCAGAAAGGTCCGACGCTGGCTTGACCCAGAGTCACGAAGGCTAAGGGGGTGCCTCCTGTATCACAGCAGCATTAGGCAGAGAAAGCCCCCCCAGGAGCTGACGGACCAAAAGGGCAGGAAGAGAGACGTGCGGAGAGCAAGAACTTGATACCTGGAAATGATGGTGGAATACCTGACTACCAGCGTAAAATCCCCAGATAGGTGAACCAGTGGCACTGCGGTGACACCAGCTCTGGATACCAGTGACCAAGCACCTGGGACCGCTCAGTGGGGGCCAGGCATAAGCTAGAGGAAGACCCCCGCACTGGACACCATGGTGTCCCTCCTCTGCTCTTTTGAAGGTACTTAACTAACCCATGTTTGTGCCGAGATGATGTCTTCCAAAAGAGGAAGTGGAAGAGAACCCCCTTATAGAAGGGGTGAAAAGTTCTGATAGGGAGTGTAAACTTTGGACGGAAATGTATATATGTTTATATTTCCACACACATGGATATATATACACATTTGTACATACATACATATATTTACCCTGATTATTGAGCCACTTTATTCTGGCTACTGAAAGCTGATTAAAGGCATCTCTTGCCAGCTACACATTCATTAATATGTTGACAGCATGAAATTGCCCACAGTGGGGGTATTTACACCATAGAAACTGAAAAGTGCTGCAAACCAAAGATCTCTAGCCCCTCAAGTTGAATGTTAACCATGGATCAGCATACCATATGTCATTAAACGTATGTGTGTGCTTTCTAAAACTCAGAGTGACTGTTTAAAAACAGGTGGAACTAAGTTACCTTTAAATACTCTCTCCCAGCCCTGACTGGTGTGGCTCAGTCGGGTGGGCTTTGTCCTGCAAAGTGAAAGGCCATGGGTTTGATTCCCGGTCAGGGCACATGCCCAGGGTTGTAGGTTTGCCCGGTCGGGGTGTGTGCAAGAGGCAACTGATTGATGTCTCTCTCTCACATCGATGCTCCTCTCCCTCTCCTTCTCCCTCCCTTCTCCTCTCTCTAAAAATAAATAAAACCTTTGTAATAGGTGTTCTTTCCCAATCACCATCCAAACACACACACACACACACACACACTCACACACACAATCATCATAAAAAATGAGCATTGCAGAGCAAGGTGAGAACCGTTATTTAAAAGAAAAAGTCATAGTTCCTGCACATGGGAGACATGAGGAGTGAATTTCAACCCCACTGTGCTTCATAAGGTGAAACATATCCTTTGGGTCATTATTGGAAATGTCAGCTGCTCCTGTCTCTGTCATCACAGTTGACAAAGCACATCTGTATTTGACTCTCAGCTCAAACACCTACTACCACAGGATCCTGTATAAGTTAGTTATCCAACTTGAGTTCTCATTTCCTCACCTGTAAATGGAGATAAAATCCCCCTACCTAGTAAGGTAGTTCAAAAGAGGCAGCGATGCGAGCCAACATTAAGCTTAATAAATATTAACAGCTAATAAAGGATAATGTCCTTAATTAATTAGAACAGACTCTTCCTCTCCCTGATGTGCTGGTGGGCTGGAGAGAGCCCACCGGGAATGGGTGAGGCAGAATCACGGTCTGCAACAAAGAGAAGCACCCCCCCTACACACCTATTTACAAAACAGCTTATGAGTCTGCACACAATTATGTGTCCAAGTGCTCCCCCGGGGTGTGGGAGACTGAGCCTCACTGCATGGCAGCAGCAGGACACCTTCGACTGAAGGACGGGGGTCCCCTTCACTCTCAAGGAGTTAAACCCTAGGGCTGGGGGAGGAGCCTGGGCCTCTGCTGAGCTGTGGAGCTGTCTGGGAACAAAAGCAAAGGGCCTGGGTGAGGCCTGGTGGCACACACAGCTCCCTGAGTGTGCAATGTTTATGTGGCAAAGGGACAGAGCGTGGCCAGTCTGTGCTGAGGCGACAGTATTAGACTGAATCCATTCACATGCCTCCTCCCCCAGGAAACAGAAAGGAAGGCAAAAAAAATCAGAGAGGCGAACAGAGTCTTTTTAATTCCCAGTTAAACAGGCACAAAAAGGATGGGATCCGTGTCAAGGGAACAAGGCTGCTAATGACGGAGAGGTGAGCGCAGGAGGCGGTTTAGTATTGGCTGCCTGTGCGGGGGAGGGAGAGGCTGGGTACCTGCCCTGATCTCATAACCTTTAATGACCCACATCCTGGAGGACAGATGAAAGAATGCCCCGGTAACACCCGCAACCAAGGTCAGCGGTTCTAGAACCAGCAGCCATTCCTTAGATGTGGAGGTATTTTCCTTGGTATTGTCACACCCCGTGGGCAGGAGAGGAGAGCACTGCCACCCCGTGTCTGGCCTCCTTCTCAACACCTCCTCCCTCCCCACTCCCCGGCTCACCCCCCTACCCCCCACCCCAGTTCCAAACACAGGAACATTAGAGGCTGTGGAGTAACTGGCATAACATTTTTTGAAAAAAGAGAGACAGAGAGAGAGGCCTGAGGGAAAGAGTCCGACAGTCACACTCACAAGCTATTTTAGAGGATCAAAGAGAAGGAGACTTACAATGGCCCGCCTTCCCACTTCGGTCCTTCCTTTGTTAGAGCGCTCTGAAGATGTGACAGGGCACTCCTGGGGCAGGCCTCCTTTAGTTCAAGGTCCCAGAGGTGCTTGACGAAGTGTCACTGCCAGAAGTGGATGTCTAACACACAGGGAATAGGAGCTGGCAGATAACATCCACACTGGGATGGACGGCAGAGGAAGAGCTGGGACAGTGGGGAAGGAGAGACCCTGAAGATGCACTAGAACCGGAGCCAAGGAAGCCGGCCCTCATCTGCCTGGATCCGCAAAAGCCAGCAAGCTGCACATCCCTGGGCTAAGAGTGTCTCCACATCTCCTACGAGAGCCAATGGACACTTTGGTTGCATGGGGTGCCCGTTACAAAATTCCATCTTCATAGCAAATAGGAAAGAAGGGACTTGGAGATGCTGCATCAAATCCATGATGAGCCAGTGTGAAGTACGAGGCCAGCACCAACCACCGTGGCAAATTTCTGGCACGTTCCATCTCAGGCTCTTTTCAGCCTCTTGGAGGCAGAAATACCCAAGGAGAACTTGAGCTTGGACAGAGTGGGAGGGCACTGAGGGAAAGAAAAGGGGAGCAGTTCTTTCTTCAGGGAACACACATGCCCTGGGTAAACCGTGGCTGCAGGGGGTTAGACGGAAGACCGGCCCGCCTTGCTCTTCCTCTCCAGCTCATGCATTCTAGGCCAGGTCCGGACTAGGTAACGCAATGCAGGTAACTAGGGCCAGTGTGTAAGGGGGCACTCGCTCCCTCTCAAGGTCATGCCTTGGTAGGGTTCAGCTGGATAGAAAAGGAACATCAAAGGCTGCCTTAAATAAAGAATGAAATACAAAGGGCCAACAACCACCTGAGGCTACGTACGAAGAGAAAGGGGGTTGGGGGAAGGTGTGAGTTGTATGTAAGATTCGGGTACAGGGAGCACTGGCTAATAGAGTCACCACCTCCTCTTCCTGCTGCTGTCCCTGAGTCTCTGGCCATCGGTCAGTGCAGACTCACAGGATCCCAGAAGAAGCAGCATCAGGGCCATTGTTCCACTCTGCTCAGCTGTCACGTAGAAGTGCCATGGAGGGTTATCCTGCTAGTTGTTCCACACTCTGTGTCCTCCAAGTACTGCTTACCTGTATCTTATTCACCTTAACAGTGAGAACTGACCTCCTTCCTTGGCACAGTGATGGTGCTTAATACGTGGTGTGAAAGACTCGATAAATGCTCAGGTTCACTTCCTACCACATCTACTGAGGGCATGCTACCATTCTTGCTTTAGCGGAGGGAAATGGCTTCTTACTCTATTGTTTAGATTTATCATCAGCTAATGTTCTTGGAGGATATGTTTCCAATGAAAATAGAATATATTTAAGAACACAAACTAGAATGCCTTTTTATTTAAAACAAAAAAAGGAAAAAACGTGTAAGCACAAAAGAGCCAACAAAGGTGTGAAAAGGAATCTTTGCAATCATGTACACAATCTAATCCAGGAATTATCTTGGCAGCATTTGGTTGGCTGATTTCTACAGGCTAGCTGATTTTTAAGGAACTGGCTGAGGTTAAAACAGCCAACAAAAATATTTTTGCCTTCTTGGGAAGAAAATTTGCTTGGATCTTAAGGTGAGAATGTTGGTAAACAATGTTGAAATATCTGATATTCTGTTCTTGCTCTGAACCTACATCCAGCTGAGAGGCTGTTAATGAGGGATCCATGAGTGGGTGTCAGAGCCCCAGAACTACCTGAAAATAAATGCAAACTATTGTAAGAAAGCATACACGTGCTTGTGTGCATGTGTGGGCATTTTGTGAAAAAGAACCATCGTTGGGTTGGCTTCCAAAGTTTAAAGACTACTGGGCCACATTTAAGCTTTTTAAAAATATCTGTTAAATGAATACCACAATTTTATAGTGGAAAGAATATTACCCGGGATCCACGGGATCCACTGATGCTGCCAATACCCACATGAGAGCCCAGGCTGAGCTTTCTTAAGTGTTTGAATAATTTTTAAGTATTACCATCAGGAGATAGAGTAAGATCCCCAAATTTAAGGATATTGACAACAATTAATAATTTCCCCCTTAACCTCCAACAAAGAACTAGTTGACCTATAGTTCAACTCCATGGTTCTAATGGTCTTGTTCTCTTCACACATGAAATACAGCAAAGGAAATGGGCATTCCTTGGTATAAATCCTTAAGAATGTTCTATCTACTTCTGTCAACTTTGATACTTCTCCAAAGGAGCCTCTGAAATAGTGCAAAAATTTGATAAGACACATATCTGGAGACTCACATTCTTAGAAATAAAATTCCAAGTGTAGATAAAGAGAGTTAACTGTCAAGGTTTAGAATCTACAGCCCAAGGATTTCATAGACCATCCTCTAGAAAACACTCAGGCCAAGAACGTGGCCCAAAAGACAGGCATACCCCTCTTTGGTTTTGGATAAAACCAAGAATTAGTCAACTTTAGAAAATTTTACCTGGGGAAAATGACCTTTTAGTGGGCAAGATTTTTTAAAATTATGGTAAGTATGCACCATAGAAGAAAAAGATTGCTAAATTGGGATGTTATCAAAATTAAAACCTTTTCTTTAAAAGACACTGTTTGCAAAATGAAAAGCCAAGCTGAAGACCAAGAGAAGATATTTACAACATACATTGCAATATCTAACAGAAAGCATTTTCAAAATATGTTATGAAAGTTTACATCTCAGTAATTAAATGACCAAGCCAATAAAAAGTTGGCAAAAGTTGGCACAGACACAAAAGATATTCAAATGGCCAATAAGCACAAGAAAAAAATGTTCGGCATCATTATTTATCAAGGAATGCAAATAAAAACACAGTGACATACCACTCGAATGACTACAGTTCTAAAAGACTGACGTATACCATGTGCAAGCAAGGATGTGGAGCAACCTGAAGGCTCATACCTTGCCAGTGGAAGTGTGAAATGGTACAACTACACTGGGAAACAGCTTGGCAGCTTCTCCTCGAGTTAGACATCCGCTTACATATGACACAGAAATTCCACACCCAGGAAAATGCAAACGCACGTCCACAAAAGATTTCTACACAGATGTTCACAGCAGCTTTATTCATAACAGCCACAGACTGGAAACAACACAGTTATGCATCAAGAAGTGCTATGTTCATAGAACTATTATTCAGCAATTAAAAAGAAAAAACTAAAAAGAAAAAAGAAAAATAAAAAATAAAAAAATAAAAATAAAAGAAAAAGAAAAAACTATTAACATCTACAGTATGGATGGATCTCCAAAATACTGAGCCAGGTACAACAACACTGTGGTGATGTTACTTACAAGAAATGAATCCTTAGCTACAGAAAACAGTTGAGTTGCTTGACTGGTTTGGGTTTTTATAAGGGAGTTTACTGAAAAAAGGCATGAGGGGAAAATTAAGCACAATGAAAATATTTTTTTATTTTCATTGTGCTGGAATAACCAAGCACATTTGTCCAACCTCATTAAACCGTATGAGTAAATTTGGATCATTTTATTGTGTAGAAAATTTACCTCAATGAAACTGACAAGAAACCATTTATGTGGAGACTTTGTTTATAAAAGGAGGGAGTAAAAAGAGAGAGACAACCTAACTGCTACAGATCTTTAGCAGTCGCTGAACTATTTTGCATCAGGAAAAGAAAACAAATGTTAACCTGTCAGTACATTTGGTTTCTCCTTGTAAAACAGGGATCACATGAGTACTTCTTACATAGGCTTCATTCTGGGTTCTGGGGGGATAAGCCTCCCATTTTCAGTTGTCGTAAATATATACCCTTCTCATGCTTCCTTTTATACAATAAAGCAGCGGTTGAGGATGAGAGATCAGGTCCTTTTTGTAGTTTCCAACTATAGGAAACCATACATTTTAAAAAGCAAAACAACAAAAATGAACTCTTCATGGGTTTTCCTGTAAAGAGAAAGGCTAAGGGACTCCTAGGAGCATCCACTCTTCAAGTTCTCATCCCTGTGTTTGCCCAGAGACTCTGATTAGCAGGGTTTCACCCACAAATGAGGAGCTACAGGGAAACCCAGTGACTGGGGCAGATAACGGTCAAGAAATTCTCTGAGTGACACTTTCTATGGCCTTCCAAGAGACACTTGACTACTCTGGATCTCAATTATTGCCAAATCGGGGTCAGTGGTAACACTTGCTTACCCTACGGGGAGGCTGGGAGAGCCTATTACCCGTGGGCAATGTCAGTGGGGATTGAGGGATGAGCACCATCATGTAGTTACAAAGCATTATTCCTGGGGGGTGAGTGGTGAATGAAAAGTGGAGCCTTAACAAGGCAATTCGTGGGTCTGCCTCGCAGCAGCTTCCTGAGAAATTGCCAGGAAAGCTTTCCCTAATTTATCTCATTCTGCCTGCATGGTGACTCGTACCAAACAGTCTGCAGATGACAGAGAGGAAGAATGAGGAGGCCAAGACAGGTACAGAACATGGACAACGTGACATGAGGCACCGCAGAGGAGGTTTCTTCTGAAGCTGAATTTTTGAATGCAAAAAATCATCTCTTTCACATTATATCTAGAATGTGGATTGAGCAAGGGCCCTGGGAGGAGACTGGCATAAGCCTGGAGAAGGAATACATTTTGAAGATGCATTTTGCCTGGGATCACTAGAAAGTGACCTTCAGGATTTCAAGTGTGCATCAGCTTGACTTCAGATCCCCTAGTGAGAAATGGAGCACAGATTGAACTGCAAGACCAGACAGCACAGGCTGATGGCTCTGTGTGAGCATTTTAATAATGCAGGAAGCCCATTTGGGCCATACCAAAGGTTGCCTTAAGAATTAAAGTACAAATACATAAGCAGTTACGGAGCAACAGGGTCAGGATTATCAGAGAGGGCCTGGAAAAAATGAAAGATCATCTTCAAGTCTCAGCTAATATGCCAAGCTCCACCTGGGAACTTCAGTCCAATGCCAGCTCTTATGTGTTTATTACTAGCTCCCTTGTGCTGTGCAAAAGAGAAAAGGAATCAACTTGCATGAGGAAATAAAGAGAGGTTTTTAAATGCCAAAGAACCTAGACTACTGGGACAAAAAAAAAAATCTGCTCGACAGAAATCTGATTTTGCCACTTGACCAAAGAAATTTAGGGACTTAGGAGAAAATCCAAAAATCTGGAATATCTCAAGAGTGCTAAAACAAAAAATGTTGAAGATTACTGGAGATTAAGAAACTATTTGGGAATGGGAGGGTAGAGATACAGGTGCGGGAAGTGGTAATTCTCCCCATTGTTTGAATACCATTCATTCTGTGTTTATAATCATTATCATTATTGAGCTCTAATATCAGACACTGTGCTAAATAGTTTAGATGTATTTTTATGTGCAATTGTTGCCACAGCTTTATAAATCAGAGATTACAATTATTGCCATTTTGGGCATGAACAATCTGAGCCTCAGAGAGGTTGTGACATTATCTCATAACCACAGAGTTAACAAGTGATAACGGTGGGACTCGGCCCTGAGACTTGGCCTCCAAAGCTCTTGTGTAACTACTCCTTTCATTCTTCCACCTGAAACACCTTTCTGGGCAAGGAAACAGCTCCTGGGGTAAACAGGACTTACATTCCTACCCAGACTTATAGCCCAGCTAAAATGGGATGAGTGTCCTAAAAATGCTCCTCAGAAGATGCTGTGGGATTTAGTTGAAAGAAGAGATAAATTCCGTTGGGTTGAGGGAAACGGATGACGCAGAATGAGAGAGGGGAGGCACCGGTGTAGAGGGTGAACTCCTCATGGACTTCTTAGCCTTCCTAGGTCACTGTCATCTCAGAAAGCCTTCATAAGCCCTATGAAGCAGGCAGCGTTTTACAAATGGGGAACCGAAGCAGAGAAATGTAAAACACACAATCCATAGTCATATAAACATGGGGAACAGTAAGAGCTAGAGTTCCACGTTGAGGCCCTGAACTCTGAAGACCTCATTCTTTCCCTTTTACATCACTTCACGGAGGGAGCATCTCCCTAGGCAGGACCTGCGTCACATCTAGGGTTGCCACTGGAAGAACAGGCAAGAGAGTCTAAATTAAAGACAGATGTGGTTAGGCCTGCAGACGCAGAGGTGGGAAAGTGCAGTGCATTTTTGGAAGACTACACAATAGTCCAACGTTTAGATGAATGTGAAGGGTCAGAAGAAGCTGGAAGAGAATAGCTTACAAAGTCATGAATTTTACCTTGTCCCAGAAGTATGAGCCTTCATTCTGAAGACAGTGCGAGCTACTTAAGGTTAACTACACGTCTGTGGTAATCACTGCACAACATATGTAAGTCAAACCAATAATGTGTACACCTTAAACTTATACAGTGCTGTGTGTCAATTATATCTCAACAAAATGGGAAAATTAAAAATAAAAATAATAAAATATTTTTTTAAGTAAAGTCATTTAGCAGAAAAGAAGGTGATCAGAGCAATACAACAAAAAACTTGTGTGAAATGGAAAAGTTACTGCTGTTTTCTTTCCCTGAATCCAGTCCTGGAGATACCACATAAGCAAAAGAAAGATTGAAGAGTCTATGAACTTTTTTAAAAAATAGAGAAATGCCAGAGTCAAGGGAAAACAACAGGTTGGATCCTATTGTTTTGGGGCAGTAGGGTGGGACCATTAACCCAGAACATGTGGATGTGGAGCAAGCAAGCAATTTCCCATGCACTATTTTCTCTTCCCAATACAGCCTTGAGATTATTAAATTACAGAAAGCAGAACAAGAGCAAGCAGGCCAGCTCTTGCAGTGAGGGCAGGAAACTTGGGGTGATGCTGAAGCCTCCTGGAGTGCAGAGCACCTAACCGCAGGTGCAGTAGGTCAGGCCGGCCTTTCCATGTTTCCTCCTCCCAGAATATTCCTCCTCCTTGCCCGCTGCTAAGTGACTACACTAAGTTTAACTGTTCTAATCAAGAGCAGTGCCAAGGTTGATATATAATAATTCATTTCAACAAATGCTTTTGCTGCATCTAAGTGTCCGTCAATGGATGAATAGCTAAAGAAGATGTATACAGTGATCCCTCACTTATCGCGGGTATTACGTTCGAGACCCCAACGCGACAGGTGAAAATCCGCAAAGTAGGAACCTGACATTTATTTTAGTATTTACTGTATAGTACCGCGAAATCGCGCGGCACAGCGAAAAATCCGCGATAAATAATTAAATATAATATTTTTAAAAATCCTGCGATACCGTGAGGCCACGATAAGTAAACTGCAATAGAGAGGGACTACTGTATATTATAAACAACTGAATACTACTCAGCCATAAAAAGGTGAAACCCTGCCATTTGAAACAACACAGATGAGCCTTGGGCGTATTATGCTAAGTGAAGTAAATCAGATGGAAAGAGACAAACGCCCTGTGATTTCAGCTACTTGTGCAACACAGAAAAAAGCCAAATTAACAAAAGCAAAAACAAACTCACAGAGGCAGACAGCAGGTAGGTGGTTACCAGAGGGGAAAAGGACGTGGAGGGAGCGTGGAGGGGACGTGGGGGTCCAGTGTTGGGCAATGGATGGAAACTAGACCTTTGGTGATAAGCATAATACAATATAGACAGATGTCCAATTACATAATGTTGCGCCCCTGAAACTTATGTCATGTTATAAATCAAAATTACTTCAATAAAAACTTAAATTGTCATATAGATTTTTCTCCTTTATTCTATTAATGTGGTGAATTAATGTGACTGGTTTTCAAATGTTATACCAAGCTTGCAGTCCTAGGATAAACTTCAATTGGTGATAATATACAATCGTTTTTTTTAGATGGCAAATTTGACTTGCTGATATTATGCTAAGGATTTTTATATCCATGTTCAGGAGGGCTATTGATCTGTAGTTATATTTATTATTATATTGTTTTTGTTTTGTAGTTTCTTTGCCAGGTTTTGCTATTAGTGTCGTGAAGGCCTCAAAAGAAGTTGGGAATTGTTTTCTCCTTTTCTATGTTCTGAAAGAGATGGCATACGTTCGGTGATAATTCTTCCTTAAATGTTTGAAAGCATTTATTAAAGAACCATCTGGGCCAGGAGTGTTCTTCATGTGATGATTGCTGAAAACAAATTCAGCTTCTTTAATCAATGTGGATTAGTGATATCTTCTGTTTCCTCTTGTATTATTTGTGGTAATTTTTTTCAAGGAATGTGTTTGTTTCAACCGAATTGAGACCTGAGGTTATTTATAATATTCTCTTATTGTTCACTTAATACCCGTAAATTCAGCAGTGATAATGCCTCAATCATTTCTGAAAGCATATTAGTCCATTATGTTCTTGATGTTTTTATTTCTATCAGTCTGACTAGGGGTTTATCAATTCAATTTTTCAAGAAAACATCTTTTCACTTAGTTATTTTTCCTCTTTTTTGTCTGCTTTCTACCTTATGGACATTTGCTCTAATACTTACTAGAAAATCTCCTTTCTTTATGTTTACTCTGCTTCTCTTTTTCTTGTTCCTTAAAGTAAAAATTAATTTTAGACCTTTAGTTTCTAATGTAGTCATTTAAAACTAAACATTTATTGTAAGCTTCTCAAAAATGTTAACTTTGTTATTTTATCACTCAGTTCAAAATAACTTGTAATTTCCTTTATATTTTCTTTCTTGATGTGTAGATAGAAGTATGTTACTTTCAAATATTCAGTTTTCCTACATTGTTATTTTCTCCTTCAATTCTGTAATCAGAGAACATACTCTGTATAATTTCAATAATATTGTTTGTTCAGATTTGTTTTATGGTCGCCTACATGGTCTGCCTTGTATATGCCATATGCACTTGAAGAGAGTGTGTGTTCTGCATGTCTTTGGTGCACTGTAATATAAATATCTATTAGGTCAACGAAGGTCATAGCTCTTGGCAGGTTACCTATGTCTTTACTGATTTTTGGCTGTTTACTTGTTTATCTATTGCTGAGTGACAAGTGTTAATATCCCCAAATATTAGTTAAAATTTTCTCTCATTGCTTTTAATTTTATTACTTTTTGCTTTGTCTATTTTGAAGCTCTGTTACTAAGCGGAAACACATTTAGAGTTGACATTTTCACAATAAACTAACTCATTATGAAATGCCCCTCTGTATCCCTTTGTTTTGAAGTCTTTTATTTGATATTAATATAGCCACTGATCTGCCTATGTTTGCTGTTTGTATGTTAATTTTTTCTATCTATTTCAGCATACCTCTTAATATATAAGTTCCATCCATTATACAGCATAGAACCAAAGAGGGGTGTTAACTTGTTAACTTCTTTTTCCAGTCTGGTAATTTTAGCCTTTCAGTTGTTTAGTTCATAATATCTAATATGATTACTGATATGATTGGATTTAGTTCTACCATTTTATTTTGTTTTCTTTATCACTCGCTATTTTTATCTCAGTTCTTCATTTCTTAACTTCTATTGCATCATTGGAGTATTTCATTAGAATTCCATTTCAGTTTATCTACTAGCTTTTGGTTATAGCTCTTTGTAATTTTTTAGAGTTGGTCCTCTGTGAATTACAATATAGAGCCTTAACTTTTCACAGTCCACTTTGAGTTAATATTGTACCTTTCATGTAAAATGTGAAAATCTTAGAATTGAATAGAACCACATACCACCCCACTCTGTTCTCTATGCTACAGTTATATGTATAACGTATATTTTTATCATAAAACTGATGAGAAAATTTTATAATTTTTGCTTTCAATAGTCAAATTAATTTAAAGTAATTAACAAGAATACATTTATACAGTATTTATCATTTCTAATGAGTACCCTTCAGGTATCATTTTCCTATAGCCTGAAGGTTTTTTTGTTAACATTCTTTATAGTTTACGTCTGCTGGCAATGAGTACTCATAGTCTCATTTCATCTTAAAATGTCTTCATTTTGCCTTTATTTTTGAAGGTTATTTTCAAGGGACATAGATTGCTGGGTTGACAATTTTGTTTTTCTCTTAGCTTTGAAGATGTTTTCCCACTGTCTTATGGCCTTGAAAATTTAAGAGTCTTGAACTGATACTTCCCTGTATGTTGTTCTTGTTGTTGTTTTTCTCTAGCTCTTTTTAGGTTTTCTTTTTTTTTTTTTTTTTTTTCATTTTTGGTTTTCAACAGTTACAATGCTTCGTAGGCATGGTTCCCTTCTTAATTATTCTTCTAGGAGTTCATTGCACTTCTTGAATTACCATATTTATGTCTTTGATCAAATTTGGAAGAATGTCCACCATCCATTCTTTAAATTTATATCAAGGGAAAATTCATATAACATCAAAGTAACTCTAGAGTGTACAATCTGATGGCATTTGATATATTTGCAATGGCGTACAACCATCACCTCTAACTAGTTCTAAAATATTTTGATCACCCCCAAAGGTAATCCTATACCCATTAAACAACTACTCCTTGGCCTCCTCTTCACCCAGCCCCTGGCAACCACTAATCTGCTTCTGTCTCTTTGGATTGATGTATTTTGAATATTTCATATAAATGATATTATACAATATCTGACCTTATGTGTCTGGGCTTCTTTCACTTTATGACTGGATAATATTCTATTGTATATATATACCATATTTTATTATCTATTCATCTATTGGTGGACATTTCAGTTGTTTCCAACTTGTGGCTAAATTTCTCTTTTTAATTCTTTTCTCCAGTGACTGCACAATTTGACATTCCCACCAGCAATATACATGGGCTCCAATTTCTCCACGTCCTTTCCAACACTTTTTGTTTTCTGTTATATATATATCAAATACAACCCTAGTGAGTGTGAAATGGGATATCACTGTGATTTTTATTTACAATTCTCTAATAACTAAACATATTAAGCATCTTTTATGTGCTTGTTGGCCATTTATATACCTTCTGTAGAGACATTCAGGTAAGTCCTTTGCTAATTTTTAAATTGGGTTGTTTATTCATTGTGGATTTGTAAGAGTTATTTAGATATTATTATCAGACTCTTATCAGATATATAATTTGTAAATATTTTCTCTCGTTCTGTTGTTGGCTTTTCACTTTATTGATAAAGTCCTTTGGTGCACAAACATTTTTAACTTTGATGTCATCTAATTTATTTTTCTGTTCGCTCCTTATGCTTTTGTGTCCTCAATTTTTTTCTGAACCATTGTATCTTTCTTATCCTCTGCAATTCCAGTTATGCATACATAGACTTGGCATTGGATCTCAGGCCCCAAGGCTCTCATCTTCAGATTCTTCCCTTTGTCGTCTCCATTTGGTTAAGCCCTGCCCCATCCCCCAGTAATTTTCATTTTCCTTTACGTCATTGCACATAACTTCTTTAACATCCATGTGTTCTAAGTGCAGGTGGTCTTAGTAGATGGTTTATTCTCTTAAGAATAGATTGTACTTTCCCAGTTCTTCAAGTGTCAAGTAATTTTCTAAGATATCTTAAAAGGTGATATTATGGGCTCTGTTATATTCTTCCAAAGAATGGGCATTTTTGTTTGTTTTAGAAGACAATTAGCTCAGTTGGATTCAACTTGCAAACTATCTCTGGGGTAATAGCGCCACTGTAAATTTAGCTCCACTGTCCTTTAGCTATACTGCTTTACTTCTGCCCCATGTACGTGTAGTTCCATGGTGAGCCAGCGATCTGGGTAGGATTTATTTACAAAACTGAGGGTTTTCTCTCCCTTGCTCTTTCTTTCTCTGGAACCCCCTCCCCCTTACTTTCTAGTAGTTGTGGTTCCCATGCACTCTTGTCCACTGATTCTTCATGCCAGAAAGTCTGTCTCTTTTTTATTGGAGTTTTAGGCTTTCAACAACATTTAGGCTGACAGCTAAAATAATGGGAAATTCATCCCATTCCATTCCCTTCTTGCAAGTTTTGACTCTCCTTCAGAGTATGCCTGCTTTATTCACTCTCCGGTACCTCCAGCTATTTTTCTGTTCTGGATAGAGCTTCAAGTTGTTACTTACAGGAGGTGCATCCTGCCGGGGCTTACTCTACCATACCAGAAACAGAATGGTTTCATAGCCTTTTGAAAATATTTCTTTCACAACACTTGTTATGCTTTGTCTTTCGGTCTTGTTAGACCGTAATCTTTTTGAGCATCAAGATTCTGTCTTCTTTTAAAGGTATAATCTTTTTATTATTTAACAAATTCCTTTTGGGAATCCTTGTTCTCTCTTCTGAGATGGTGTCTCCACCACACAGACCTCTCTTTCTGCACTAGAGCAGTGGCACGTGCTATGGGCAGGACCCATCAGAGCTCCACTTTAGGGGACTTGGCCACTTGAAGACAGTTTATTTCCTTTTGTTATTAAAATCTGAATGGCCGGTGTAAGCCAGAAATAGCCAGGGTTTTCCTTGGCTGTCACGTTGAAACTCCCCGAGATGAAGCCTAGCGAAGGGGAAGAAAAGCTGAGAGAAGAAGACAAAGAGAGAGAGAGAAGATCCTGGCAGCATCATTTCACTCTGGAATTTCATCTTTCTTAAAGCAAACCAAATTCCTGTCACTTCCAAATTATGGGTCATAAATATTTATGAGAAGGGAGTTTACATTGTATTTCTCACACTTACGCACCTATAATACTGAATCCTCTATACCTGACACAGTAAGTACCTACTTAAGATAGAATGCCAGGTAGATATATACTAAAAGGGAGCAGCCCCCTGAGTGAGCATCACAGAGGCAGCCAAGATTATGAAATGCGTCACTGAAAGGGAAATCAAGTCAATTGAAGTTCATCAAGCCAACTGAAGTTCATTTTTTACTATTGTTCAGAGCTCACCTGACCCTATATGAAACACAAATTGCCTTTTTCACCTCTGGCAGCATCTAGGTATCCTCAGTTTTGAAGATAGCCTTGTAGTTAAATTTGCTCATCTTCAATAGTAAGAATAGAGTGGTGAGATGTATATTTGTTTCTTATTGCTTGCTCCTAAGTGTTCCATTTCAAAAAGCAAGCAATTTGGCAGTGTTTAATACCCTCTTTCCTAGTATCTTCACCTTGGCAAACCTGTGAGGAGAGGGCCATTGTTGGGTGACATGTTGTTCACAGCGTGGGAAGCCTCACTCACCGGGTCTGTCTTCAGTAACATTTATAACATAAGGAGCACCACAGCCAGCTGAATTGTGAAAGCTCTTTTCTTATGTCTTGCCAAGAATTCAGTCTGTTTCTGGTTCCTGCAGACTAACAAAAGCTGCTGCTATGTTATCACTCTAAAAGATGAAGCGACATAGTCATATTAAGTTTCCTTTTATATGGTAAAATGTCACCAACTGGCAGACCAAGAGCTTAGAAAACTATATCAGAATGTTTAACGTGCCTGCCAGTCTTCAGTATCAGTTGAATACCTGGCTGGTGATCCCTAACCTACTCTATAACCTTTTAGTGATATCAGCAATAGCTTCTTGAGAAATTTCAATTGCTTTTGATTGATCTCAGACTCAAGTCCAGTAGAAGAAACTGCACAAATACAATTTTAAGAGAAATAAAATATGAGTGTGAAATTGCAACTGTGATATGATGAAATGTGTTTCTAATATATAAAGAACTCATAAAAATTATTAAGAACAATCCACCAAGGATCTCAGAATATCCATGGATAAGAAGATAATTTTATAAAAGGAAAAGAGATAAATGGAATCTACATAAAAAAATTAATTAATAAACAAAGCAATATAAATTAGGAGATACAATTTCTCTATCCATCCTATTAGCAAAGCTGCAAAAAAAATTATCAATGGGATTAGGGTTAGAAAAAGATTTTTTACCCCAAGTAGGTGAATATACAAAAATGACACCTTTCTGGAAAAAAAAAATGGCAAACTTTTTTGCTTTCCGTATATTAATTTATTAATTTGCTCTATAAAAATTCAAATTGATAAAGACATACACAGATATGAAAAGAAGAGGAGGAGAAGGAAGACGAGGAGGAGAGGGAGGAGACAGTGAAGAAGGTGAAAGAGGAGAAGGAGGAGAAAAGACAAGAGGGAGGCGTTGGGTGAGGAGGAGCAGGGGGAGGGAGAGAGAAAAGAAGACAATGTTAGAGTCAACATGGAGCTGAAAATAAGCTGGAAAAAGAACAGCCTGAAGAGCTTCACCAAACCTTGAAATATGTCTATCAGTCAATGGACAAGGAAAATTACTGTAAAGAAAAAAGTGCCTTCCTGTTCACTGGATCCTTTTCTTGAAATTTTATGCAGGTGCGTGAGCACAACCCAATGACAATGACCTTGCTTGCTTTACAGAACTTCGGAGACGGCTGCTATGACTGTCTCCCGAAGAGATGCACACAGTAACTCTTGGCTTGGCATTTCCTTCCTCTGTTGAGAGGGTGAAGTTTGTATAAAGAAATAATAGCATCTTTTCCAGTGGAAGCATAAAGCTGTTTCACTGTTGTATTGAAATGTAATTATGTGTAGACAGGTGTAGGCAGGTTGTTAATAGCCGAAAGGGTAGAGTGTGCTGACTCTTACAATGTCTCTCAGTTTCTCTCCTGTTTTCTGATGCAGGAGTTGGGACGCTGGGAGCCACATTTCTCCTTTGCCACCTGGATCTCCATGAGGCTCTGCTCAGAGGGGAGCTAGAGGGGAGATGCAAAGACTGGAGGAGAAAGCACCTGCTCCCGCTGCTCTGTTTCCTGTTCCTGCCGTGTCACCTCAGCACTGGTTCTCAGTGACAGTTTGTGCCAGCAGCACGACACGCCTTTGCAGTCCTCCCAGCTCCCGGGATCAGCCCCGCTGCACTTGGTCAGGACGCAAATACATGCCCGGGCAGCATCCCCTCCACAGGGCCCTTCTTCAAGCTCTTAAGTGTTTTTATTTTTTTAAATCCTCATCCAAGGACATTTTTCAATGCTTTTAGAAAGAGAGAAAGGAAGGGGGAGAGAGAGGTCGGTTTATGGGACAATGTTCCAATGAACTGAGCCACACCAGCCGGGGCCAAGCCCTTAAGTTTTCATAATCCCAACTTCTTCCCTTTCCTTCTCACAGCCTGCAGGTGCCCTTACTGCCTCTATGATACCTCAGTGTCACCTTTTTGGTTTGATACCTTACATTTAATTGTCTCTTGTCAAAATAAATCACTCTCCTGACTGAACCCAGACTGATGCAATAGTGCCAATAATAATACCTGTTTCACAGAATTATTTATGTGTGTGCATGTGTATATGTGTACACACACACACATATAATGTACTCTAAATCTCCCAACAACTCTATGTATAATGATGTTACATATATCACATATATAAATATATTTTATATAATATACTTAGAATTTTATATGGCACACTGTACATGCTCAATAAATATTGGCAATTTTTCTCAGCAATAATACTGTAAGATTAATAGCACTGCCTTGAGAACTGGCATCTTGATGTAGAAAAGTCCTGACTGACTTCGGCTAATAGAGTACATCCCAACCACAAACTCCTGGGCACCAGGCACCAAAAAAGTGAGAACCACATATAAAGGAGGTAGGTGAGTCTACCTCCTTTAGTGTGCCTAAATATTCTGAAATGAGAAATATCAAAATCATTTTTATTAACTGAACATGCCTTTGTAATCATTCCCTTTAGCCCAGATGGAATAGAGAAGTCCAGAATCTTGATATTCCAGGAAAGCTTTCAAACAAAGAGAAGAGAAACTACAATGCACTGACCTCTGTCTACATACGAGCTAATTTCCATGGTCATCTCATCCACACTTCCCATCATTCTAGTGAATTAGATATTATTATTTCCACTGTATGGGTGGAGCAACAAAGACTTGGAGAGGTTCAATAGCTTGTCTTGGGTTACACGTGTCAGCAGAGGCACAGCTAGGATGTGAAACAAGATCTGTATCTACAAAAACGTAAATGTCATTAGAAGGGAAGCTACAGGATGTGTGCACCTGGGTGGGAGATTGCAGCAAATATGAGAAGTCCAGAGCTGAAGTCCACACCATGTAGAAGACTTTTTACACTCCAGTGAGGAAGAAAACTCCAGGTGGCTCAAAAAAGAATGGTACTTAATCAGACACCTAGCAAGACTGTGCTAGGTTCGGGCCTGTAACTTGACACTGAGAAGCTGACCACTGCTCTTCTCTAAAGCACGCTTTGTCGTGGAATTGCCACACACTGCTCACTCGAAAGACTGACCCAACAGGGGTCATGCAATCCATTGGCTTATTTTGTGAATAAAATCCCATTGTGAATTCCATGGGATTTTAAAGTCATCTTCTTCTACTAGAAGAATGAAACCCATTAGTTACTAAGGGTGTCTGTAGAAAGCAGACACATAATGAAATGACTTCTTCATACTAAGAAGGAAGAAAAAGAAGATTAAATTTGGCAGTGCGTGGCATGCTGTTGCCAGGAGAGATGTGGCAAGGAGGACTGCGAATGGCCTTTATGTGCAAGGACAAATAAACTGGGTGTTCTTAGGAGAAGGTTACCCCATAGAGGTTCTAATTATCTTACTGAAGTAGAGAAATTCTATGCAGGCAAATGTCATCTGACAATAAGCTATAGGGTGCTGAGGGGTTGGGTCAAGGAGGGTTTTCATGGAAGTTCATCCACTGGGTCTCAGGGGGAGGAGACACTCCTGTGTGGGGCTGGGTTTGGGCCCCAGTGACAGAGGCACTTCCTGTCTAGAGGCCCCAAGGAATATAAATTAGTCACTTTTAAAACTACCAATTTTTGAGTGTTTACTTTGCCTCAGACTCATGAAGCACTGTATTAGTCACGACAGACCATTCTGTGATAGTGAATACACACAGAGTTCCAGAAGCTAAAGACCATGAAGGTTTATTTCCTGTTTATACAGAGTCTTCTCTGGGCTTCTCGGTGGTCCAGGCTTCCATGCACTCATGGTACCCCCGTTGCAATGCATGCTTCTGCCCAGGAAAGGGCAGACGGAAAAGACCAGCACCAGCAATGACATATTTCTACCTAGAGGTGACAACTATTGTTTATCCTCGTACTCCTCTGTGTCACATGACAACTCCCAGTGTCACGGGCCTGGGAAAGTGCAGATCTCCCCTGTGATTAGAAATGGAAAACTGAGTAATGGTGAAGGGCAGCAATGCCCACTCCGAGCCTCCTCCATCCACGTCTCATTTAAACTTTCTACACCCCTGCAATGTCAGCACAATAGTACATTCTTTTGAAAAATAAGGAACCTGAGTCTTAGAGTCATTATATAAACTTTCCGGTATCATATGTCTGCAAAGGTGGCAAAGCTAAGACTCAAACACAGGTCTGCTCACCCTAGCGACATACTGTTTAATCACTATGCCATCCTACCTCCCTGGATGTGGATGGCATCTGAAGGGGCCTCTCCTTTCTGCCATGATTATTTCTCTCAAAAACATGCCTCCCAAGAACAAAGCTTGAGAAAAGTCTGATAGCTCTGAATCTCTAATCTCAGCAAAATAGAGAAACAACCCAGCAGGGCTCACACTAAAAAAGTTGCAACCGACTACTTAAGCTTTTTAATTTCTTTACATTTTTTTCCTTGTATCCCTTGTATTTTTTATATAATGAGTAGTAAAACCTTTAAAGGGACAAAGATAGTATGAACTTGTCTTTGGGTGCAGCAAAGATGACAGTGTGGAGGGAGAGGAGACTATATTTTGGTGAAAGGGGAACCCCAAAGGACGGAATGGGTGTTGGCAGGATTAAAGAAGACATGAACGCGGACGATGTTCCTGGTGTGTGCTGCCTGCTCTGAGAGATGCGCCGGAACTACAGCAAGGCTCTGCACCTGGCCCATCAGCACTAGGATTTGGCTTTGTTTTCTGAGCACTGAAATGGGGGGGGGGGGGGGGCAAGGTATCTGCTGCTCTCTCACAATCTGTGTGACTCATTTGCCAAAACACCAGCTGGGGTCTTCAGAATCAATTTGACAGTCATTAGGTGCCCATTATGTATAAGGCACAGCACCGGCTGAAAGAATTTATAACTCCATAAAGCAGATAAGACAGGAGCACAAGTAAGGATAAACCACAGATTCAGGAAAGGTCCAAGCAAAGTGAAATAAAAGAAACTGATTTCATGTGGAAAGAAAGACCCGAAAGAGTTCATAGAAGCATCTATACTTAAAGTGGGCTTGGAGATAAGGGTAGGAGTTATACTGATTGAGAGTAAAAAGCCAAAGCATAGAAAATAGAGCAAAAAGCATTTTTAAGAAATGAATGGGCATGAAAAGGCTGGGGATGAATTTGAGAAAAACTCGGTAACCCACTTTGGACAAAGCATCCAATTCATAAAAAATTTATAAAAAGATCAGTTTGGAGGGCTATGTTGAAACTAAATCAGAGATGGCCGAGAAGTTTTTCCTGTGAGAATCTGACCCCTTGAGTTTTCGCACATTAAGCCCTAGACACCTGCAGTGAAACATGCCGAGAATATTTGATGTTGCCGAAGAAAAGAAAGCCAGGCTGTGAAGTCAGAGGGCCTGGGTTTAAACTACAACTCTACCACTTAATCGCTATATAACCATGAGAAAATTATTTAAATTATCTGCCCTTCCCTTTCTTACCTCTGAAATGGGGGCCATGCTAATTAGGGGTGGTGGAGGATTCAGTTACATAAGACCGGTGAAGAGCTGGAGACAGTACCTGGAATGCGTCCGTTGATGCTAATATTATCAGCTGCTTTCATTCCTTGGCATATACTCTCTTCTTCTTCATGGGGAGATGGCACTAACTGACACCATATTAATTTCCCCATGGGAAGGACTGGTCCTCAGGATAAATGTTAATTCCACAAACATCTCCCTAAAATACAAGCCATCTCAAATCTGCCAAAAACGCAGAAATCATGTAAAAGCTAGAAACGAGTGAAGATGATGAGCAAAAAGCAATACAAGGACCAGAAACACAAGGCTGCCGAGGTGCTGTGCCTCACGGTGCTTGTGCTCTTATTGTCCAATGTCCTAACAGGCACAGGGACAGACGAAATGTGCCAGTGGACAGACTCCGCGGAGCTGGGGACTGCCCGGAGCCCCTTTGAGGTAGAGTAAGGTATTTAAACTACTCTCATTGTCACAAGGGTTTTGACTGGGTAAGGGGCTGGCTGTAGATTTGGTCTCTACTCTAGAAAGCCCATGCATATGCACACATGTGCCATGTGTGAACACATGTGCACAAACACATTCTCAACTCCTTTTCCATTAGTTAGAGGCTACAGGAAGGTCATCCCTTTCTGGGCTTGTCTCATAACACTTTTCTAGGCCCTCTGTGACCCCAATTAAGGAGGAGGCACAAAAAGTTACCTAAATGACTTGACTGTTGAATTCAGAAAATACATTTTATTGTTGTTGTTTTAAAATACATATATATAATTTGCTAAGCGATCCCAAATGTTGTGACTTTCACAAACACTAATTAACTTCCTTCCAATATGACCACCTATGCCCTTTATTTTATTTCAGTTTTGGCTACAAAGAGCTGAGTCATCATAAAAATTGAAAACTTTGTCATAATTTTTTTGATTATGCAATTTAACAGCTAGTAGGAAAAAGTAGTTCAGAACAGAACAGAATAATAAGAATTACAGAGACTTGGAAGAGCATTTAAAAGGAATTCTTTATGTGAGAAAAAAGTAACATTTATTTAATTTCTAATACATTTTAGATACACTGCTACGGGCTTTACGTATATACTTTCCTATTATCATCATAAAAACCATATTTAATAAATGAGGGAACTGAGGTTGGGAGAAGTTACATTACTTACCTGAAATTAATTACTTGGAAGATGGCAAAGACAGAATGCAGTTGATTAAACAGGTTATTATTAGAGAAAACATATTTGATTAAAAAGTTATATTACTTCAAAAAATTGGTTGCTCCCTGGTATTTATTGTAATAGCACTTGACATTTACAAAACCAAATGAAACAGAAAATATCTTTTATCATGACATTTAAATTGGACACAAATACATCATAAGCTAATATGAAGACTGGAAAGCAGTTCTTAAATATTATTTCATGATATAAAGTTGCACATGTGGGTCAAGAATACCAAGCCCTGAAATAACCTGGTGGGAGGGGGGAGGGATGGTTCTTCAGGTTGTTTACATGCAGCTGAAAGAACTGTTTAAATTGAAATTTCAAAATCAATGTGGTTTGGCTCACTCTTGACTCTTTTCAATTTTGTACTCACTCGCCAAATATATCATGTCAAACAAAAGTAGCAGAAATCCATTCTCCATGTTTATATGAAATTTAATTTATTCTCTTCCCGCCACCACATTGCCAAGTGCCTGAACCACAGAATGGAGGAAGTGCCGACGTGAGGTTTCCTATCAGGGAGACAGTGGCACAAGACCTGTTAAGCTGTATGTGGATATACTGCTTAAGCAAAAGTGTAGAGTCATAGTTCTAAAATTTTAGAATTTAAAGTGATCATAAAGAGTACCAAGTCAAGGAGCCTGACTCCGAGGCTGGTCTCAACCTGATGGGGGACTCAAATGGTGGAAAATTTTAGTTTCAGTAACGTCTAATAAGCTTAGTCATCTATGTATGTAAAAAGCTATTGTTTCAGGACCTGGAGGTATGACCCACCTTGACCCCAGGGAATCATAAGCAGTCCCACCTTTGTGTCTCAGAAGGACTGCAAGCCATCAAGATGGTATCTGAGCCATTGTACTCCAGGGTGAGACAGCCACGGACCAGGACACAAGGGCCACCACCCAGGACACAGATGAAAAAACGTTGAAGCTTTTATCCAATTAACCTTTTCCCTGAATTCCAAGCCCCTTAACTACACTTTTCTTCTCCTTATAGAAAGGGGCCCATTCATAAGGGAACTGAAGACGGTCTGTTAGGGTACAAACCCGCTGTCTTCTCAGATGGCCAACCATCTGAATAAAGTGCCCACACAGATTCAATCTCTGTCTGCTTATGGGGTCTGGTAGGTGACAGGCAGCGTGAACACCGGCTTTTCCGGTTTCAAACCTAGATCAACTAACTTCATGGTTAGGGCCTTTTCCATTGCATTTCCTCCTTGTTTTCCACTGCCTCCTGATTTGCACCTCCGGAAAACGGTCCAGCTCTGTTGCATTGAAAGGAAGACCTTGAGTCACACACATAATTCGAAAGTTGAACTTGAAATCCCGAAATAAATGTGGCTGCTTCTAATAGCTCAAGAGAATTAATGAGTTTGCTTAAGAGTCCTTCAGTCAAGGGCAAGAGAAAAGGGATCTTGTTGATGGCTAAATGGTCTTTTTTAAATTTATTAATAATTATTTGGAAACTGTTACTTAAAGGAAAAAAAAAAAAAAAGCAAAGAATGTATCCTCCAGGTTTGCTCTCTGCTGTAAGGCCCATCTGGTATCTCAGGTATGCATGCCAAATTATGTGATTAAAATAACACCTACAAAGGGCTGTTCCTTTTATAAGTTGAAAATCTGTCTGATTTTTCACATTCTCACAAATCAATGTCTGGAGAATAATTTTATAAACTAAAAAATATGTTCTCTGTTGCTGCTTCAAGTTATGATTAAATTAGTACTAAATCCCATTTGGAATATTTGAAATTTTCCCAGATAGGATTCTACAGACAATAAGACCTGAGTCTTTCCTAAAGGTGGGCATCCCCAGTTTTTCTTTTGCAGATCAGTAAATCCCTTCCTCTGCTGTTAATCCCACAATCTGTTGTCTGCTTTCAGGATTCCTCAGTCTCAAAACCATCTCTCAGGATCCCAGGTCTTCTTCCTTTTCTGGATTACTTTCTATTGTTCCACATGTCACAGGGTATAGTGATTGTTCCTCCTCAGGGACTGTGAGCTCCTGAGGAAGAGGGTCTGCTTCTTGTTCTTCTCTCTATCCTGAGTGTCTAGCGCAGTGCCTGGCACACAGAAGTCTTCTGCCAGTGTTGGCTGCATTGAAATGTTTGGACATAGCTTGCCTCCCTGACCAGAAAGAACAGAATAACACATGAACAATTGTTGAAGCATGAATTAGCAATCATAACTAATCTTAAGAACCATAGAGGAAAGAATGACTGCACTAATGTCAAGGAATCATTGACTTGGTTTGGCTAAACTCCATTTATAAATACTAAGAATGGCCCAAGGGGGAAAAACCTTTCCTTAAAATCTTTGTCCATTAACGTAGGGCACTAGGTTACTAATCAAAGATCTAGGAAAATATTCCTAGAACAGGACATATGGTTTAAGCTTAAGCAAAAGTGTAGAATCAGAGCTATAAATTTTTAGACTTTGAAGTGATCTTAAAGACTACCAAGTCTAATGTCTTAATTTATAGTCCAGAAAGGTAACATCCAAAAAGAGTGAATAACTTTTAAGGACACAATGCTAGTTAAAGAGCTATGGAACTCTATACCAAGTGCTCTGATATGTAGCTGAGTGGCCTTGTGCTGCAGTAGTATGTTATCAGCACTCTAGAGGAGACAGAGGATCATAGAGGGACAGAGTTGTTTCTGATGTTATGGCCCAGAACAGAAACCACTGAAATAGTGGGGAGGTTGGGGCTGGTCTACCATCCCCTCACCCCAAGTGGTTCTGGTAGGACTGTAGTCAGAGTGGATAAGCATGATGACCCAAATATGTGCCCATTAGATTAGTCCAAGGACACAAGACCCATTCAGGACCAATTAAATATGGGACAGACAGCCTCTCTTTTCCTCAATAACATGAGCAAAAATGATGTCTGCTTAGGGGCTGCCTACAGCCAGTGCTTCCATCACATGGAGAGAATTTCTCTGTAGCAGGAGAGAATGAAGCCAATAGGTCTGGAAGGAAACAAAATAAGCAAAGCTAGTAGATGGTGACACTGTATACGATAACACAGTTTGGTCTCCTAGATCTCACCATGTTGGAAGTCCATCTGACCTTGAACTTCCCAGCCACATGAGCCAGTATATTACTTTTCAGCTTAAATGGGTCTAAGAAGGTTATTTATATTTTCAACAGAGAGGGGGTCCTAATGCAAATATTTAAGAGTTTGTTTCATCACTATATATGTAAATATCAGAATACAACACTAAATTACAAATGTCTTCATGTCAAAACTGTGAATTTTACATTGGAAAGTCTCAGATCATAGACAAAAAGAACTAGTAGTCAGAGAATTTTTTAAAAACCATTTGAAAGAGGTATTTTTAAGTAATACATTTTATAAATGTACATTTTTCCATTTTTTGATATACGAGGCCATATTTCTGAGGACAGTTCTCAGGACTGGTTGTTCTTGCATAAACCACACTCAAGATGTGTCTGCTAATATTTCCAGTCTCCATTTCTTTAAAAATAAAGCAAGAACTAGAAAGCAATTATGAATCAGTCTAAGTACAAAATTCTTCTGAACCTTTTAAGTTTTTCCCTAATTTTTTCTTCCCCTACCCCAATTTTTAATGTTGATTGACACCCACTTGATTTGCTAGCATTTTTTTATGACACGTTTATTTAGTTTTTTTTCCAGAATATTCAGCTCAGATTTTAGACAACTACTTCTGTTTCTTTGCACACTCACATTTTGTCAGTTACATAAGAATTCTATAATTACAATAACAAGTAAAACTGTCGGAGTCAGGCTTGGGCACAGACAAAACTGACTCTTCGGAAGCATAGAATTCACCCCGTGGGGGCAGAAGTGCATGGTCCCAATAGAGAATAGTCTACAACAGCGATTTTCAACCACTCCCATTTAAAACATGCAATATCTGACAATCTGGTCAGGGGCACTGACTTTTCCCTTAGGTTGTCAAATTAAAAAATGACAGCAGTCAACCCAATAATAGTTGTCCGGTGTAAATGAATCAAAATTATACCTATATTTTTTTGGAGGGGTCAGATCGGCAAAAGAAATATCGTTGGTGTGCCGCAGAATCTCAGTAATTAGCTTATGTGTGCATGAGATGAAAGGGTAGAAAACTGCTGGCCTAGGGCTTAGGAAACAGTGCAAAAGGCATTCGGTGCCCATCTTTTACAAGGGATGAGGATAGTGCTGGTCCGTCCATCACGGTGGTGAAGCTGAGGTTAATCCATCCTTTTGTTCCTCACTCTTAGTACAGCACCAGGCACATATTAGGAGCTCAATAATGTTCATTGAATGAAATAATCAATTTTACAAATATTTCTAGAGCTCTTATTCTGAGCAAAGCTTTGTCCCAGTCATAGAAAGGAAAACAAACAAAAGTATAAACTGACTTTTCTGCCTTCACTGAGCTTATGTGGAGCAAGGGAGTATATGCGTATTAACTAAGAATTGCATTTGGTTGCCAGTAACAGAGACCAGCAGTTAGAATGCTTAAACAAAGTATGGGTTTATTCTCACACATAATTTGGAGCCCCAAAGTTTAGCAGCCCAGGACTAGCATGGTGAGTCTATGAAATTATTAGAAGCCAAACTTTCTTTTAAGTTTTGCTTTAGTAACCTAGAGTGTGATTTTCATCTTCAAAACTAGCTCATGAATCACAGAGGCTGCCAGAGCTCCAACCGTCAGACCAAATACCAGATCGGCACATTAGCAAATCAGTTAATGCCTTTTCAAAACTTGACCTTCACGCAACTTTTTGTTTTCGGGTCATTGGCACAACTTGATTTCGTGACCACACTTAGCTAGAAAAAAATCTAGGAAATGTCTTCGTTTAAGCAGAATCATTGCCACAAAAACAAAACACGGATTCTGTTGCTAATGAAAAGGAGCAAATAGACTCCAAGGGGCCACCAGCCCCTCTCTTACACTGAAATATGTTAGCTAAGTTATGTGAAACTCTAAATTCTTCACGAGAACACTGGATTAACAGACAGGATGTCATTTTAAAAATAAATTCTAAGTTAGTGCAAAGGAAAATTTAATGGGGAAGAACATTGCCCCTGAACTTGAAGCAGAGAACTGAATGGGCAGAGAATAATGAAAGATTCCTGAAAACCTCATTACTGTCTTATCTATTTCAAAAATGTCTTGGTTGGTATAGAGCTTTCAGGCATGTTTCAATTAAAAATTGAAGTTAAGAAGCTACCTTTATTAAAAAGGCAGGCATACACGGTTTGGGATGAAGAAACGGCCCGTGTTGCGACATATTTCTCAAGTGTGACTGCAATGGCATCCCCATGTGTGAGCTTCTGGTTCTAGTGACACCACACGTGGGGCCTGGAGAAGGGAATTCCGAAGATTCTGAAATAACGGGAGGCTTCAGTGATGATAAGCACTGTGTTTTTCTGGCTGCCTCCACCTTCTGACAGCTCTTCCCTCGTCAATAAGTGTTTTTGGATTTTTAACCTCAGGACAAGCCATGCTTCTCAGGTCTCTATTACCCCTTCTCTGTGGCTCCTCTCAGATCCTGAAAAACTTGTGCAAATGAAAACAACGCCAGACTTTCTCACTGACATCATCTTGCTCCTGGTGACAGATCTGAAAAGCCTGTGCATGTTAAATTTGGTGTTAAAAAAACTCTCGTTGGTGTTCAAACTGTCAGAAATACTGTGGAGGGCCCTGACTTGTAAGAAGATGTGATTTCTTGTTTTGACAATTCTGGTTTCTCCTCCTCCTAGGGCCTGCGGGGTTCTAAAAACACGGATGACGTGAGCGTAAAAGATCTTTCATCTGCCCTTTGGAGCAACAATTCCCACTCTCTGGGGCATTCTCTTTCTGATTTATTCTGAGACACACCTTCCCTTTCACCTTCTGAAGACATTCTCTGGCAGGAATTTATTGTTTCAATTTCAATTAATTTTGTTTTGACAATCTCCTGACACTACTTTATGGCTAAAGACACTCTGGGGTGTGGCAAAACGGGGACTGTGAATTACAGCGCTCCATGCTCAAAGAACATGGAGTTGTTCCTTTATGAGAAAACCCACGGAGAAAAGAGTAGAAGGTGGCATTGTGTGACAACAACTTCTCCAAAGAGACCCCAAATTGGTTATCAACTTTGCCATCCTAAGTGGGAAACTTGGAAGAGAAAATTGTAGTTAATGGGGAATGATGTAACAGCCTGGAACAACTCGGGGGAATTCCTGCTTATTTTTCATTTTTAAAGACTGTTTTATTTCCTTTTTCATGAGAAAAATAAAAGAAGAGAGCACTCCAAATTTTTGGTGGGGGATGGCAGGAGGATATTTATATCTATAATCTTGAGCCTGAATGGTGTAATTTAGTGGCTTTTGAACTGCCCCTTGGGACCACTTAGCCAAGCAGAATGTTAGGGGCTGAACCAGAGAATATACACATACAGAGAGCGAGAGAGAGAGAGGACACAAAACTATGACTATGGGTTCAGAAACTTTGATTTTACCATTAATACATTCTGTCATCAACCAGCTCCATAATTATGGGCAAGTCAGTGTTTGTCTGTCACATGATAAGGCTAGTTGATCCCACGGTTCCTTTGAATCCTACATTCTATGCTCCAATGACTCTCAGAGTCTCAGGGATCTCTAGAGGAGAGGAAAGAAACTGGTTTTTGAATTCCCAGAATTATAATGATCTTGGACCAAAGCAGGTAGTCCTTCACTTTCAAATACTCTTCTGACCAAATGAGGGAAACAGAACTTTAAGGATGGATTTGCTCTTCCTATTTTGCTTCATACAGAGAAGAGAGTGTTCATCATGTGTCCCAAATAAGACCTACTTGGAGAGAATAGATGTGAGATCACCTAAGAGCTCACTCAGCCTAATGTTTCATGTTTCCAGGCTGTGGAGGAGGTCCGGTCAATGGTATGTCCAAGGCAGGGATATAAGCCTTGGAAACTGTCCTGTGGAGACCAGTGACCTCCAACCATAACAAAGGCATTAGGTGCACGTTGCCCACAGGCTGACTACAGGCACTTCTAGAACAGTTACATTCATTTCTGTATTGTCAATTCATTCTACCATTTACTAGTCAGGCTCTCTGAGAGACTCTTGGGAAATGCAAAGAGGAAGAAGGAATCGTGAGGCATCCATACTTTATAGGTGGAGGCAGACTGACTAGCAGAATAACACAGCAAGTTCAGTGATGGGGATGCATATGGTTTGCTCTAGTGGAACAGAGGAAAGCTTGCAATAACCCAGCTTGCAATAAGTCATAGGAGGCTTCCTGAAAGAGCTGATAATTAAAGTATAGGTAAACTATGGAAGATGCTTAAAGTGGATGAAAAATGTGCTCATTGGAAGGACCTGAGAAAACTGGGGCCAATATTTCCCAACTGGGAAAACGTATTCAGGTGAGAAACTACACAGACAGGCATGTGGACCACAGAAGTACTGTTACTCGTGAAAAGTCTACCAGTGATTACTTCTCCACCTCGCCCTCTGTGAGCCAGGGTGAGATTGAGCTGGATGTGGTGAGTATAGTGGGGCTGGGTGGGGGTGGGGGCCTGCAGGATTGCTCGCACCTGAACAAAGAAGAAACCCGCTCATCTTCCCCCCCGCCCATGTCTGAGATCTGCAGACGGGTAGTCAAGCACATTTCTGAGCTCTGTCACAGCTTTATTTTTCCGAATCCTACTTTAAACACTCTTTTGCATAAAGTCAAATCCTCTGGTCTTTCTGCTTTGATAGGGAATGATGGTGGCCTCCTAAATCTTATTATCTTCACGCGTGCCCCCAAAACGCATCTGGATAGATAAGAACAGCATATTAAACCACCTGCCATCTGAGCTTTCTGCATATGTAAGGAGTATGAACTATAACACTAGAAGCTTAAAACATTGGTAAGTAGAAAACATATTTTTAATCCAGTTTTCAGGAAAAGTCAGGTGCAGATATTAAAGAGGTCAAAGGAAGGCGAAAAAGAGGCATGGGGACCACAGAGTGCAAAGAGAATTGCCACAAAGGAATCCCCACCATGAGCGCACCCACCATGGGTTGGAAAACACAGAGAACAAATTTAAAATCTTGTACATCAGAGTTCTGGTTACAAAAAAAGATTCCAAAAAGAAGGAATTTGATGTAAGCAAGATGCAAAGCAGCAGTCTTGGAAAGCAAGACTTCCGCATGGGGAATAGGGCAAGTTGAGAAGGGGACATGCCTCCTGGATACACAGTGATGAAGGCAAGTAAGAGTAGAAAACACACTTCTGCTGTGTGTGTGTGTGTGTGTGTGTGTGTGTGTGTGTGTGTGGTGTCAGAGAGAGAGAGAGAGAGAGAACCAGGAAATCTTCTGTAGGTGAAGGATATGTTTATTACCTTGTGTGTGGTGATAGTATCTTGGGTATATGCATATGTCCAAACTCCTCAAAATGTATATATTTAATATGTGCAACTTTCTGTATAAGTATAGCTCAATAAAGAATGGAGGGAACATCTAATTTGCCTTTAAATCCAAAGAGGCAAGCATAGTTCTTACACTGCTGCACTGAGAAGGGTGGTATAATATGGTGACGGGAACAGACACTATTGCCTCAGCCTCCCTGAATTCAAAGCCTACCACTGATTGGCTGTGTGGTCTTGGGCAACTAAACTGTTGTGTGCCTCTTTTTGTGGTCCACAAAAGGGGACAAAGTACTACCTGCCTCAAAGATTATTATAAGAAAGACTTAAAAAGAGCCAATATTCATAAAGCCATTCCGAAGCACTTAGTACACATATGTCAAATAGTTAACACCGTAAATAGTTGGTTACATATTTGCATTCCTGTCTCATCCCACACTTTATCTCTTCTCTCTAGACGGTTAGCGCCTAGAGGTTAAGTATTCTGCCTAAATTTGTTCAATGTGAGGTATCCTGGAAGGAACCTAGACTTGGAGTTACACAGACCTGGGTGTGAATCTTAATTCCGTTACTAATTAGAAGTTACTTAACTACTATTAGCCCTAGTCTCTATGTTCACTTATTTCTTCAGCAATTGTTTATTATTGCCTCTACTAGAGCATAAACTCAGTAACGGCAGGGGTCACACCCACCGTACACTTAGCTTTGTCCCCTCAGCCAGTGCCTATTTTGACTATGAGTAGCAGACTTACTAACACTGTCATGAATTGAAGGCCAACCAGTAGAACACCCATATATTATAATTGGTCAACTAGCATCCATCTTATACTTTTTTATTATCCTAATCATAATGTTTTTATAAATGCCTGTATGAATAAACAAGCACCTAGTATTTGCCAGGCACTAGGTGTAGCCATCTCAGATAGGATGAGGAACAAGGCATGATCTTACACTTGCCAGAGTTTGTATTAAGGAAATAAAGAATAATAATGACTTCTCATAAGCTTATTGTGGAAATGAAGGAGACCTTGTAAGAAAAGCTGAGCAGAGTACCTGGCACAGAGTAAGATGATCATGGTTGGGATCCCAACAATAGCCCAGTAAAAGGCACATATATTTCATATTTAATAAAACACATTCCTAGCCTGCTGTCTGAAAAATATGTAAGGAGCAGAAGAAACGCATCTTTTAATTTGTGTATTCAGAATTTAGCAAAATGGTAAATCAAGTAACATTTAGTTAATGAAAGAAATGAGACAGGGTCCTAGAGTTGTTTCACAGTGTTGTATTCTGGTTGAAGCAGTGTAAGATATGAATGATGGAATGAATAATGACATGCATAGATGGATGAATGAATGAATGAATGCCTACAAAGCTGCAATGGCTGGACACCAAAGCAAAGAAAGAGGTGTTAATGCAGTTTGAGCACTGCTTTCTCAGCTAAAGCTAAATCATTTTCATGACTTGCACAGCCTGCACCTCCGCCAGAAACAGCTTTCCCTGGAGGGTTCGCAGACTCTGAGAGCAGATATTCTCAGAGGAAATAAGATGATTCATGAGATGACCCGTAGGGAGACTGTCAGAAATAAAATCTCTCAGGAAAAAAAGAGAGAGAGAAAGACCAAAAGAGAGAGAGAGAGAGAGAGAGAGAGAGAGAGATCAAAGTGATGCATCAGATTTATTTGCTGTTGAACATACATTTGATGCTCTTTCTAGGTAACATATAGTCTAAAGAGAGGTAAAGTGATGTCGAAACGAGTTTACGAAGATGGTTTGCTGAGCAAACTGAAAGGGACTTTGTCTCGAGGTGATGCCAGGGAAAGAAAGCTTGGATCCAATAATCCCTGAGGTTTTGGGTTTGGGGCCTTCTAGAATCCACCTGTTGGCAAAAATTGCTGCCGCTGTGCAATTGGAAGAGTTCTGGGCTGTTTCTTTTTGAACCACCCAAAGGATATTTTCACAGCATCACAATTGACTCCTGGATGAGTAAGATGGCCTCTCTTATCCTGGTGTGAATCATAAAAACGAATACAATTTTATCTGGTTGAAGGAGTCACAGAACTGTAGAGTTTCAGAGTTGGAAGCATCTGCACAGGCAGGCCATCCTCATTCTACACTGAGAACAGAGGAGAGTGGGGAAGTGCATGCGTTTCTGAACCTGTGAGACTCGTAGGACAGCCCAGAAGAATGGACTGAGGGGAAAGAAGATATTGGATAGCCAGGCGATTCATTGATTAAATACTAAAAGCAGTATAATGAGTGAGCCACGGTGACTTTGGCAGTAGTCTCCCAGAGCTCCTAGCACTTTTCCTGCAACTGTTTTTCAAGCAGAAGCATTTACTAAGAGTAGATCCAAGATCCTGTCTTTATGTCCAGGGCCAACATTTTTTACAAAATATCTCAGCAAGGTTAAAACTCTGACTTTCAACTTGAACACTGAGATCTCTTCCCAGACATACAAAGCCCAGAGAACAAATAGAATTGGTCTAGGCATCAAGTGTGAGGGCTGCTTTGTGTGTCCCTGGCTCCTGTAAAACAGTAATTTCTCTAACAATTCAGAGCTGCAGAAACCTCACTTTGCAATAAGCTGCCACTGAATTCAGGTGAGGTCAGGGTAATGTGCAGAGGGTGTGCATTTATTCAATCAGGATTTATTGAATAACTATCATGGGTTAGTTCCCCTAATAAAGACATGAATAACAATATCATCAGTAGCATAGAAATATGAACAATGGTGTCACAGTAAAGAGGGTGACTTAAGGCCATTTGTGGGGGAAGCAGAGCAAAACAATTTTGAACAGTTTTGAAGAATGAAAGGAAGGTTTCCTGGTGGAGAAATAGAGAAGGGTATTTCAAGAAGATTTTCATTTTCATAACAGGTAACATCTATTGAGTGCTTTCTAAGGCCACACACTATGCTAAGGGTTTTCTGTACATTTGTTCAGTTCATTCACACAACCGCAGGAGGTAGATGCTATTTTTATTCTGTTCTTTTAATAGATGATGAAGCTGAAAATTCAAGAGGTTAAGGCCTATATTCAAGTTCACATAGCTAATAAGTAGCAGTGTGGATTGGAACTCTTGACCTTTTGACCCTGAATGAAATATTCCCCCCAAGTGATAACTATAACATTTCTTTTTCCAAATTAATATTTATTCAATAGTCCAATGACCATTTAATTTCCTAAGTTTATCATTAGTGGGGCAAAGTTGTCTCTGAATGTAACCCTCAGTATTTCAGCCACTACATGGATATTACAAATTTAAAATGTGTATCTATTTATCAGGACAAATTGCATTTCTGTTCTATGAAACAAAGCACCACAGGCTGGACTAAGATTCCAGCTAGATCATGAGATTTGGGGTCACTCCTCACTGAAGACTTTTCTATGAGATATCAACAGCAGTCATGAAGCATGGTCTAGAGCCAAGTCAAAGCAAGAATTGAAGACAAAAATCAATAAAGAAAACTAATAGGACCAATAATTTCAAGCAAGAAATGTCAGAGGAGGTGGTTTTAAAAAGTTAGGCACAAAGAACACTCTCAACTTCTTAGCATGCAACTCAGTTTTGTATCTTCTATGACCAAGGACAATGGCATCACCTGTTAATGGACAACACCATCTCAACACTTTCCCAGAGGAAGGAATAAGTAAGAGTTGGCATTGCATTTCTGAAAGGTTCCTGCTTGTTATTAAGTTTCTGAACTTTGGTCCCCAGGGCATCCCTCAACCGAAGAATCTGAAACTTCTATGTTCTCCTAAACACACTATGCTTGCAGAAAGAACTTCCCATTATTAGAGAAGACCATACCTCGAAAGGCCTTACCTGAGGAAGATGATTTCCAAGGTGTTGCTTTTTCTCTTCAAGATCCACCACTACCACTCAACCCTGTTTGCCAAGACCAATAACTTGTGCCTTATCTCACAGCCTGAACAAAGGTCCCAGATTTACTGTCCTGGCACAGAGACCTGGCATCGGTTTCAATGTGGGATTCCTTGAAGGTTTTACACAATGATGATGCGCCATAAATGAGGTGGAGATGCCAGAACTGCCTAGGCAGAAAACTGAAGGAGCCAAAGGGCTAAGGGAGGTGAGATTATTAGGATGGATGTATTATATGAGACCAGAAAACCCTGCTAACTGACTATTCACTGGAAGGACCCATAGATACTTCTTTACCAAGGCCATAATGAAGGTTCTACTGAAGTTCAGTTTTTAGAAGCTCAGCAGAGATTTACATTTGTTGGTATGATGGTAGAACATGATATCTTGGTACTGGACTGCTTTGTATCAGTGGATTATGACATAATCTCAGAATAGCAAAGGCCAAGTTGTAGCACTTAACCTTTATAAACAAGGTAGATATGGTTATCATAACAGGAAGGGATAGGATAGCAATCAAGGTGCTTTGACCTGAAGAGTTCTATGCTAATGGCTCATAAATTAGAATGTTTCAGGGAATAAGATAGATGACTAGCTCACAAAGATGTTATTCAACTTAAATTAATGTAACCCCTCTGCACCCACACAAAGAAAATTAAGAGCTGGCTGATGTCACCCAACATAATGAAAAACTGTAGCCCTTCACCCAAATTCCAGATCTAAATTAGTTCACAGGCCCAGAGGTTATTTATTGAAGGGAAGATGTCTTTCCTCTTGAGGAAGGGCACTATAATACCATAATGTCTATATAATAAATATTCTCCAAAACTGATGCACTGGAGTAACTGTGCATAAAGAAAAGGGAAGACCTAGGCCTTCCAAGCTCAGCTGAATACAGGGCCTAAGCTGACACTGATACACAAGACCCCAAATATTTAAGAACTACTGATGCAGGCTAATGGAGGCCAGGTGATAAGCAGGGTTCTGACCTAAGTCCATTCCACCCAGGGTTCATGGAATCTACAGAGCCATTTTCCAATTCCCAAGTTTATAATGGGGGTAGATGCACTTAACAGTTGGCACACTAAAAAATGTAGGAAACTCCTGAGATTACCCCCACCCCCTTTACAAGACACATAAGCGTAAGTAATAGTGCACTGCATGAGGAAATTGGGAGATTAGCCTTATCAGCAGAAATAAAGGATACAAGGAGAATGGGTCCTACATTACCTTAATTAAATTCACCTCTATAGACCCTGAAACAATAAAGCCTGAGAGTCATGGTGGAAGACAGTGGACTTGTAAACTTCACTAAGTGTTATTATGGTCATCACAACTCACTTGCTATGCTGGATGTGAACCTTAATGAAATAGAACACCACAGATTTGGATTCTGGGTATGAGGCTACTGATCTTGTGAATGTGTCTTCTAATTCAGGAAGGAGAATCAAAGGCAGTTTGCTTTTATGTGGGAAGGACATTATACATTTGCTTTTTCCACCCCTGGGACTATATTATGTCTCCTGCTCCCTGTCCCAGTGTAGTAAGCAAGAACCTTGTTCATACTGACATTCCTCAGGAATTACACTAATCCAGAATATTGATGATATCATGCAAATAAGGCTTGTTGAACAGAAAGTAGTAAGTACTCTGGATCCCTAGCAAGACAAATACATGCCAGAGGGTTGGAGATAAGTCCCCAGAAACATTAGCTGCTTACCATATTGGTGATGTTTTTAGGGGTCCAATGGTCTAAGGCATGGTGGGACATCCCTTCTAGGATGAGGGCAACTTGTGCATTTTGTACCTTCAACTGCTAAGAAGGAGGCGCGGCATTTAGTGGCCACTTTGGATTCTGGATCTCTGCATTTCAGTATAGTTTTCCGATCCATTTATCTGGTGACTTGAAAGACTGGCAGTGTGGAATGGGGCCAAAGCATGAGAAAGTGCTGTATACAGGAAACTAAAGAACATAAATAAATGAACTAAATAGAACAAGGAGCAGAACAGCAGTCAATAGGGGGGAGGGAGAGAACGGGGATAAGTAAGGGAAGGGTTTAGTCAAGGAACGCATATAAATGACTCATGGACAACGGGGAGGGATATGACTGTGGGAGAAGGGGTGGTCTAGGTGGGGGGAGCAATGGGGAAAAAAGTGGGACAACTGTAATTGAAAAACCTAAAAAATAAAAAATAAAAATAAAGAGAAAACGCTGTAGAAGGTCTAGGCTGTGGTGCTAGCTACTCTGCCGCCTGAGCCATGTAAGCTGGCAGAACCAAAGCTTCTTAAACTACCTGTGAGAGATAAGGATGCTATCTGGAACCTCTGCCGAACTCTAATCGGAGAGACACAGTTAAGACCCCTTCCACAGAGAATGACTTAAAAAACACCTCCTGATGTGCCACTGGGTCCTGGTAAAGACTGAGCACAGGTTACAGCTAAGTGAAGCTGTCAAACAGGAGCTGGATATTATCAGATTTTCCAAAGCATAATGTTGGGTGGGCCCAGCAGCAATTGACTAGACACTGAATAATGGAAATGGTATATTCAGGATCAAGCCCAGACAGGTAGAGATATAAATAAATGACATGAAGTCAGGCCTCATCTTATGAGTGCTGCTTCTCCCACCGTTTACATCTATGACTTCACTGATCAGATGGAATTGGGCTTTATCATGTCGTTACAGAGCCTCCTCCCTCTCCCCCTGCTGTGGCCTTGGCACTTTGACTCAGCACTCAGCCCTTGCCTGGGCACTGTGCTGATATCCAGCCTCAAAAACACCCTCGACATGCATGAACCCCATAATGATGCAGGGTCAGACTGCTCCCTTCTGAGATAATTACAGACATGAACCATGTCTTTCAAATCAGACTGTACGTTTTGGAGAAGGGTATCTTGGTAGGCATAAGGGATGTCAGACTTATTCTGTCTGCATGCCCCAAATCACTGACACTAGGAGCCTTGTGCCTTAGCAGAGAGAAGCGTTCATCAGAATCCTCATGGGAAATTTGTATTCCTTCCCTAGTAAACAGGAATCCTGCTTGCAATTTTTTTTCTGTAAGGGAAACAAAAAAAGTGCTGATATAGCTTCATCAAGACCGATATCCTACACTTCATCACAAAAGGAAGTAATTGAAACAATTCCTGATTTGTGGCCGGAAGGGCTTTGCTGGTTTTACATGCTGTCTCGCACAGAAGTTCTCAGCTTAAAAAAAAAAACAAAAAAACAAAAAAACAAAAAAACAAATAAGAGAGAGAGAGAGAAAGAAAAGAAAAATAAATCTAATGAATAAAATATTGAAGAAATTGTGATTCTGGAAAGCCAAAGACATCAAAAATTACTTCCTCAGCTCATTTGGGTTAGAGGAGTTAGAGGGGCCAGAATTCAACACATAAACATGTTTGAATGATGAGCTTTATGAACTTCTCTCTGTTCTGGCTCCCTCCCCTATACTTGGGAGATTAGTCAATCTGCAGCCTGGTCTGGACAAATTAGTGTTGTCACAGACAGGGTGAGGTCACATGAAAGTTGGGGCATTCACTGATACATGTTTTGTGAGGAGGCAAGACACCAGATTTCAGTACCACCAATGTCACCAGAATACAGTATGGTGGGCGTGGGGGCATCTCAGACACAGATTCTAAAGCGCATTGAAAACTGAGAGGATTTAAGCAACGTTCAGCACCTGTCAGCCAGTAGCACAAGGAATGCAGATCTCAGAGGTGAATGCTCTCTTGGATAGCAGTGGACTCCAGATTTGCCCACATAGATGTCTATTAGGTGGAAATATGAGGGGAACAGAATTCGGCTTCGGGACAGGATGCTTCCAAGGGCGAGGCAAGATGCTGCCTGGAATTCAGAGAAATACTGTAAGCCGAACAGGGTTACTAAACAGAAAAACTAAGCAGAAACCATGAATGAGCAAATAAAAATAAGGAGCCCATGGCTAGGATCGATAAAATAGAGAAAGAGAAAAGACTACAGGGAAGAGCTTGCCAGATGCTCAGAGCTCCCTCCTGGTACGCGGGTCCTGAGTCAGACCAGCATTAAGGTGAATGAAGAGCATAGAACATCCCATCAACCATGGCTCTGACACTGGATTAGGGTTCTGAGAAATGAGACTGAGTTCCAAGGGCCACTGGGTAGGGGAAGAGAGGGCGAGGCTGCCAACGTACCTCTTGCCCTTACCAGGATTATCCCAGGATCTGAGAGGAGCTTGGGTTCAGCAACTGAGATTTAGTAGCTCCTATTTATTGGGGATGTACTATATATTAGGCACTGGACTAAATACTTTACATCCATTATCTTTTTTGGGTGGGATACAAGTGGGAAGCTGTAGAAGACTATGGAATTTCTGGTAGTCAAGCTTTGGAAAGTTACCTATTAAAAAGTTATAATATGCAGCCCTGGCTGGTGTGGCTCAGTGGATTGAGTGGTGGCCTGCAAACCAAAGGGTTGCTGGTTCGATTCCCAGCAGAGCACATGCTTGGGTTGCAGGCCAGGTCCCTGGTTGGGGGCACATGAAAGACAACCACACACTGATGTTTCTCTCCCTCTTTCTCCCTTCCCCTCTCTCTAAAAATAAATAAATAAAAATTTAAGAAGTTATAATATGCACAAGGTAATACCTACGGCAGGATGATTTTCACCTATTAAGAGAACAGAAATTTTGTTTATGTAACTAAATACAGGCCTACCTCATTTTATTGTGCTTCACAGATTTTTTTTTTACAAAGAAAAGGTAAGATCCTCCACCAGCAAAAAGATTACAAATTGCTCTACTGCAATATCTCTGTGATATGCTTGTAGACAGTTACTGTATGGAGCATACATTTCCTGAATTGAACAGAACAGAGAACAATGGCATCAAGAGGCATAGCAATGCCCTTATTATGACAGAGCTGTCGTGTGTAATTGTGTGTTATTTCTTGTGCCCATTCCTTCTGAATAAGTAATAAAACTATCTTGGAGAAGAATAATTTCGTCTCTGATCATGGTTTTTCTCTGGGACCTCATATTGCTCTCCGACATCATGCTTGCAATTTTCAGTTAAACTTGACATGTTGGCTTTGCTAGTAGTTTAAATCTACTAAAATTTTCATGTTCCTTTTTCTGCATGCCCTCCCTCTCTTTTACCCTCTGTTGTACAACAAAACAGTATTTTCAGAAAAAAAGTGGGGGCGTGCTGTTCTTGGAGACAGATCTTCACAGTAGTAAAGAGTGGGTTACCTTCCATGGTCACAGCCTTGTATTTATGATGTCGATTGTTCAGAGACGATCCAACCAAACGAGAATGCTGGCATTACCTATATTTTCTAGGTAATGCCACCTTCCATCAGAATTGATATCCTGCTTTGGGATTTTGTTGATGTGGTTTTGGTGTCCATGTAGAAAAGAATGTTTCCTGAGAAAGAACAGAAACCAGACTCCTTGGTACCATTTTTCATTATAGCTGCGTTCAGATTGGGAGAGTGTGATGTAACCTGATAGATGGTGGTGTGTCCCTCTCCCACTGACCATGTGGATCTTCTTGATGGGCCCTGGAGAGAGCTCTGACTCTCACCCCTGAGCCAAATTTTGCTAAGGTTCTCTGATGCTACCATGGTACCCTGACAAAGTAATGTATGTGATGTATACAGACTGCAAACAAGGATTTTACCTATTGCCGAGTCTCTAAAAGAGGAGAGGTTTACTCTGTATACTCATATTCTCAGAAATTAGTTCAATTTTATAAGAAAATATCTCTCATATCTTTTCCTAGATGATAAATGCTTGATTCTAGGCCATCTGCATGTGCCCTTGGAGAAGAAGGGTAGAGGCAGGAAAGCTGCTGATATAAATGTTGATCATAGCCTTTCTATTATTTTTTTAGGACCATGTATTATTGAATGATACAGACTTTGGCCTTGATTTATGCTGCCATAAAGAGAGACATCAATCAGTGTAACATTCTTGACTTCCTCTTGTACCCTCACTAACTTTTCCTGATGGGAACAAGATTAAATGATCTGATTCATAAATTTAGGAGCTGAAATAGGGCATGTATATCTGAGTCCCTTCCCTTCTTCTCTTCTTTGGCTCTACCGGAAATCAGGAACATATACTCTACTCTGTTCTTTGTCATTCAATGAGCTTCACAGTAGCAGCTCTGACCTTTTGTGTGGAAGGCTTGTGGCTGACCAGCGGTACCTGACATTGGGTGACTAAATCTATGTATTGATGGGGTTAAGTATTAGGAAACCCATTGCTGCCTTACACCTAATTCATTTTTCATTTTTCAATAATCCCATTTAGCAATAAACCAGGCATTTTAATTTCCATCTGCCTGATCCCTTGTCTATTTCAGCATAGAACCAGGCAAAAAAGGAAAAGAAAAAACAAAAAAACAAAACTCTATGAGGCTGCCTAAAACCCCCACATATGCCATCAGTAATTTTCACATTGCATAGATTTACCAAGTTCTCTCTCTCTCTCTCCCCATCTCTCTTAATCCTCAACAAAGGATATGATTATTGATTTTAGAGAGAGGGGATTGGAGGCAGAGAAACATCAATGTGAGAAAGAAACATCAGTTGGTTGCCCTGACTGGGACCAAACCCACAACCCAGGCATATGCCATGACCAGGAATCAAACTTGTGACCTTTAGGTTTACCAGATGACGCTCCAGCCAACTGAGCCACACCAGCCAGGGCTATGAGTTTATATTTTTTAGAGAACCTCAAATAGCACCATAAACATTGCTTTAAAGGGTTATACATTTCTTTTATGGGGGTAACATAAGAGAATTATTTTATTTTTGAATTTAAATCTTGTGTGTGTCTCAAATTCCTTTTAAAAAATTAAAAAATTTTTTCAATTACTGATTACATTTAATATTATTTTGCATTAGTTTCAAGTGTGTAGCATATTGGTTAGACAATCATATGCTTTACAAAGTGTTTCCCCTGATATTTCCAGTACACACCTGGCACCATACATAGTTTTTACAGTATAATTGACTATATTTTCTATGCTCTACTATACATCCCAATGACTTTTGTAACTACCAATCTGTATTTCTTCACCTTTTTCACCCATCCTCTAACACTCCTCTTCTCTGGCATCTATAAGTCTGTTTCTGTTTCATTTGTTCACTTATATTGTTCTTTAGACTTCATATGTAAGTGAAATTATATAATATTTGTCTTTCTCTGACTGACTTACTTTACTTAGCATAATAGCCTCTATGTCCATCCATGTTGTCACAAATGGTAAATTTTTTTTTTTGCCAGAAATATTCCACTGTATTTATTATATCACAGCTTTTTTATCCACTCATCTATTGATGGGCACTTGGATTGCTTCCATAGCTTGGCTATTGTAAATAATGCTGCAATGAGCATAGGGGTGCATATATTCTTCTGAATTATTGTTTTGGGTTTCTTCATATATATACCCAGAAATGGAATTGCTGGGTAATAAGGAAGTTCCGTTTTTCATTTTTTGAGGAACCGCCACACTGTTTTCCACAGTGGCTACATCAATCTGCATTCCCACCGACAGTGCACTAGGGTTCCCTTTTCTTACAGCCTAGCCAGCACTTGTTTGTTGATTTGCTGATGACAGCCATTCTGACAGGTGTGAGGTGATACCTCATGTGGTTTTAATTTGTATTTCTCTGATGATTAGTGACATCGAACATCTTTTATATGTCTATTGGCCATCTGTATGTCCTCTTTTGAGAAATATTTATTCAGATCCTTTGCCCATTTTTTAATTGGATTGTTTGTTTTATCACACATATCATTGGCAAATATACTCCCATTCAGTGGGTTGTCTTTTCATTTTGTTGATGGCTTCCTTTGCTGTGAAAAAATTTTTAGTTTGATGTAGTCCCATTTGTTTATTTTTCTTTTGTTTCCCTTGCCTAAGGAAACATATCTTTAAAAAAAAAAATCACAAAGAGATTTTACGGCCTATGTTTTCTTCTAGGATTTTTATGGTATTGAGTCTTACATTTAAGTCTTTAATCCATTTTTAGTTTATTCCTGTATATGGTGCAAGAAGGTGGTCCAGTATTACTTTTTTTTTTGCACTTATCTGTCTGATTTTTCCAACAGTATTTATTGAATAGACTATCTTTATACCATTGTATGTTCAAATAAACCCATATGGGCATGGGTTTATTTCTGGGCCCTGTATTCTGTTCCATCGGTCTATATGTCTGTTTCTTTGCCAGTACCATGCTATTTTGTTTACTATGACCTCACAGAATAGCTTGATATCAGGTCATGTAATTCCTCTAATTTTATTCTTTTTTTCTCAAGATTGCTGTGGCTATTTGGGGTCTTTTGTGGCTTCATATGCATTTTTGGATTATTTGTTCTAGTTCTGTGAGGTGCATCACTGGTATTTTAATAGAAATTGCTTTGAACCCATAGATGATGCTTCAAGTAGTATGGATATTTTAATGATGTTAATTCTTCCTGTTCATAAGCATGATACATTCTTCCATTTATTTGTATCTTCTTCAATTTCTTTCTTCAGTGTCTTATAATTTTCTGAGTACAGGTCTTTTAACTCCTTGGTTAAATTTATTCCTAGGTATTTTATTTCTTTTGTGCAATTGTAAATGGGATTTTACTCTTCATTTCCCTTTCTGATAGTTCATTATTGCTGAATGAAAATGCAACTGATTTCTGGATATTTATTCTGTATCCTGCTACTCTACTGAATTCATTTATGAGTTCCAATAGTTTCTTGGTGGGATCTGTCGGGTTCTCTACATACAGTATCATGTCACCTGCAAACAATGACAGTTTTACTTTTGCCTTCCAATTTGGTAAAGGGTGATCACTATATTTCTAATGGAATAGTCCTATTATGGCCTCTCCCCTCATAATATCCCCTATTTCTGTTAATCATAAGGCACCTCTTGTGCTGGAAGCATTGTTAGATACCTTTGGACAAAGGTAACTTAATAGAAAATAATTGAAGAGTGTTCCACTTCTTTACAAGATAAAATTCAGATTGCTACAGCTCTGAGATTTTACAAATGCAAGGTCAAACCCTTAAGTAGCAATTAAATACTTATTCCAGAAACCAGAAGCCCTGGTGCAGGCGTTGGGAGGGGGGCCGAAATAAAAGAAAGTATTCTGGAGTGGAAGTCCTCCCATCTCTAATTTCAGAGGCTGGGGAACGCTCACTTTGGCATCCAGTAAGGAAACCACAGTTTAGGTGGATGAAAAGCAACATCAGTGGGCTGTAATCCAGCTTTGAGGTGATAAAGCAGCAAACAGTACAGTAATCCACAAGCTAACTGACCACCAAGGTTTCACAGATGTAATTTTGCTCAGCAACATTTTAAATGCCCCCTTTGTTTCATTTCTTCTTGAAAGCAACAGAAATTATGTAACCAAAATGACACAGGTTTAATGGTCTGTTTTCAAAGAAAGCCTTCAGCTCTATGCATGTACACTTAAGAAATGTCACTAAAATTTAGACTAAAACAAATCCTATCAGGATAGATCTCAAACAACCTTTATGAGTGAATTCTTAATGAGGTTTGCTCAGATGTAATATACTTTCTTAAAAGTTTATCATTAAATTAATTGTCGTCCACATTTGAGTCCAAACAATGTTTCAAAAGTAATTTATCTTGATAGGATATCCTTAAAAATATCCCAGAGGGAGGAGGGTATAAGGGGGTTAAATGGTAATGGAAAAAAATACAATAAAAATTTTAAAAAGAAAGAAAACCACTTATAAAAAATATTTCAGGATATAAAATGTCATATGTCTAACTGTTACCATTGGTTGTTACACCAGTGGGCTGAGACTAGAGAAAAATGGTGGAGAGATAGTTAGAATTTTTATCTTTTAGTTAAAAATGTATAGAAACATGTTTTTCAAAACAGCACCTATTGGGGTAGGGTTTTGAAATAAATTCAAAGTTTCACAAAAAATTTTAATGGGCTTTTATTGTAGGATGGATAGAAGGAAACAGTATTAACCCCTGTATTATTATTCCACAACTCTAAATAATATAGGTGCACAATCTGAAATTTTGAGACACTTGTGTTTCAGAATTTGGTAATTTTAGATTAGAAAAGTGGTACATAGACCAAATGACATAGAATGAATCCATCAGGGTCTGGAATAGCACCTTGTAATTAAACATGTAAATATTTCTATGGTGAAACATATGAAGTTCATATGAATATGAAGACAAAAATTAACACTCATACTATGTGTGACACATAAAGACTTTGAATAACAGGTTTTTGTCACCAAACGAGTTACAGTGATTTTTAAATTTCAGAATCAGAAATAAGAGATTTATTGTCCTGTAATAATATTGGTAAGCACTGACAATAATTATGCTAACCACCATATATATATATATATATATATATATATATATATATATATATATATTATCTAATTTAATTCTTTCAAAGAAGATGTTAAGAGACAACTACCACTGTTCTCATTTAAAAGTGAGGAAATCAACCCTGGTTGGTGTGGCTCACTGGATTGAGTGCTGGCCTGCGAACCAAATGGTCACTGGTTCGATTCCCAATCAGGGCACATGCTTGGTTTGCAGGCCAGGTCTCCAGCCAGGTCCCCAGCTGGGGGCATGTAAGAGGCAACCACACACTGATGTTTCTCTCCCTCTCTTTCTCCCTCCCTTCCTCTCTCTCTAAAAATAATAAATGAATAAATAAAATGTTTAAAAGTAATAATAATAAAAATAAAATAAAAGTGAGGAAATTGAGGCATGCTAGCTAGTAAGAGTAAAGAAAACCTGGCATTTCAGCTCCTGGACCACAGATTTAACTACTCTGCATTACTGTCTTTCTTCCTAAAGTGGCAGCGTTGGCCTCAACAAAGAAGGAACCCAACCCCATACACGGTTGTATTGTCATCAGGAATGGCCACAGCCAATGGCTGGCTGTGTCCTTACAGAATCATTGCTCCCAAGTTCCTCCCATGAAAACTAGTAGTTTGTTCCTAATTATGCCCTCCTCTCCCTCTAGTGCCCAGGACAGGATATAGCTGCCAGTAAGCCCTGACTATTTACTTGTTGATCGACTGACCCATACTTTCTTTGAAGCCACAGGCAGAGGTGAGGCCATGGCAGGAGCAGAGAAGGGCAGAGTCTGTGTATGATCAATGGCAGAGCTGCCTCCTTCTCTCCCACCCATCTGGTAGTTCAATGTTCTCTCATGGATGAAGATGTGGATTTTGAGCCTTTGTCTGCTCAGGCTCTAGATCACGAAATGAGAAGGAGGCTTATTTATCTATACAGGGGAAGTCTGAATAAGTATCTTATTACTATGGTTTTAAAAATGAAAGCACCTCAATATAAAATTCTTGTGCTGCTTAGAAATGGCACATGTATCTATTCAGTCTCCCCAAGGAAGGAAGATGGTTCATAGTGGGGGACGGAGAAGGGGACTCTTTCAGGAGTCTGTTGGCCCATTCTAAAGGTCTGGACTATAGAACAGAGCAGTTTGATCCTTTCTGCCAAGACTCTAACTCACAGAGCCCTGCTTCCAATTTCTAGACCCTCTAAATTTGGTTTACACACCACTTCTGGATTAAGTTTCCCCTGAAAAAATATACCTTCGATCATGTCATCTCCATCTGTAAAACTTTCCATTGTTTCCCACCTGCTAATCAATTAATTACATGGTCCCCATCCAACAGTTAATGGCTCCCATAAGGCATTCCAACTTCCAGGGTCTTCTCTCCATTAGTTACCTAACCTCTACTCCAGACAAGTGATGTGATGCTCCCTACATTGGGCTGTTTATGTGTCACTGCAAATCTGCACACTTGCTTTCTGGCTGGAGCGGCCCTAGGAAAGTTCTGCACTGTCTCCAAGGTCATGGAGTCAGGTCACTGCTTCTGCCACTGCTGATTCAGACAGAGATACTCTGCCTGTAGCACTAAGTGGCAAGGAGAAACAGACACACAGGCGCCCTGTCCAGAACAAACACGTGGGGGGGGGGGGGGGCGTCGCCTTCCCAGTAGCTGTCTAGGAGGACTGGGGTAGCACAATGAGCAGTACAGGGGGTACAATGCCCCAAAGAGTGAATTGGCCAAGAGACAAGGGAGATTATGGATAAACTCTACCCTACCACGTGGACTATCTTGAGACATGGAAACTTGTCCAGTCTCTAGGAAGCTGTCCCACAAGTCACAACAATCAGCAGTGCTTGTTACACAGCTGTGGGCAGCCTGGGAAATGCTCCCTCATGTTGGCTCTCCCTCCATCTTTGCCTCAATCCATTCCATCCCTGCCTTCTGCTTCCCTGGGACTGCACTGCCCAATAAAGTGTGAGCACAAGGCTTTGACCTCAGATTCTGTTTTCTAGGCAATCTAGCCTAAGACACATCCCAAAGCTCTTACAACTGCTTTTTGCCTGTATCTCTTTATGTTGTCTCATCTGCCTGTGTCCATCTGCCCCAGTGCTACTACCCCCAACAGTTATAGCCATCCTTCCAGGTACATTGTTACCATTAACAGAAATTAATTATCTGATCTTACCAAGCATATGTAAGTTCTTCCTACTGAAAGGAAAAGCCCCATTGTATTTTGTTTGGACTTCTCTAAAGCATGTATCTCATTCTGTCATGGGCTTTATTTAATGTCTTATATATATTGGAGGTTGAGCTTCATGAGCACAGAGATTGTGTGCTATTAATTTTGGGTATCTTGTCATGCTGAGTGCATACCTGTGAAGTTCCCAAAATGAGGCCCTCCCACATTTTCATTGGATCCTACTGGTCCCTTTGGCCTCAAAGTCGCATTTGTAGCCACCCACCTCAACCTATGCTTCAGCCGGAACAAAGAGTGGGCAGATTCCTAAAGTTCACAAGTTACTTCAAAACACTATCTTTGTGACTACTGTTCTCAAAGCACTACTCTTATTTCTTCATGCCCAGAGACTCCTTTATGTCTCTCAACAAAATCAAATGTCACATATCAACTTTTTGTTGAAGCTTTCTTTAACACCCCTGGCTCCTTCCATAATTTGCTAAACTCCACTATAACTCCATTGTAACAACTGTATTTATCTGGCAGTCAGCAAATGTTTTCTGTAAAGAGCAAGATAATAAACATGTGTTACTCTCGTGGGCTATAGAGTCCCCATCCTGATGACTCAGCTCTGCCACCGTAACACAAAGGGAACCATAGACCATGTGGAAATGAATGGGCTGCTACACTCAACAAAAGCAGACAGCGGGTAGACATGGTCCACAGGCCATAGTGTGCCAACCCCTGAATTAACCCACTGTGTTCCCTTAAATCTCAATGACTTCTTCATTCTTAGAATCTAGCACAGTGCTTGACATTCATTAGGTGTTCACTAAGTATTCCTTGTATGAGTGAATTAAATAATAAATAAAGGCAAGTGTTCAAATTATGACTCGGATTTCTCCTATTTCCAATACGAAGCAGTCATTTCTTGCCTTTCTTTATGAGCACGGAATTCGCCTGGCAAAATATGATAGACAGAGGGAGCCGCGAAAGTGGCGGAGTTTCACGCCAAGGCTGCAGAACTGTTATTGCTTTGCCAGACTATTTTCTGCCAAACTCTGGAATCAATCTTTTCATTAAAGAGCCATACTCACTATTGGAATCACAGCATTTATCTAGTCAGCAAAAACAATTTCGGTCCTGACTCACTTCCCCTCTCCCTAATGCAACTTTCTGGCTGTGAAGGCTGTTGTTAACTCACAAAGAGTTACTGAAAGCAGAGGGGAGGGAGTTTAGAGGCTGGAGAGCGGAATGGCCTCTTCTTTCAATTCTGTATTTTTATTCTTCTGTTAATGCTTTTGCATTCTGGTGTTGACATTCATCCTTGCCAGCTGTTTCGCCATCAGCCCTTCTTCCATCAGCTTTTCTGAATCTTTCAGTGGCTTCTAATGTTTCTTTTCCATTTTCAGCTCCTCTGGTCCTCAGCCCCTCGCTTCCTGTGGTGCCTTAACTTCTTAATTTCTGTTAGGTGAAGATTACCATAAACCCAAAGGCACTCCAGCTTCACATTTTCTCCCCCTCCTTTTCTCTTTTAAAAACCTCTAGCCCATTTCTGTATCCCCACCAACTTCTGGGCCCTATAATTTCTGCATTAAACATTACTTTTCCTTAAGTGAGTATTTCAAAAGGCAAGTTGGCAAGTTCTAGTGACAGTAAAATAGAAAAAAAAATTATAAGATCAAATGTATCCACAAATTTAATGACAAGTGGAATATTTGTGTTTGTGGTTAAAAGACATATGTACTTGATTTATTAGGGCTTATTAATATGCCAAAGAATTTTTAACTATAAAAGCTGTGTTGATACTAAAGGAAAAAAACATATGGTCATCTGTGAAATGCAGACTCTGCTGCAAATGATATTCACATGAATTGCAGTGCAAGCTAATGGGGGAACCAAATACATTGGCCTCATTTGGGGATTGGGATATGCAACCAGAGCAAGCTTTCACTGTCTAACAGTATTTTTTCCAACCATAAGAAATTCAGTAACTTTAGGCTGATCAAAGGTACTAGTAATCAAGGTTCTCGTAGATTGCCAGTTCATTATAGTCTCCCTAAAGCGCTCTCATGGCAGAAGATTCTGAACTCACCTACAGGATTATAGGAGCTTCTCGTTGGAATTGTGATGAAATATTTTCATGGGAAAAATCAATGACTCCTGAACTTTCTCTGAAAATACCATGATGACTGGAGCCGCACAAACCCACATAGGGAGAAGCCTGGGGACGGAACAGCCCCTTGTTCTCTGCCCAAATGCCTAGGGAAGAACTGCCTGCATCCAACAGACCGCCCCACAGAGCCTGGAGAAAGGTGGCAAGTGCCTAAACTTTTAAAATACACTGAAAGCGAGCAGGGAAGAAGAAAGAAGGCTGAGGAATAAGTGACATTAAGCTTATTAAAGATTCATTAAAGGAATAACATGATGAATTGCTAAATTAGATTTAAAAACCCCACTGTTACAGTATATGTTATACAGAGTCAGTCCTTTATGGGAGTCTGGACGGGGGGAGCTCAGCACTGGGGAGGGGCATGGTAAAAGCAAAGGTTTCAGAATGCACAATATTTGAGACTGATCTGGAGACTTGGGAATTAGATTGTGGGAGAGAAAGAGGTGGGTGGGCACACAGGATTAGTGACGGGAGCAGCATTTCTAGAGCTGAAGCTCTGTATTAGAAAGCATGGGAACTGAAAAAAAGTGAAGTAACATTTATTCGTGAATAGTCAAGTGGCACCTGAGACTGCATGTCACAGTGCTTTTCTGGACAAAAGCCATATTGCAAATCTACTATGTATATGGCACAGTGGTAGTCATTATGAATTAAAAGACAAATGAAACTCGGTCTTGCTCACAAAGCTTTCCCGGTATAGCAAGACACACTAAAATATAAATAAGGACAGATGATGTGATAGGTGCTCTAGTTAGAGGAGTTAGGATAAAAGGATTAGGAGATGAACAACCAAGGATTCCATTTCTCTCAGGGAAAGGGGTATGCTTACATACTGCATACATTGCATATAAATCAGTATAATATTTTTGAAAAGCAATTTGACAGTAGAAAGTTTCTTCATACCCTTTGATTCAGGAATTCCACTGTATTTTAATTGGAAATTATTAAAAATGTGAACAAAGAATTTTATAGTAGGAGAATTTACCATGATCACATTCATAATGATTAGTACAGGTTCTTGGGCCAGATGACCTGGGTTAGAATTCTAGCTTTAGCACTTACCAGCTCTATGATCTTCAATGAGGAAACCAACCTTGACAGTCATTAGTATGCTAATCTAAAAACAGATATAATAAAAGCACCTTGCACAAAGGGATGTTATAAATTTTTCATGTGTCACTGAATACAAAACTTAACAGAATATGTATCCCATAGGAATACTCAATAATCCTTAGCTCACTAATTTATAGCAGTAAGAAATGAGAAATATCTAAACGTTCCATAACAGGTGATTAAAGAGATTATGAAATATCTCATGTAATGGAATATTATGCACCCCTACTTACCCAGTTGTTCAGACTCAATGACTCATACCAAAATCCTGAAAATCATTCAAAACAATCTGTCAATTTGTTAATATATCCCAAATCTGATGATTCTTTATCACCTCCACTGTGGCCACTCTAGTCTAAGCCATGAACTTTCTCTACACTATAAAATCACAATCTCAGAATTTATCAAAATTCGATAGTTTTTGTAACAAACTACCACAAACTCGGTGGCTTAAATAATACAAACTTAATCATATTACTCTCCTATAGATCCAACATGACTCGCTGGGCTGAAATCAAGATGTTATTCTTCTGCATCCCTTTTGGAAACTATAGAGAAGAATTCATTTCCTTCCCTTGTCCAGCTCCTGCAGGTGATCCACACCCTGCGGCCTGTGACCCCATCTCTCCATCTCAATGCCAGGAATCGTGGATTGAGAATTTCTCACATCACATCTCTCTGACCTCATCCTTTACCTTCTTTTTCCACTTTAAAGGACTCTTCTGATTACATTGGGACTTGGGACCACCTGGATACACCAAAGTCATCTCTCTATAGGAAGATTAGCTGTTTAACAACCTTAATTCCAACTGCAATTTTAATTGCTGTTTGTCATGTAAGGTAATATATAGATCCAAGGATTAGGACATGGACATCCTCAGAAGGGCAATGCCATGCCTGCCACACGGCATAATCATTAAACATGAAATCAGATTTTCTTTCTCCCTTTTTTATTTCCCCCTCCATTGCCTTCTTATTCACACTTAGGATAAAATCGGAAACCTATACCCCAGCCAACATGCTTCTTTATTCTGTCTCCCATGGCCTCTCCCACTAAATTCTATGCAGTCTCACCAATCTTCCTGTTGTCTCCAGAATGCCACCCTCGTTCCCAGCAAGAGCCTTTGATCATTCTCTTTTTCCACCAGGATTCTCTTCCCTATGTATCTACATGCTTCCCTCCCTCATTTCATTCACATTTCTGCCCAAAAGCATTTCCTCAGAAAAGCTACCGCTGACCATTATCTGTCACTGGCAGCATAACACTGGGTTGGACAAAAAGTCCACTTAGCTTTTTCCATAAATTAAAGACACATTTTTCATTTTCACCAATAACTTTATTGATTTGGATATTTTGAGTATGTCGACTATCTCCTGTGTGGTATGACATTGATTCTCAATCAATGTCTCAGTTTGATCACTATCAACTTCAACTGGTCCACCCACCCATAGAGCATCATCCCACGAGAAATCTCCAGCACAAAACTTCACAAACCACTTTTGACATGTTTGATCAGTCACAGAACCCTCTCCACACACTGCACAAATCTTTTTTGGCATTTCAGTTGTGCTTTTACCTTTCTTTAAATAATAAAGGGTAATATGCCAAAAATGTTGTGTATTTTCTTCCATCTTCAATATTAAATGGCTACACAAAAATTCACAAATTTTGATAAGTTTTTCTAAAAATGCACACTGATAGAACAACTGTCTCAATACAATCTAACATAATTGTTTTGAATGAAGTTAAAGACAGCTAAATGCTACTAGAGCCATTGTAGAGAAAAAAAAAAATGAACTTTTTGGCCAACCAATATCTAGTACCAGACATTACGGTGCCACCATATTGGCCTACTCTGGCTTACTGTTATTCATTGCTGACATTAGGTGATATATTTATTGGTTCATTTCTACCTGAAAGTAAGCTCCATGAGGATAGAGGATTTGTCTCATTCTCTGCTTCATCTAGAGTACATAATAGGTATCCAATAGATAATAGGCAAATGCATGAATAAGTGGTTGAATATAAGAATAAAGTAGCTGATATATTTGATTTTTCTGCCTGGTCTCAAACATCAAAATAACTCAATCACTCTCCAGTAAGAGATGAACCATTTAGATTCAGAACAACCCAAGCAGAATTCTACACTTAAGCCTCATTCAGTCCTATTTGCAATGCAATAGAAAGAAGGAATTTGCTTCATTTCCTTCCATGTGTGTCTTGGTTTTCAAATAAGGTATTTAATTCCAGCCAGCATGCTAAGCATGTGCAGACTCCCTGTTGAGCCTCCTGTGCTATCTTGGGGATCCTCAGACAAAGCTGGACAGAGCTATTAATCTGTTCTGTACAGATGCTGCAGTCACACCTTACAGACTGTCAAAGAGGAGCGATAGATATGCAGTGCCCAGCAGCCCTGAGAGCCACTCTATGGGGTTCTGGACTAACGGCTCTCAGAAAAGTCATTATCGATTAAGTAAAATTTCCAACTCAAGAAAAGTGATGGCTTAAGGAAAACAACATTGTTTGATAACAGAAAATGGCTTGGTCTGATTTGCTCTTAACAATATGAAAGTAATCATCTCAATTCAGAAAAATGTGTACAAAAATGTCTGCCATTAGCTGGGGCCTGTCTATAGGTCTATGCCAGGGAACACGGCATTCAAGGAGACAGAAATGCCATTTTTGTTCTCAGGACTCTCTCACTCATTCTCAATAATGATTTACACTCAAGTCCATGGACGTGTCAAAGATGTGTCTCTCTGAAACAGAAAAATGGCCATTTTTAGTCTTTGGATGACTATTTAAAACATTGCAGGTTATATTTGACATTTTCTGTAGAAAACAAATAGATACATGGCCATTACCAGGAGCTACTATCTATTATTTTGTACTATGATTATGGAATAGGGTTAAATTCCCTACTCATGTGAGAAAAAAAAAAACCCGAAATAATGGCAAGGATGGCTGTCGGATGTGCCCAGATTAAAGCAGCCTCCTAACCATACTAGATTCAGACTCTGTACTCTGGTCAGTTGGATTTTGATTTAATGTATCTAAAATCCAACTCCTCCTCCAATTTGACCTCCTCCTCTTAGATCTGTCTGCCCCTCCAATCCTTAATGCTGCTTTCTGCTCTTGCCCACTTTCAGGTTTCTGGTAACTATCCCTCACCCTGAAGATGAGCAGCTTCCTAAACTACTCAACTGTCAGACCAGAGGCACCACCTCAGCCTGACCTTTTACCTAAATTCTGCAAGGAGAACCCTGCTGTGCTGCTGTCAGAATCACAGAATGACAGTGATACAGACAGTGAGGTGCAGCGAGGACTCTTGGAGTGAGACCTGGCCTTGGCTACCTTCTGCTGGATGGCTCTGTATTTTCTAAAAAACTGAAATTTGACCTCTGAGGATGGAACCATTTTGTTGGGATCTCCTCAAAAGAAGTCATATGCCAGTGCACATGATAGGAACTCATTTCATTAAATTGAATTTAATTAAGATACTCTGATACATAACCTAGCAAAAGGGCTATGGCAATGTGTCTTTTTTTTTTTCACTCTGGAAATATGTTTGTGAGCATTCTATACAGGTCCAAATCACAAAAGTAATAATATTTCACATCAGTGTTAGTATAGTCATAGACAGGTAGGTAGGTAGGTAGGTCCATAGATAGATAGATAGAATCAGGAACATTAGCCAGAAGGACCAATATCTCATCTACCTAAGGGAATATTTACCTTGGTCTGTCTGAAAGAAGGGAGACAGTGTAACACGAATAAAATCTTTTAAAAAGGCAGAGCTGACCCCCTGCATTGTTTTTGGCAACAAAAACACCAAGCTTTCTGAGATTAGCAAGAGAGCCAAGCAACTGTCTGAAGTTCAAGGTCACTAACACATAACCACATGAGTACTTTGTTTAAGGAATTCCTAGTGGATACACATATGACTGGTGACAGTCTCAAGATCTGCCCTTTAAATAAGCATCACATAAAAGTGGGTATCTTAGCTCATTTCAGTTAATACTTTATTGTTTTCTCCTAGCCATTAGCATCTCTATGTTCTCCTGTCGAAGGGAGTGTGTGGCTCTACCACAAATGGGTTTTACAGCTTTTGTGTTTGGAGAATGTGGAGGGGAACAGAGAGCACTTACTGACTTTCTGTTATATACCAAATATTTCAGATATATAGTAGCCCCCCTGCCCTTACCCTCTGTCTCACTTTCTAGGGTTTCAGCCACCTGTGGTCTGAAAATATTGAATGGGAAATTCCAGAAACAAGCAATCCATAAGTTTTAAATTGCATGCTGTTCTGATTGTTCCATTCTCCCCAGCATATCCACTCTGTATAGGCTACCTGCCAATTAGTCAAAAACTTCAACTATTGAGGCTCCTTGACCATCGATAGCATCTGCTCCTGACATCCAACGTGGCCATCATCATGGCTCAATGATCCAAGATCACCCAGGATCATCCAGATGACCCTCCTTCAGGCATAGAGTCAGAAGGGCCAGAGCAGCCTAACACTGTGTCACCATGACTATGTCATCCATCTCACTTCATCTCATCATCCCACATTATCTCAAAGACAAAAGGATGCGTACAGTACAATAAGATAATTTGAAAAGGAAAGAAAGACCATATTCACATAACTTTTGTTATAGTATATCATCATAATTATTCTATATTATTATTGTTATTAAGGTCTTACTCAGCCAAAGTCATAAATTTTGTCATAGCTATATGTATGTATAGGAAAAACATAGTATATATAGAGTTTGATACTATCCACAGTTTCAGGCATCAGGTCTTGGATTTGTATTCCCTATGGATAAGGGGGGGACTACCATACTTACAAATTTAATCCATAGTAGTAGCCAATATTTTCCAATATTCCAATATTAAGATAAGAAGATGAAACTCAGAGTTTCCAGCAACACTGGGCTGGGATTTCAAGTCATATATATATATATATATATATATATATATATATATATGACTTGAGGCCATGTTCTTGCCAAAATACTGGCTGTTAGATGAGGTTTAAAGAAAGGGATACAGAGAATTACAAGGAAAGGGAAAGCAGAGAGCTGCAATTACACTCCTCTCTGTCAGATCTTAGAGTTCATATTCATAGAAACACAGACAGCCCGCCTGGCCTGTAGTGGATTACAGGTAGTAGGCACCCATGTGGAATCTTGACCAGGAAAGGACTTTAGGGATAGATTAGTTCAGGATCTTTATCTGAAAGTTAAGGAAACCAAGACTCAGAATGAGGAAGGTCCTTGCCGGACGTCAGACTTGACTTTTGACTATTCATTACCATTAGAGATAAACCTAGAACCCATAAATCTTGATTCTCAGTTTAAAATTCTTCCCATTATTTCATTCAATCTTCTCAAGAGGGAATTCTAAGTCATGGGATCATTTATTTCCTATGGAGGCCAAAATCAACTGCAGAAGAAAAGGCATGATCCTGGAACCTACAGCTAGCTACTCAGAAATCCTAACATCTATGTAAAGTGATTAGTCCTGTGAAGAGACTTTTTATTACAATAAAGCATGAACCCAAATTGTTACCAACCAAAAGGAAATAGATTTACTGGACCCCAATTTTATCTGCTCCTTTGCAGAAGGAACATGGATTAGGGGAGATTATTTACTTGTTGTGTTGCCTTAAGTCACTCAACTTCTCTGAGCTGCATTTTAATCATCTGTAAAACAAATATAGTAATAACACAGAAGTACCTTATTATCTCAATTTTATTAGCCAAGTATGCACAGTAATGAAACTGCACAGGAAATCCGAAACCATCATAATATGAAAATACTCTCTAATGGTCTAAATGAGTTGATCATTTTAAAAATTGACTGCTCTCCACATCTCTTCTCTCTAAAGAGTTGTATCTATCTCTAACCATTAAATCAATGTCTTTGATCATCAGTCTATAAATAGAATGTAAATCCTTTGCCAAGCAAAGCTATGAATTTTAGAAAAGATTCCGAATGCCAAGCAATGAGTGAGAGAGGTGCTGCAGATCCCACAAGGCCACTGACACAGAAGGGTCCGGCCTGGGGAGGCAGCTTGACACTGGAGCAGAGAGAGAAGGCAAGGGTGATGACTAGGCAGGCACTTTGAAGGAGAAACATTCGAATATCAAGATATTGATAAAGGGCCTTGGGAAACTGATAAAACCTTGAAAGATCTTCTTTTTGATCATGCCCTGAAAGTTAATCACACATGAAAGGATGTCACATTGTGCTCTTATACAGTTTTGTCAGAAATGATATATATTTTTTTTTAAAAAAACTTCACTATTTTCAATATTTATCCCTAGTTGTCATTATAACCAAAATTACTATATTTATTAGGAAAGCATTTATCTTCATTACTTTAACTCCATTTTTTCAAGTTAAAGTCTCAATTGAAACCTTCCCCCGTATACACTGTGAAATTTTTGTTGCAGCTATAGGTGGATTCCTTTGTAGTAAATAATTATCGTTGCACAATAAGGCTTTCTTTTACCTGTACCACTTCATATTGTTCTAGGGAACAAATGACATAAACCTCGCAAATTCATTTTGTGAATTCTGAAGTGCTACATTGTTAGAATTTACTTTGTTTCCCCCCCAAAAAATGTCCATTGAATGTGTGCCAAGTTATTTCCAAGTACATTTTATTCCCATAACAACCCTTGGAAGTGGGTATATATCACCTCCAAACTATAAATTACAGCAAGAAGAAGCCATGATCAAGGTCCACAGCTATTATGAGGCATAGTTACACTGAAAGCCAAAACTGTCTCCAAGTCCATGGCATTCATTCTCTTCATCTGAACCACAAAGCCACTGTTTTGTACATCAAGGAGGGTTGAACATCTGCATTTCATATGGTTGTACCTAACTCATTCATTCAAGTATTTTTTGACCATATACTTACCATCCATCAGGCATCAGCCTAAATTCTGGGGATATAGTGGGGATTGATACAAAGTCCCTGCACTCCTCAAGGTCACATGCTAGTGGAATATATCACAACAACAATTAAGCAAATAATTTAAACAAACACAATAAATATCTTACTGTGTTATGTGCTATGCAGAGTAACATATAGAGAGTGTTTGCTATGAACCAAATAACTCAGCACTTTGCATAGATCAACTAACTCATTTAATTCTCATAACAACTCTCTGCAGTGGGGAATATCAGTATCCCCATTTTTCAGATGAGAACACCGAGGCACAGAGCAGTTAAGTTACTTGCCCTGAGTCACACAGCTGGTAGTGGAGGACCCAACCTTTAAGCCTAAGCATTTCAGTTCTTAGAGGTTCTCTTAAGCACTATGCTTAATGTGATAGAAAGTAGCTGGATAGCTAAATAGGTAACTAGACTTGCTTACCAACATTATATTTTCAGTAATAATATCATGCTCAGAGTCTTCCTACACATATGTAAAATATAATAAATTATATCAAATAACAAGTTCTCCCCGGGAATTCTTTGCTAGGGAGAATGTTCTAGGACTTGGAGGGCATCAGCCAAAAACGATTTCACCCAAAGTCTACACAACTGTTTAGGGACTCAGCATCTCCAAAGGGCCCTTTGCAAGAATCTTACTAACATGCCCGATGTATTCATTGTCTTTAGGACAATAATTTATTTCTCAGTAATACTGGAACTGCACTGATACTAATATGAATACAAACACTGCCCTATGGCTAATGCTTTCAGGAAAGTGGGAAATGGGGAAGAAGTGGGGAACAAACTAATAGCCCACTTTAGGGTGAGTTCATCTCCCAGTTGCCTTTTTACTTATTCTTAAGCTGTGATCCTTGCTCATCCCCAGATCCAAAGATCAGAGGAAATGATGATCGTATTTTTAAATAGAACAAATAGTAGCTATCTTGAGCTCTATCATTAATCCTTTCAGGGACATTTGTATTGTATTACGTTACTCTGTAGCCTAATGAGGCATAAAAGAAGAATCTCTTTCCTTTTCCTGTCTCTAAATGCAGGTCCAAATAATTGCTCCTGCTGCTGGAGACTAAGGTTAATTTGAAGTATAAAGACCGGGCTGGGGAAGTTTTCACTTGTCTAAGCAATAGAATCAAATGCGTGGAGCCACTGTCATAACGCTGTCACTTTGTGACTTCCCCTTTTGCAGTGGGAGCCTCAGATTTGTAATCCCTTCACTTGGTAGGTGCTTGCTCTTTATGAATGGGTGCCAAGAATATTTTATCGTATGCACCAAAGTGTTTTTAATAACTGTTTAATATAGCAATTTTCACAGTTATTCAATAATAAATATACCAAAGCTTGTGTTAGGGCTGGAGATGCAAAGATGACTAGTGAACCACCTCTATCTTTAAAGAGTTTAAAGAATAATGGGGGAAACAAAGAAGAAATGCTCAATTTAATAGTGATCTTGTTAGAGAGTGGGGGGTCCCCCCAAATCTCCAAAGTCTGTGGGTTGATGGATTGGGAGAAGGGAACAGCTTTTAAGATTCCTTTGCATAACTATGGCTAGTAGCTAGTGTCTTAGTTATGAAAATGGCTTTGGTTCTTCCAAGACCCCAAGGAGATGGGAGAGGTTTTGACTATGAAATGGTGAGGAAAGAGCACACAGAGCCTGCGCAAGGTTCTGTGAATGGTCAGAACCAGTTACCACACCCACTGTGTCACAGGATGCAGTCAGGGATTTAAAAATAGGTGGCAGGCATTTTGGCTAAAAGAACTCCATACTGATTTGAAAGGGAGGATACCCTGTGGCTTTGAAAAGGACAGAGGGAGAACCATGTATGATCCAGTGCAACATGTCACATGTTTTCCTGGACTGTTATACAGAGGCTGATGACATCATACCCCAGATCCTGAAGGAGAGGGCTGACAGATAAGGGATGGGGAACTTCTGGGCATGTTTTTGGCCTCTAGCCTTTTGGGGAGCAAGGGAAGTGCTGGGTCCCATGGGAGAACAGGGCTCTGAGCTGAAGTGCTCACTGCCCTCCCCGTTGGAATACTGTAAATAAAGACCTGTTTTCCTCAACACTAGTTATTGGGTTTTACACCAAGGCGCTACGTGAAAGAACCCCCTTTCGCTCTGTAATGATCTTTCAAAATAAACATCATGAAAAATAAAAATATGGAAGATAATTTTCCTCACTAGTTTGTAGTGTTTTTTAAGCTCTTTCCAATACTAATCGTATTCAATAGAGACTGATATCCTAGATTTATCTCCCAAAACACAGGAGGGATGTGGCATATCCAATTAGTGATAGTGGTTTGCTTAGGTATGGGGGAATATGTATTAGTATCTTGGTTTGACGAGTAATCTATTTATGGGAACACATCCAAGAGATTCTTATGTACCTTTCACCCTTACAGTGTATTAAAATTTTACCTTATAGTAAGAATTAGCTGGGTTGCTTGTTCAACACACAAATTCCTGGGCCCTTTCACTAGAGCATCTGATTCAGGAGGTCTGGGGTAGAACTCCAAAATCTGTATATTTAATAAACATCTGAGTGATTTTTAGCATCATGCCTATTTGAAGGATGGTGCTTTAGGAAAACTTTTAAATTGAATTTTAAGCATTTGTGCTATTTATTTCTTAGCTGCCAGTTTGAAGCTTTTAAACTATTTCTCCAATTTTGGTAGAAAAATAATAGGTTTTTCTTTTACTGGTTTTTGTTTGTTTTTGTTTTTTAGAACCTCATTGATTGGTTAAAAATTTCCAAAGCTGTTTCTTTGTTTTTCTCATCTAATCTCTACATATATTATAAAACAAAAAGATGCAACCAACCACCCGGGAAGCTAAAACTTGCCCAAGTATGTTATAAACTCACTAATCTTTTCCTCCATTCAGAAGGGAACATTTTTCGCTTTCTGTTTAGGATGGGATTAGAAAAGCATTCTCTCATCAGCATCCTCAGACACAGAGTGTTTCCCGAGCAGTTGCTAGGTGCTTTAGGAAATCACTCTTCCAATCTTCTCAGGCACTCTCTCGGTTAGGGAGAGAGTTCCTTATGTCTGCATGCAAATTATTGATTTGGGATCAAACTGTGAAATGCAAAACTGAAAAAATATGTTTATCAAACATAACTGAGTAAAACTATAACTTAAGACTTATGTTTGAAACTTTCTATTATCAAAAGTAAATGAACTAGACTCTAACCCACCCCAAAATGGTACCAAATTTGATGGAAGCAGCCTTCAGACAAATTGTCTGGCAGGAGAATTTTGGCCTGCCTTGTCTAACTTCTTTCTTAACTCACTTCTTACTCAATGGCATCCTTTCCTTTCAAGAATTCAGAGTTCTTGTAGTCTGTTCACCTTCTTCCTGATCAAAACCTACTCTTACAAAAAGATCATGCAACTTATTTACCTTAGAGATGTCTGTCTAAAAACCACTTTCATGTAAAAAATAAAAATACTATTGTTATTGTAATAGGAATGTCAAGAATCTTAAAGCAGGTGATGAAAATTTTTTGTTTTGTCCCATAAGGATGAAGCATCCCGGTTCACTGAAATCATACAATGTAGGCTAGGAATATAAATACAACTAGACAAGTAATTATATTCCTATGGAGATTTTAGGGGCTTATAATTACACTTATGAAATTATAGAGCTATTGCTAATTCTGTGCAAGTGGAAATTACGCCCCTTTTATAACGGACAGGAAGATAGAGTCACATATATCCAAAATACATATAATAAAGTTGTTAAATAATTAATATTTAAACCAAACAGGTGGAATCTGCTTCTGTCTCCTTATGGTATAGCTCATGTCACCGGGGGAATAAATCTTGATGTGGTCACCAGCTCCTATAGCCTGCAGAGGTTCAGAGAAATAAGACAATTAGGAGGTGGTCCATGGCTTTGACTTTGAAGGCAGGGGGATGCGTTTCAGGATGGGAGCTGGAGAAAAGTGCATGAAAAAATGAAAATAATTTGGGAGAGGGTTAGAGTTTATTCCTCAGGGGAAGGACAGTGGGAAGAGAGAAAAGGGAAAGGAGGAGAGGAGAAAAGAAAGTAACAGTGTTGATAATCAAAAATTTTATAAAAGGAGAGCAAATATTCTATTTTAATTTATTTTTATGACTATATAAGTCATCTCCTTCTTCACGAACTTATAGTAAAACATCCATGATTGAATCCACAAAAATACCTCATGGGAATGATTTCATTTCCATAGTTTTGGTGGAAATGGGAGAAAGAGGTTGTATTCAATGTCCATAGTATGAAATGGGGACAGCACACTTGTTGGATAGGATAATGAAGACAGTGAACTGATTAATCACAAGCAAGATCTCAGCATCAGAGGAGGAGACCGGGATGATGCAGACATCACTCCTCCAATATCACCACCCAACCATATATACACATGGGCAGAATCTCTGCCACTGTTCATCAGATGGGGTTTCAGCCAACTTAACTTGGAACTCAAGATAAGCTCACATCTGGGTTGTATATACATAACATGTCGGACATGTAATAGGGTTTTAGAACTATACTATATATTTGAGTCTATTCAAATATGGAATGTAATATAGATATTAGTATTTGTTTATTTTGATGATACCGCTTGGTTGTTAATCAATTTATTCTAAGTTCTCTTAGTTGTTTGAATTCTATTAGGCAGTAGAGTAGATATATCTATGGGAAGTGGAGAGGCAGACAAGGAAATATAATACTCTGTCCTAAAAAAAAAAAACTACAAATAAAAACATATCTTAACCTACAGAGTATAAAGTATTATCCTCACAGCCCAACCTCCTTTGACCCTAAAATGAAAACTTATGTCAACAATTGATAAAGAAGCCAAACATGTATGACTCAAGTGCCACCTCCCTTTATTCACACCCCTGCTTATGAGACATGAACTGTGCTTTGCTCCTGCATTCTTGAGATAAGCACACAGAGGTCAAGACCAGGAAATTTCTTCTAGATGCAATCTATAGTCTTGTCTCTCTCTCTCTCTCAGTCACCACTAATAAGACTCAACAATTGTAGGGCAAAAATTCTAGGGAAATGAACCTATTAGGCAGATCCAAGTTCTCCTTCAACAATGCTGTTCTAGTTGGGGTAACAGTAGCAGAAAGCCTAGTTATGGCCATAGATTCAACTAACTTTTCCCAACCTGTATTCACTAAAAATAAGGCTAGAATTCAGGCCCTCGTCCATCTTACTCCTAGCCAATTTTCTCATGTGATTTCAAACTTGTACTGGGGGTAGGAGGTGCATGATTAATTTTCACCCTAAACCCCAAACTTATAACCTATATCCAGTGAGAATTATACTATAACTAACACAGAAGTAATCAGGTAATTGATGGTGACTGCCTTACAGCTATGTCTTGGATGCCATTTCCAAAAAGGAAACCAATTTTCTAAAAATGCATGTTAAATGCTGCACACAATTGATTCTGTATGTCATTAAACCAAGGAGGATATTGCTTAGGGGGTTATTCATTTTTATTTCACTTTCATGAATGTTAAGAACCTCTAAATCACTCACAATAATTAAGACAATTAGCTTTGTGTAGAACTGTGAATTTGAACCTCACTGCATTCATTCAGTTTCTGATCTTTTCTTCCTTTTCTTCCCTTACTACTAAAATTTATTTTGATAAACCGCAAGTCAGAACAGCAGTGCATTTGCATCCCCCCCCCCCCTTTTCCCCCACACATTGCCTATGTCCCTGTCGAATGTTCTTTTCTGGGGAAAAGAAGAAATAGTTCATATTTAGAAACAGATTACAAACATATCATAAATACAGTGTACTTATACCATACACACTCTTAGCTAGTCCCTTTCCAAAATTATTCATGAGTGTTCTGTGGTTTCAGTCCCTCACATCCTTACCTGCTTTAAGAAGCATTCTTTTGATATGTTTCCTCTTTAATTATTTCTCATTCTTTTGGACTTTTTCTTCCTATTCTCCCTTTGTTCATTTCCTTTTCCTCTATTCTTTCTTCTTTCTGTCTGTGTCTATTTTCAAGTCATTGGGTGTCTTAGTGGAGGAGAAATAACTTTCCAAAACTGTAAAATGTTCCCAAACCTACTCATTCACCACCCAGGTCAGCTCATGACTTGTGGCTTAGTGAACATTTCCACGTCAGGAGATTGATGGCAGGAATGTGAGTTTGTGTGCAGCAGTGCAGAACTATCCCAGCTCTGACCTGATAAACTGTGTTTTGGTTTCATTTAGTTTTCTGTGTTTTTTTTTTTTTTTTTAAATGTCATCAGACTATATCTATGATCATACTTTAGATTCAAAGTGATTGGGCCCTCGGTAAGTTTATATGATGCCCATTCATCACCTGGAAGTTTTGCAGATTTGATCATGACAAAAGACTAGGGAGAATTCTTGCTTCAAACAGCAGTGATAATGCACTTCCTCCCTACCAGCTGCTCCGTTTCTTGACCAGAAAAATACAGTCTATCAGACTAGTGAAAAATTTACAGTTGGTTCTCTCTTCTTCAATTTCTTGCTTCTGGTCCAGGACCCACCTCTCATAATTTCACCCCAAGCAGAATTTCTGACAGCCAGAACTTGCCGACTAGACTCCCGTTGTTTGTGCCGAAACCGTGAGTTGTTGAGACGGTGCCCTCTCACGGCTACTCTTGTTCGCTTCTAAGAGAAGGAACGTGTCACTTAAGTGGTTCAGGGCAAGGGCTTAGGTGGCAAATTGGATGTAAAATTAACTGAGAAATATTTGGTGTGTCGTTTAGATTCTGCACAACACCCAGCACACTGCCGCGGCTCTGAACGCCATGCCTTAGCGGTCTGTGCAAAGGCGGAGGGCTGGGAGTGGGCGCAGGAACCCCCCGGAGAGAGGCACGCTGTACTGCTGCCTCCCTAAGAGGCTTGAATCATTTATGAAAACTGTTAACAGTGAGCATGACTGTCAAGTGAAGGAGGCAACTGCAACTTCTTTTTCTTTTATTCTTTTGCTAATTCTAGGGATCCTTTCAAACTTCCCTTTTTGGTGATAGATCCCTAAAGATGTGGATGTTTAATGTCGTGGGAAAAACGTGCAAACACTTCCAACAAAGATGAAACAGAAGTAGCTTATAAATGAGAGCTCAGGTGGGAGTAGAAGCTGTTTTCTGGACTGACAGTAGGAGAAATGAGGGACTTGGGACCTGTGTTTAAAGAAATACCAAATGATTGCACCTGTGTGCTTTGTTTTACAGCTACGATGTCAGCCCATGAGATACTGATGCCCCTTAGAAGAAATCTGAGGAGCAAAACGGGCCTCTTAAGCAAAGGATGATTCCTTCTTTGTCTCTCTGTCTGCAAAGTAGAAATTAAATGCAAATATCAGCCTCTGCCCTCACAGGAGTATTGGGAAGATGCAAAATTGCAACAAGCACAAAAATTATATATTGATCTTATTGTATAGTCACGTGCTGCGTAATGACGTTTTGGCCAGGGACGTACTGCATACGTGATGGTGGTCCCCTAAGGTGATAAAGGAGCTGAAACATTCCTATCACCTAGTGACATCATAGCTGTCCTAAAGCTGTAGCAGAACACATTACTCACGTGTTTGTGGTAACGCTGGTGTAGACAACCCTATCGCGCTGCCAGTTGTATAAAACTAGAGCACACACAATTATGTCCAGTACGTAATGCTTGTTAATGATCAGAAATGACTACGTTACTGATTCGTGTGTACATTTACTGCACTATAATTTTTATCGATATTTCTACTTATTAAAAAAAAAAAGTTTGCCGTGATACAGTCTGCCGGTTTACACCAGCTGCAGCCCCAAACCTCTCCTGTTTACCGTGTCTCCTGACTGCACTGCCTTCTCTTGTGCCTGACTGAATCTCATGTTGACAGCCCAGGAGGGGCAGGCTGTGCCGCACAACCCAGGCGAGCAATAAGCTATCCTACATAACCCACGTTGTATGTAGTAGGTCTGTGTCAGTGCATTCTGTGATGTTTGCACAATGACGAGATCGCCTAACGAGGAATTTCTCAGAATGTATCTTTGTTGGTGAGCTGTGCGTGGCTGTACTGTAGCCAGAGATGTATTTTCAAAATGCCAATCTGATCCTATCATGCACCTCCCGGTTGGAAGCATTTCAATGATTCCTGTTTCTCTAGGATGAAAGATGAGAATCTTGATCCCAGCCCAGGTCAGTCAGGCCCCTGCATGAGTATCTAGCTCTGAGTCCCCTCCTGGCTCTCTGTCATCTAACCACACTGCAGTTCCTGCAGTTCCCTGTAAGCACTGTGGTCACGGCCAGGGTCACGGCAGAGCAGTTCCCTCGGTCAGGCAGGAACGCTCTTCTGTCCTCTCTTCACCTACTTAATCCTACTCATTGTTCTGAGTTCCTTTCCTCGCGGAAGCCTAGGTGACATATCTAAGGTGTACTTCCCTCTGACATGCTGATCACCTGTTCATTTAGTTATTTGTGTGATTGTGTGTTTAATGCCTATTTCCTCACAATACTTTAAACTTGTTTCGTTCACTATTTCATCTCCAGAACCCACCAGTGTTCCTGGTATGGGGTAGATATTTACTGTGTGGCAAATAAAGGGGAAAAAGAGACAGATACAAAGTATTAGTGAAAGAATGAAAAAATTTAAGGAGACGAGGCAAGGAAAGAAAGTAGAAAAGAAAGGAAGAAACACTAATTGGAAAGGAAACGTGGAGGTAAATGATTATTCGACTTAAAACACACCTACCAGCGCAGGTAAAACTACTTGTTAGGCCTATAAAGAGGTCCTCTTTCTTTTTTCTTTCCTTTTTAAGCTCACCGCTACCATGCATGCCCCCTCTACACGGCTAGTCTACAGGCAATGTCTTGTTTACTGGGCTGTTGTTGTAAAACTCTAGCATGAAGCAGGCTCTGAGTATAGTCAATGAGACAGTTTTATACAAACTAACTCAATATTCACTGCATGATGTTGGAGCCTTACACAGCACATGAATTAGAAGAATCTGTTCTTGCAAAAGTCAATTCTTCAATGTAAATTACCCCACATATGACTGGTAAATAGGGCGAGATGCTCTTATGTCTCAGAAGTAATGTGGTTCTTATATATTGTTTCCTAGCAGCTTAATGTTTTAAAGTTACCCAGAGAAAGCTTTGTCACAATTAAAGAAAAAGTATATATGAATATCTTTAGAAAAATGTTTAAAAATCTATGAGAGCACTTTCCTTTAATGCTTCAAGAATATTTCGACATGTGTAAACTATGTTAAGCTTGCTGGTGAAGCTGCCCATACAGATTAAGAAGCTGCAAAAACATTCATCCCTGTGTTAAAACAATGGATTAATGGGAAAGTTTGTTTTCCATTAGATTAGATTTTTAGTTTTGATAAAAATTGTTCATATTGGAGAACCTATTCTCAAAGAAACAAGTAGGAACTCCAGGAGTTAAGACTGCTAATGACCAACTTACTTTGAGGCCAGGTACAAATGCCATTAGCAAGTTAAGAATGCCAGAATAACAATAAAAAAAAAAGAATGCCTCTGTGTGTGTGTGTGTGTGTGTGTATTTGTGATAGTAATTTTTTTTTTTTTTTTTTTTACTGCTCTGTTCTCCAAATTCCACAGTTCTGAGTGGTCTCCTCTGGTTTTATTTTCCCCATAGGCCCTGTTATTTTTAGTGCTCAATTTTGCAGATTGCAAGGTTTTTCAATAGTGCAAACATTGGCATTATAACAGAAATACCCATATCTCTATTTTATGGCACTGTCTCTGACTAAAAAAGGACTAATATTTTGTCTGGCCACATGATTATGTTGGAAAAATTTGAAAGCAAGGAAATTATGTGTTGCTTCAATATTTGAACTGACTTCTATAAAGTCTAATCAGGTGGGAATTTAAGACTTCTTCCGGCTTTAAATGAACATATAATTTTTCTCTGGCAGAAAAAATTCCCCAATCACCTCTATATATCTCATAGGCATTAGTATTGCCTGTCTCCCAAATTTCATATTGGAGTCTGTCATAATTACAAATCTTTTCTTGCTCCTGTGTAAGCCCTTCTGTATTTTAGAATTATAGTCCTAATTCCCCAAGCCCTGGACATTGCCTTTTCTAGTTCCTTTCTCTATTTCCCCATAGTGTCCTGTGTCCTGGGAGATTTTATATACAAGTTTTTCCTGTTGAATGTGTGTGTGTGCGTGTGTGTGTGTGTCTTACACAGACAGGTATGCATATCCTACAGACATATGCATATTAGACCCTATCATGACCTTGGCTCCCAGAGATATCTGTGCAGAGACATCTGTTCTCTTCAAGAGGTGTGTTATTTTTTCTTCCACAATTGAGCCAAATTATTCATGTGTGGATTTACACCAGTTTATTCAAATATGGCATAAAAACCATTAGCTTTGGGTTTCCTCTTAGAGAAAACAATCTCCTTCACAATTCTACCACACACACACACTCACACACACGTTAATACAGGAAAACCTGTGACTTGCATTCAGTGATAGAATAAAAGAAGGAAACCTCTACAAAACTGGCTTCAAATTCTGGTTTGCTCTTTCTGTGTGACCTTGAGCAAACTGCTGAGCTTCTTTGAGCCTCAGGATTTTATTTTTTAATCTCTAAAGGGGGATAATATTAAAAACATAACAGTATTGTGAAAATTAAAGTAAATACCATGGTAAAAATAAATCGTTATAGAGCCTGGTGCATAGTAGGTGTTTGATATTTATATGATAATAAATGTTTGATATTTATATGATCAGCAAACATTTATGGAACAATTTCTATATAGCAATTATTAGACTGTGTTCCAGGAATAAAGAGATGGAAGATAAAATTCCTTCACTGGATGAGTTCAAACCCTAACAGTGGATATTGGTAAGTAAATGAACAAATCAAGCTACTACTGCGATTGAAGGATGCATGTGAAAACTAGAGGCACTCAAGAAGGATCATGCAAACCAAACTCAGAAATTTAAAGGTTTCCCTAAGAAGTAAGGCTTGACCTGTACCTTACAGACTGTGTGAGTATCAGCTACATGTAGAATAGGGTTAATCTTATCCTGGGCAGGGGAGCATGTTCAAAGACTTGGAGACAATGGGGGGCATGTGACAAATTCAAAGACATTGAAATGATCAGCAATCTCCCTAAAATATTAATAAAGGTGACTGCACATGATCTTGGAACTTAGGCTTCCACTGGTTTCATTTATTTTACTGCTTCATAATTGCCTATTTATCTTTCTCTTCTACTATACAGTATATCCCACAAAGACAGGGACATTACCTTGTTCCATGTTGTATCTCAAACAAAAAGCAGAGTATCTAGAACATAGAAGGAACACAGTAAGTATTTGAAGAAATAAATGAATGTTAGTTGTCCCAAACTATTCATTTGAAAAAAATAAAAGCTCAGACTCAGGGAGTTTAATTCACTTGTCTAAACACATATGATAAAGATGCTATCGGACTCTGAACTACTGTCACCCTCTGCCAGGTCTCCTTGGTGACTGCTTCCACTGCACGTGGCCAAGATCTGCCACTAGGTCATATCAGTGACGAGGGAGAAGAAGCCATACGACAGCACTTACTGCAGCTCTAGGCATTTAACTGACCTCAAATCTCTGAATTAAAAATGCAGTTTAATCTTTCCTCAGATAATTTGGTGATCAAGGATTGGAGCACAGGAGCATACAAATTGCAATATTTGTAAATTCTAGTCTGGCAACTGGGAAGAATTAATATACTTCTTAAAAATAAGCAGTTTTGGGGTCAAAGATATAAACTTTAAGTTGCAAGATGAGTTAGGTGTTGGGAGCTAATATGCAGCATGCTGACTATGGTTAAAAACACTGTATTGTATAGTTGAAATTTGCTAAAACAGTAGATCTTAAGTGTTATCAGCACACACACAAAAACAAACAAGAAAACCTATGTGAAGTGATGAATGTGTTCATTAACTTGATTGTAGTAATCGTTTCGCAATGTGTGTGTGTGTAAATATATTATATATAAAATCAGGACATTATGTATACTTTAAGTAAATACAATTTTTATTTGTCGATTTCAATAAGCTAGGGGGAAGAAACTAAGCAGTCTTTTCTCCCTCCCAGAAGATTCAAGACCTTTCAATGTAAAACTTTACTACAGGAGCATCACCTTAGTAATACCTCGGGGTGGGAGGCTTGGTCGTTATAATAAAAGTTGTAGGGACACAATAGTAAGCCAACAGGGAAAAATAAGCATGAGTCCATTTTCACTGCCTCAGAGGTAGAGGATTAAGAAAGTTGACAGCAGCCCCTACCACCGTCAGAGAGAAACAAGACTGTCATGCAGAAATGGGTACGAGTACTATCCACATGGTCTAGCGGACTAATCGTAAGTGCCTTGACTTTTGGAGTCATTTGGAGTTAAGCCTGTTGTAGATCTCTGGGTACAATACCTGAAGATAAAATGGAACAACCAAATCTATGTAACTCATTCAATTATTTGACAAATATTTATTGAGGGCCTACTGGGTGCCAAGCACAGTTCTAGACACTGGAAAATACAACAAAGAGTAAAATGTAGCAAAATCCCAGCCCTCATGGAGCTTCCGATTTAGTGGTCTGTGGACATCGCGCTGATGTACATAATGAAATTAGCCCTTGTCCTGGCACATTTGGTATCTGTTATGCTAAACGATATGTGAATACCTCTCACCAGACTACTTATTTCCTGGGACTTGTGTGCATGTGTGTGGACATGTTTGCCTCGGAGTTCTTGTTCTGCCTCTGGCATCCATGTCCCTGCCCAGCTGTCTCTGTGCTGTCTCGCGCTGTGGTAATGTCCCCAAATTCTTGCTACCTCCGGGGCACTTGCCATACTCATTCAGATGGGTTACAGTCTCTCTCATTTAAAAAACAACAGCATAACAGCCATAAAAACCTCCCTGAACCACACATGACTCTCTAGCTACTGACCCCTTGCACAGTAACTTTTACCCAAAGAACGTCTTCGCAAGCAGCCTTCACTTCCGCTTGTACTCACGCACAGGTTAATTCCGTTCTGGCAGCTGTTACCACCCCTCAACTGAACCTGCTCCTGCTCAGGCCACAAAGGACCTCCCTCTGTGGTCCGACGCCCAAGGCACATTTTTCAGTCTTCATGCTGGGCAGTTTCTCAGCAGCTTCTTTCTTCCCTGAGTTTCCACAGTCATATGCTTTCCCGATTGTCCTCCCACCTCTCCAACTCCATCTCAGTCTCCTCTGGAAACTTCTCACACCCAATCCATCTTTTAAACGTTGAAAGTTTTTGAGATTTGATCGTGGTCCGCCCTGTGTCTTCACTCTCCCTCAGGATCACTTCTTGCTTGTGACTTACTTCACTCTCATTTATTCTCTTGTCCACTCTTGCAACTTCAAATACCAATTAATATACTTTCTGTTTTATTCCAAGACTTTCTCTTGGCTCTAGATATGTACAACCTACTTCCCATGAGATCTGCACTTGACTGTCTTACTAGTATCTCAGATCAAACATGCCCCAATGTGAGTTCGTTTTCTTCCTAAACATATACTCCCCATTTCAAATACACTCCATCTCGATTACTGAACACCATCCCCCATTGCTCATGTCAGAAATGTGGGAACCATGCTTTGGGCCTTCCTGTCTTGTAACCCCATATCTAACCCATTACTGAGTCCTGTCCATTCTACCCCTTACCTACGTCTCACACCTGCTCCCTTCTCCAGGTCTCCACCCCCAACACCCACGACCAAGCCACCGCCACTGCCAAAGAACTTCTAACAGTTCTACCTCATGTACTTGTGTCCTTTCTGAACCTATATTTTACTCATCATCCAGAGGATAGGATTAAAATTAACATGTGATTATTTCACACCCCTACTTAACACTTTAAAGATACTGTATGCCTCTTATGAAGACCAAAATTCATAATATGATTCTCAAGTCCTAAACAATCTAACTTACTAAAACTACAAAGTATATTTGTCTTTGTATTGCAAACAGGTAGGTAAAAAGTTATTTGCCTTTAATCTTAAGAACATTAAAATCCATAAGACAGTAACCATATGCACATACACTGTCATTCATATGCAGACATGTGAACATACATGTACACACATATCACAGCTTGAATCCAAAACCTTTTAGAATTGCTTTTTAAATATTTTGAGTGTCTGTCCTTAGTTTTTAACATGTACTTGAGTAAGGGCTTAAAAAGTCTCATACAAAATAAAGAGTTCTAAGCACCTTTGATAGGCCATGATGCTAGAAAACACCAAGGTAGTCTTCTTCTGCCCTCTTCTCTCCTTTCCCTGCCTCTGTTTCTCCCACAGAAGCCATGTTCTGTGACACGAGACAAACGAGCTGCTCTAGAAGTTATTACAGAGATTGTCTGGGCTCTACTTTTCCTTGAAATAATAGATCAACTTAGGGGGAAATGTCCTTTGCACCCTCGCCAATAGAAGCTTGATAGAGGCAGCCACATCTGCTAACACAAGCATGCAGAAAAATTTGCCCTACATTTATGTGGTTTTCCTTGATGTTTGTCTGTGTATCTGATAAGACATTCACATTCTACTTGCCTCAAAATAAATATTGGGAAAGCCGAATCATTCACTGGATGCCAGTCTCTGTCCTCTGAAGCTGACTGGTGGGGAAAATAACCACCTTATTGCTTATTTTTGAGGGCCTCTCACTAATCTGCACATTTGCTCAGATGTCTAAGGCTCAGTTGGACATAATATTTACCTATTTACCCAGATGTTTAGGAGCAAAAAGGGATCCAGTTTATAAACAAGTCTTTACATCACCTTACTTAAGGATATATTTCTGTTGTATAAAATGCACTTAAATAAATCTGTTTCTTAAGAGCAGTAAACCTTTGACACAATTTATACTCCGTGACAGTTCCTCCCAATGGGCCCAAGAGGCTTTGATTATATTGGATTGGGACCACTTCAGAAGTGACATGATCTATATTGTTAGTCTTGTAGCCTTTATTTTCATAATGGGATATGTCACAGTATAACAGCAAAAGAAAGTGGCTGGCATTAAAATGACTTGTTTCTGCAAACTCCATCCTAAAGAACTCCTAAGACAACAGGCAAGACCTGTTCTAAAATATCACAAATCAAAGCAAGAGAGGCACACTACTGCATTGTGTGCCCGCACACCACACGTACACCCATGCTCACACACATCCAAATAGTCGCTCATTACAGCACAGATTCATGTGTGAGCTCATTCTATCAGGTAATGGGGATATAACTATTAATAAGAAACTTTGATTTCATAGCAGGTGTCACCATATTTAGTGGCAAATTACTGGACCATGTGCAGATGGCTCTCTAATGATGGATAAGAGGAAGTTAAAGAAAGCCCCACATCAACTGGTGGATGGAAATGTAAGGGAAAGGCAAGACGAATAAAGTCCAAGTTAAGGACAGACTGACAAATGGAACAGGGAGAATTAGAATGCAGCAGTAACCACAAGGAGACATATTTACTTCACAAGATAACTGGGTAAAGTGCATACATTAGGAAGAAGAGTTCTACCTGTACCATCAGTGTACAGTTTAACATTATGGAATGTTGGGGAGTCCTAATTGTAAACATTTATAATCTAACGGTTATCTTCACAGAGCCTAAGTGTAATTGATATTTCTATAACCTAAGTGTAAGGATTGTGATGTGTGTGTTGATATTGCTGTCTTTAGGTTTAGGATGGCAGTACCCACTGAACTCTGGCCTTACTCCCTGAGCTTGGGAAAAACTAATATTAGTCACGCATGTGTGGTAAGTAAATGAGAGGGAACTGTAAAGTCACACAGGGACAGGGCCTCAGATGGGATAGCAGCCATAAAGCCCCTCCTGAAGACCCACACAGAGCGGGTACCTGTTAATCTGCCTCTAGAATACAGAGGCCTAGCAGAGTGGAATAGAGGAGTTAGAACTTAAGCAGAGGTGACAGTCTTAAGTCAACAAATGAAAAGGCTATGTAGATGGAGAAATATCCTTCTTATAGATATCAAAGTTTGAAAATGACTGATCTACACTAAAGAAAGAAAAGAAAACTCTAACTTCAAATGTCAAGGCATGAAAGCCATTCTGCTTTTAAGATAACTGTGAGATCCCTAGTGGTCAACGAAGGATGGATAGAGAATTTTAAAATATTCCATTTTGCTAAATGATTTATTTCATTCTTTTTAAAAATTAAATCTAAAACCTAATTTATAACAGTGGACCTGTGGGTTGGTTGTTACTCAGAGGATTTAGGTGGAGGAATGTTGACATTAAATACAAGTATAAAGGGACTCCACAGGAAAGAGGAAGATGCTGAGGGTGACTTAATATTCTTACCTTCTACCTCCCTGGGACACAACAACGATCCCCAATGGCCAATAAGGAGAATTAGTTCAATTCCCCTTACTCATTCCATACTGTATTGATTGAGTAAAACAAACAAACAAAAAATCCTAAAATGAACAAACTGAAGTCACTAGCCTTATCCTTATTCTCAAAGAAAAAGCTTCTAGCTCCAGCAGCTCTATTTAGCTATTTCCTTGATGGGGGGGATAGCCAGGGTCACGCAGAATAACTTCTGTGCTTTCTCTTCTCCCATCAGTGTCTGGGCTGCTGTGACAAGAACACACACATGCACACCATGAATGATGAGAGAGCAAGGGTCAATTTCATGCTTCTAAGGGGTGAGATGATGTCTCTTTCTCTTTGTATGTATCCAAGATTAACCACCTACCTGCAATTGGGAGTGGAGTTGAATAAACATTATGTGGTGAAGGTAGTCATTACGTTCTCACTCAAGGAGTCCATTTAGAACACCATTCCCCCATAAAACCCAAGGAGGGATATCAATTCCAGATGTTAAGTTACAATCCGGGGCTTCTTTATCACGACACATCTCAAAGTGACTTCTTTTTTTATTGTTGAATTTGTCTTTTAAGAAGAGGTAAACATTCCCAAATTAACTAACTTTCAATAAGGAAAGAAACTTATATAAACAATTGTTCCTCTTCATCGTTAATTTAATGGAAATAGTGCAAATATAGTAAGAGAGGAAATTGCAGTCACCAACTGTTCTCTGCTGCTCACTCTTCCTGGGTTTAAAAATGAAAATTATCCCTCCAGCAAATGTTCTTTACAAAGATATAAGATGCAGGGTGGGATTATTTTATGATCTCAAGTAAGTATTCTTATTCCAAGAAAATACTTCCCAAAGTTTCCTAAAGTTAGCTGAGCTACAAGATATATAAGCAGTTTAAATACAACCAAGACAGTATCTTCCCCTCCCAGCTAACCTTTTATTATAAACCACGTACTTTATTTCAACATTCTGAGCAGATTCTAGACAATTCTGTGCATACAAGTCCCAGAGCAGACATAAAAACCAGATGGGAAAGAGATTTACAAGAACCAATCTCAAAAGAATATTCACAAGCAGAATGTCAACTCAACATTGATTTCAGCAATGTATTTTGATTTACAATACAAATGTCTTTTCAGAATTCTCCTTTCTCCTTATGTATGAACAAAGTGCAAAGAGGATACAGGCCCAGCTGCTCACTTCAAATGCTGCAGTCCTAAACAACAACAAAATTATCATTTACTTTTATCCCCTGGGAAGTTCTGATGTTTTCAGTAGACTTTACAGGAAAATTGTTAAGTCAAGCAAACAGTTGCCCCTATACTTAAGAATATTTTCCTGAGAATACCACCTTGTCATATCTCAAGAATCTTAACAAGGCACAAATGAAAGTGTTTTCTTTGTAATTCTCTTATTACACAACAACAGTATACTGAGATTCTTTATGGTGGGAACACCAAGCGTTGCGCTAGAGATATAAAAAACACCTTCAAGGAGTTCAGAGTCCTTGAAGCCCTTGAGAGAAGTGAAGAAAAAAAAAAAGCAATGTGTTGTGAAATATAAAAAGAATTATTTGAACACTGGCAAGAAAGCACATAACTCTAACAGAAAAGACAGGTAAGAAGGAAAAGATGGGGCAATGAGATGCAGCTGTCATAAGTACATAAATATAACTAAATTTAAATCACGAAGGATAGATTGTTTCCAATCTTCTTTGGTCACAGGAAACGAAATTAATTTGGAAATAATTCAATATCGGAATCATCAGCAAACATTTATTGAGCTGAGAATATACTGATTTCCAGTTGATGTGGGGTACTCACTCTATGGAAAAATACCTTAAGTATACTTTGGTGGGTCATGGGCAAAATTTTTTGCCTCTGATTTTTTTCAGTGTTTGAAAAATTGCAATATTTAACTTCAACATTCTTGCAGGGAGCTTGATGTTTTTACCGTTTGTAAGTATAATGACCAGCTTCAACCCACATTGATTGGGCTCCCACTAAGGTAACTGGATTTGTGACTTGGGGAAAGGAGAGCCGGGACCAGGAGTAGATAGTGATGAAGTTGCACCAAGTATGCACACACATTCACGCAGTACTGTGATTGCACAATCTAATAAATATTTTGGAGCACTGGATGCATCAATTAGTTGATGTTGACTTTGACATGCCATTTATGCAAATTAGTCTAATTTCACTACCTTGTCAAACTATGAAACATCAGAAATCTTTGCTCACTCAAAAAAGAAGTCCACAATAATGCCTCCAAAATGAAATTTCACTTTTTCTGTTTTTGTTTGTTTTTTAATGGAAAATAACTGGATTTAGAACAGAAATAACATAAGAAAAAAAAAAAACTATTAGTGTTTCTATTGTATGAAAAGAAAATCCTCTCTATTGGGCCAAATGTTATTTGGTTAGCCAGTTCCATCTATTAACCAATCTGTACATTCCATGAAATGTAGTGTTTGTGCCTCTGTAGTAATGATATTAATCCCACATATAATACCCACTCACAAATTTTATTATAAAGCTCAGCCAATCACTCTGAAAAACTATCTCATTTCTTCAAAGCCATATCTCCTATAATGGGTTTCATGCTTTGCAAAGCTCTTTCACATTCATTATTTCATTTGATGTTTGTAACAAACCTTTGAGGTAGGTAAAGTGTTAATGGCCCTATTTTTGATAAGTAAATGTTTGCAAAATGCTTATGTAATGTAATAAAGATTACACAGCTAGTAATACATATTCATAACGATGAACCTAGACCTCACAAGATGGCTTGAACATGACCTATAGAGTTTGTGTTAATTATCTGGTCTTAATTTTATTCTAATTCATTGAAAATATGCAATCCAAGTTTGACAAAAGGGGTCAGTCAAGATTAACTAGAATATTTGATTAATCTGAATGCCCTAAAACAATATTAAATATCCAAAGTTTTTATTTTGAAAATACAGCCCAAATTTGTAAACTTTTCTAAAGAAAGCAGAGTGGCCCTGGGATAGAACTTCGGGGACGTAAATCTTCAACTTTTCCTTGAAAGCAATAATTCATGAAAAGGTGCATTGGATGAAAAACTGGACTGAGACCTTGAAGGCATGTGATTACAGTCAGTTTATGCTCTAAGCTTCCAAGAACATATTCTGTGCAGTCAATGTGGTTCGAGAATGACGGGAGCTGCTGTACGCATTTTTCTCTCCAGTTCAGCCTCCTTGGATTGATAAATGGGTTTACTTGCGGCTTTCCTGAAGGATATTATTCAATGTTCTGTTGGTTTAATCTGCCAGCACTAGGTGGGTGCAGGAAGGGGAGCTTCTTGAAGGGAGGTAGTTTTAAAAGAGTTTTAAAGCTCAAACTCCAGTGGAGGGAGCTCTTACTTAAGTGCTAACCTGGCCTTAAACTGAGAATAAATGCATTGAAACCTATAGAGAAATTTCTGCCTCTTAATCGCCTGCACTGAAGAAAAATACAAGAAGCACTACATCTAGACCTATGTCGATATATTCTTCAACACAGCATACGATTCTTACCAAATGAAGGGGAAGTTTGGAGAGCAAAGTAGAATCTCTCTCACTTTCTGTCTCTCTCCACAGTTAAGGCATATTTGGCAAATTGTGTTAGTGTTTCCTAATATGAATTATATGACTAATATAGTAACTCCACAAATATTTATTATTGCAAGTGAAGTAAAGAACTAACTCAATTATCCCGCTCATAGAAGCAACATTTTGTACAAGAGCTCATTTGCTTTGATTATCTTGATTATCACGAGTGTTTTCTTGTTGGGTTTTCTTTTGTATGTCTAGAAACAGTTTCACTACATTTCCTATTAGAAAACGTTTTAAGTCTGCTCGAAGTCAAACATTTTTAAGAGGCTCTAAAAGAGCTGCAAAATACATAAATAAATGATACTATTCTCCTGAGTAACTCAAGAGTCCTTTAGAGGCAATGTAGTTCTCATAACATGCAGGTAAAAGCTGGTTGTAATGATTTCCCCAAGACATGCAATTTGGTCGTAGTGGATCTGTGTAGTAACAAAGGCGCTGATAGAAATGACTTTCCTAGTCTTCTGGAGCAGAGAATGAAGCAGCCGCGCTGTAGCCAGCTAACAAGTCAGAAGAATTCGCTTTGAATCAAGCAGGGACAGAAGGGAACGTGTGGTACGCACACCTCACTCTCATGCCTCCTCTCTCAAGCCCCTGTTCCAATGAACGTTTTGGATGAGCATGTTCGTCGTGAAGGGAGAGGGGGGATAAGAAAAGGTAAAAGGGCCACATTATCGCCTTGATGGCACCAGCATCCTGCGGTCTGTTGTGTGCAGGGGACCTTATCAAAGTTTCTATAGAAACACCTATTGCTAAGCTATTCTTTTACAAAAGCAAACAAAACTAATAGTTCTCTCTGGCCTGTAAGAGAACAAATATATTCCTTAGAAGAGCACCGAAGGCCCTCAACCCCTGACTCTGGCCCAGTCACTTGCCTCTCCTGAGCCCCCTGTGCTCTCTGCCCCACCAAAGAGTCTGCTGCCCAAATGGCTGCAACCTGGACCTGCTCCAGAGTCCCTTCCTAAGCTGGGCCTATTGAAAACAAGAAGCCTTCTTGTCTCTCACTTAGGGGTCAGAACCATATTCCCAGGTGCAGAATGTGTCGCCTCCAGAGCCTGAAGTGGCTGACTAAGCACTGTGCTTTCTTTGAGGTGGACGATGGATGCACACTGCAGCAATCTACCTGGAAGGACGTGACCCAGCACACCCGTAACCCCTAGACCCTTATGCCCCTAAAATCATCAGTGAATGGCAGGTCCCTTAGAGTTCCAAGAATTTGTCTCCCGACCTCCGGAATGCACGTGCTGCTTAACCCTGGTTGTAGGCCTGGAGTCAGGAAAGCAGTAGGAACACTTCTGAGGTGGGATACCTGTTGTTGTATCTTCTGGCTTGAGAGGGGTTGGGGGAGGCTGGTGTTAGCTCTTAAGGGGTGTAGTGGGCAACTGCTTCAGACCCAGAAGATTAGGTAAGTCTGGAAAGTCAAATCTTGGGGCCAAATATCCCCATCCCATTTGTCAGGGTCCTAATGTTCCCAATGAGAGTCTTGACTTTGATATACCAGATCTGGCTCATTTGAACATTCAATCATCTTTGGAGTTCAGCCATTTATCATACCTTGTGCTTTTGCTCACCCTTTCCTGCTCCTCGGGGGCATAAGATGCGGGCTTCATTACAAGTGAGCTAAGTGACTCAATGCAACTTAGTAATGACCATCCAAGTCCCTTGTTTTGATCTTCATTAGTTCTCAGTATATTTTAAGCCCTGAACTATCACACTGGTTAGTACGTGCTCCTCCACCAGGACACCATCCCAGCTTACCGTGAGTGAACATTTTTAACAATTGGACCCCCACACCTTGTGTGAGGGCCTATCTGTGAGAGATAGGATCTTCCTTACCAGTAAGCCAGTAAGTGGTCCATTTTCAAAATCCCATTTTACCAGCTATTTTTCTAGACTTCTCTCTAACCAAGTAGAAACTTCATTTCTTTGATATGACCTTTTCTCCTTTTTTCCCCATTTGATTCAAACTGGCCTCACCCTGACTCACCTGCCTCCTTCTCCCTTGTAGGACCGCCCCCTTCATCATTAAGCCCTCAGGACAGTGAGGTTCTAATTAGCATCAAATAATCACAGGAAAGAAGCCTCGGGTCTGCTGGCCCCAGAGACAGAGTTTTGGTCAAACTAGGGATAACGTCTAGGCCCTAGCTGTGTTTCAGCTCCAGGCCCAGAAAAGCAGAGAAACCAGACACAGTGACGCCATGGCTGACATCAGGACCATACGCAGTGATCAACTACCGCGTACCATGGCACTCACCAGTCAGTAGAGACCAGGACCTAACTCCCTCCACGATTAATAATTTCCCTCTATGTAACCCACCCTCTGGAAGCCATCGGGGAGCCAGGTCTCTGAGCGTGAGCTCACCTGTGTATCCAGGCATGGGGCCAGTTCCTGAACGTCAACCCTTCCTTTCTTTGCTGCAAGTTCCCGTGCCTGCCTGTGTGCAGGCAAAAGACCTCTTTCGCCCCATTACAACTCCTGGTACCAATGCTGTCATTTTGGATTCTCTAGCAGGGCAAGTCTGCGATGAACTTCAGAGTGCAAAGAGTTTCTTAGACGGTAACTCCTATTAAGGGAAAGGGGCGGAAGCAGGATTGTGCAGGGGAGCCATTAGACCTGGATACAAATCTCAGGTGAGCTTCAGAGCAAAGATTGTTCATGGAGGGGCTGTGCACTGAGTGGAAGGGCCAGGCCTTTACATGACCTTGGCTCAAAGGCTGAGGTGGCTCAGGAGGAAGCAAATACTGGAGACTGTCAGCTAACCACACCCAGGCAGGGCACGCTTTCCTCGAAGCAGAGCTGGGCAGCACACCTCCAGGCTCGCCGCACCTAGGGTCTCTCCTGCAAGTGCCTTGGGCAGTGGACAGGACAAGCTCTAAATCACAAGGGAATTGCTGTACTTGGTTTTCAGTAGATGCATAAACAACCTGGGACTTTTTAGTAGGGAAAATCTGACTCAAAAACTGTTTTAAGGGGAGGTGGGAAGGAGAGGTTGGGCTATTTAATTGCAAGACAGTGCTTCTCAGCAGGGTTCCTTGGAATCCTAGGGTTTACAGGTGCCTGGCTACGAGTCCCACAACAGATTGTGATTTAAAAACAAAATAACAACAACAACAACAACAAACCCTTTCTTTTAACTTCATGTGCCACTCAATGTTCCAGCTTGCTAAGGCAAGTCTGACTGAATGGCCCTGTTCGGTATTTTGCTAGAGGCCTTTCAGTCCTGTACGATAGGGCTCAGAAGCACCCTGTCCATTTGCTTGAGGCAATGTTCAGTTTTTGGTGGAGATCAAGGAGGTCTTTGACAATGGGTGATCGCTGTATTGCATACGAAGGAGAACAGCAGGCCAATGGTGTCAGCTTACCTTCCCCAACGTCCTGTCATGACCCACCAACTGACTTAAGAGACATCTCGATCCTAAGGAAGGAATTTTTCTGCGCCACGGCTTAGTGGCTCTTTGCCACTCTACTGTTGTGGTGAACACAGCTTAATATGAATTGTATGAATTCAAACTGAAACGTGTTTTGAAGTTTTTATGTTTTGGTGATTTCTCACTTATTTTTTAATGCCCATATGTTTTATATATTATTAATTATAGTGTTTTAAAAACATATCTGATGACATAATGTGAGTTTTCAAGGCAAGAGTAAGATGAAAGAAGAATTTTAGTCCTTGGCCTACAAATAAATCTGATATGTCTACTGATGGCGAATTACGACCTCCTGAATGTTTCACTGCACTAGGAAAAAGATGCACACACACAATGAAAGCTACTTATCAGTGAATTTCAAATGGGCTGGCTGGTAAATCCAAGTTGTCTAATTTGTGTGTGTGTGTGTGTATCCTCTATGGCCAGCAACTTAGAACTGAAGCAAAATTCAAAAGACACAAGTACAAATTACATCTATTTGACACATAAAAGGAATGATTCTTTTAAAGAGCTACTGGAATCCAAAACAGAGTAAAGCTTTTCTTAAAAAAAAATAAATAAATAAAAAGTAACATTAAGTGAAAAGGCTCAGGAGACAAGTTACTTAGTAGTAGTACTTACTGCCCAGAAAAGGAAAGGCAACACAGTTGTTAAGAACCTAATAATACCAGCATGTAATGTTCAAGGGAGTAAAATACTAGGACATATACAGTGTCCGAAGTTGAAAACGCGTCACTACCACTACAATAAGTCAATGTATTTATGACATTGTTAATAATATTATCATAAATAACACCTACCGAAATCTATTTGTAACTTTTATTTAAATTAAATATAGTAAGCCTATGTTTAGATAAATTAAACCTACTTTTTGGCTTAAGTAAATTAACAGAAATTTATCTTACAAGTTTCAAAAAATTGTTAAAAAGAATAATTCCCCCCAAAAGTGAGCTGAACTTACCTGATTTTTTTTTTTTTTTAAGTTTGGCTACAAAGGCTTTTTAGTTTTAAACAGGGACTAAAGCCACTCTTGTTCACACCACGCCATCCACCACATGCAGCAGCTCCTTAGCAACGGTGTGGTAGAAATTAGTGATAAGAATTTCAAGCCTGCTTGGGTGAGGTTTAAAAAAAAAAACTAATCACGAATGAAACAAAAGAACTGAGGTTTCCTCTACCTTCACCACTGACTAGTATTAGATGTGAGAAGGGAGAGCATATAAAAAGAATACTCAAAAGTTGGCCAAGTAAATGGATCTACAGGAAAATATCTTTCTACACTTAGAGCATTCAGTGTTATTATTAGATTACTGCATCTGCAACCTACTGATCACACTACTGTATAGGGAGCTGTAGATATACAGGAATTCCTGAGACCGGGACATTATTTCAGGGGCTTTCTGGGGTAAAAGACTAGGAAAGGATACTGTGAGGTATTCCCCCACTTTCCCTTCCCCACCATGTGCAACTTCCAAGTCAGGGTAAACATTTCTAAAAACCAGTAAGTAAAGGCTGTTAAAATGACTTGGGGACTATATCTTTGTTCAATGAACAAACATTGTTCCTTCTTAATTATATTGAGGCTTAGTCTGAGACACAAACTACTAATTTAAATACTGAGAGAAAATATGAATGGTTAATAATTAAAATGGACAGTTCTCTAGTGAACAGGACCAAAATATACTCAGGAGAAGGATCTCAGAATACAATTAAAGTCTGAACTTGGAGAAATAAATTTGGAGGGATTCCATGGCTGATTTAGAGGCAAGCAAATTAAACTTAGTGAATTTTAAATTAATTTCACAGATGGTATGCAATTCTGGTATGGCTGGCAGCGTTCCAGGTTATATTGGAAACATAAAGAAAAAGCAAAAATCCTCAATTTTCTTTGGAGATGTGACATCCTGATCTTTATAATTGTATATTTATATGTATGTCTGTGTGTGTTTCAGTATGTAAGTGTGTCTTTTTGTGTGTATCTAGTCAATACGATATAAAAATGAACAAAGGGAAAAAGTAACCCAGTCTGCTAGGAAATAAATTCTCAGACACTTGTCAAGGGAAATATCAGATAAATATTAGGTCTGGTTTTAAGAACTTCCAGATACATTTGTTATGACATTGAAAATAAACTTGATCCTTACTCAAGGGGCAAGAATTATGTTAGTGATTTATCTTGATAGCTGAACTCTTGATTCCATACTTATTTACAGAAATAAAAAAATAACAGCTGCCTGAAATATACATATAACATCTGACACTTAATATCCAATATTATACATGTATGCATTTTTACTATTCCAGAGAACTACAGGATATTATTTACGGATAGGTATATACATGGAGATTATTCTCCTTTTGATTCACTGCTGTCCCCTGAGATGCTCTGCTCATCTGAGATATCAGCAAGCAGATCCCGAGCTGTTAGGAGATCTTCTGGTTCCCCAGCATTCTGAAGGTTGGAGGCTCCCACCCCATATCATTCCAAACATACAAAAATATGCCATGCCATGTGTTAAACATACCTTCTCTGAAAATTTTTAAAGTTTTTAATACTTTTTATACATTTCAGTTTTCTTAAATATACATTTCTTATTTTGTTCTCATAGTTTAAACCTATGCTTATATTTAAGTAAAGTTAGGTCCACTTATGCTTAACTACTTGACATTAATATTACATTCTGCAGACATTTTATACCTTTATTGATTCTAGTATTCCAGACAATTTTTTTTTCATTTTTAAGCCTATGAATTTTTTCCAGATCTTAAAAATGCCATCGAGAAGCTCATAGACTAGTCTAGACAGTAAGCCTCTAGTGCCTAATGGATAAAACTGCTGTTCAGTCACCACTAATGATGCTGTCTTCTCACTGTATTTGGTATAAAACCAAGTTCTGTATTGTGACTTATAACGCTCCACATGAATTGTGCCGCGCTGTCTCCCCTGGCCCCATCTCACGTGCTGTTCTCTTTTTCACTCTGTGCAAGTCATACTGGCAATCGAAGGGCCCATCAAGAACCAAGATAATAGTTTAATAAAGTATTGAGACTAAAGGAAGAGTTTTTAGGGTTTTCGTGTTTATTTTGTAGAGGATAAGGAAGACCTCAACATGCTTGTAGAAAGATAGGAGAAAAAGCCAGGAAAAGGACAAAAGGCCTCTGGGTTGTTTTGTTTTGTTTTGTTTTGTTTTGAAATTGAATTGCTGCCTATTTAGTGCCTGGGTAGGCTGTGGTAGAAGACCCCAAATAAATCTTTCCTGAAGGACCGTTGTTGGTTGTTGACAGGATTCATTTCTCTCAGGCTGTTGGACTGAAGGCCTCATTTTGTCACCACCTGTTTGCCAGGGGTCACACTGGACTCCTTGTTACGTGAGCCTCTCCACAGGGCAACTCTCAAGAAGGCAAGCAAGTGAGAGAAGCAAGAGAGGGTGAACAGCCAAGACAGAAACTGAGGTCTTTGTGTAACCGAAACTTGGAAGTGACCTCCCATTACTTCTGCCACGCTGTGCCCATTAGGAGTGAGTCGGGAAGTGTGGCCCACACTCACGGAGAGCAATCACAACAGCACGGAAAGCTGGAGCAGAGGGTCCCTGGAAGCCTTCTCAGAGACACAGGCACTACCTAGAAGATTTGGCCATCTAAATAAATAACAGTACAGAATGCTGAATAATACTTTAAAAAGCAGAAAACCTAGGTATTTATCCCTATCTGCCACAGAGAAAAAAATCTTCAGAGACGGTAACGTTTGAACCAAGAATAGAAATTCACCAGGCAGAGAAAAATTATGAGTAAAAGAACAGAGGCATAGATGTTTCTGGGGCTTCAGGAACTTCTTCAAGTGAGCCTGAAGGAAGTGTTGGAGAAAGTGGCTACAGCCTGGAGTGAAACAGACAGACTATTGCAGACCATGTTGCTTCTGATTTGTCGTGCTGAAGAGTTTTAGACTCCGTCTGATACTTGAGAAAATTCCCAAAGGGGAGGAACAAAAACTATCTCTTAGAAAAGTAACTCTAGTAAGAGAGTGTAGAATGACTAAGAATAGGAAACAAGGAAGTCAAGTAGGTGATTCAGGAACGTGTTGTGCCAGCCTAAACAAAGACGTGGCGCACTAAACTAAGTTAGAGGCCAAGGGGCTGAAGAACTGGGATCAGACTGGGCAGAAAAAGGCAGGGGTTGTTGAAAGAGAGCAGAGAAAGAATGACGTCGTGTTCCTGGCTTGCATGAGTCAGTACATGTTGATGACATGAACCACAGATGGGTAGATGAAAGAGAATGGACTTTTTCTGGATATGTTGAATTTTGAGTATTCTACAGGACATCACAGGTACAATATAGATGGGCCTTACTTCATAAAAATATAAAACAATCATCACTTGCATGGAGACAAGCAAGGTCAAGTTTAAATTCACAAATATTTATTGGAAACCTACTATATTCTTGGCACCATACTAAATGTGATATGGTAATGAGTTGCGCCATAGTATCAATATTAGGATGATATTATTATGGACTTCCAAAATAAACCCAGAAGTCAAAGTGAACAGGAAGAAAGTACATGATCAAAACGCACACCAAGAAGCCATATTTGAATCACATACACTGTTTCCCAGAGTTTGCTTTTTATTGATATTTATTTTCTCTTGATTCAATTAGAAGTGTAGCCTGTAATTTTGAAGCAATTCAATATTTATGTGGTTGAGTTTCACACAAACCATTAATAAAATATATAAAATAACACTACTCAATGAATCTCTCATGTATTAACTTGATTACTAGAATTAAGTTGGCTAGTTCCATTCTGAAGTTGTGTTTGGCATGTAATGCTTATGTAGCTTGCGACAGTTTGCATTTCACAGCTTGGTTAATTAAAGTTTTTAGCTACTTGTTAAAATTTTAATTGCACAGTGCCATGACAGGGGTCCTTTAAAAATCAAATTATTATTTACCCAAGTGGAACAGAGTGTGTGTATGTGCATGTGTGTGCATGTGATATGTGCATGTTTTAACAACACAGTGTTAACAACTTTCTTCCCTCCTTAATCTGTTCTTGGAAAAAAAAGAAAAGTGCTGGAGCTGCTTAGTTTTGATGGCAGGTTTGTATGCCTGTCCCCAGATACTCCCCTACTTGCTTTTTCTCACTTTTTAGAAGCGTGTCTACTGGGCTTTTGTTTATCTTCTTGGGATCCCAAACATCACACATTTTACACAAAATTCTGCAAATGCCATCAATTTCAATGGCATCTATCCACTTCAACCTCACAGTTTGAACTGAAGATATTTAATTCCTAAAAAGCCCCTAACACATGCATGCTCTCTCCTGATTTCTGTATCCAGGCAGACATTTCCACAAACCTGCAATGGTTCCCACAATTGTAATAATGAGGGGGATGGGGAACTGTCATTTTTAAAAATTGCCCCCAGCATACACAGAATTTCTCTTCCCCACAAATGAGAAAAGAAAGCAAACACAGGTGTATTTTCAACCATAGGAAAGTAACACCCTAAAAATCAAGTAAACATTTTAAATTGTGTGAAGTGAGAAAACCACTGGGTGGCAAGTAGAAGTTGAATTCGAGCAGTTCTCTCAGTTTTAGACTCTGTCCAAAGCAGATATGCCAACAGCAGTTTATATTTAGACTTTATATATTTAAATGTCAAAAATAATATAACAGGCTCAAAAACACATTTATTTTACTAGCTTTCCCTTTCCCTTCAATTCCTATTTAGTTGGATTTTTCATATAAATGTCTTTGTGATTGAATTTTTATTCCTTAAGATTCTCTGTTAATAGTTAAAATACACCAGTATATATTTTCATTCTGATGCGACCAGATTAGAACTCTATAAAAAGTCAAGATTTTCATAAAGAAATGCAAACAACTCAATAAAGGAATCTCTCAACATTGGAAATAATCTTGTCTGTTTTATTCACCAATACATACCTAGAACAGAGCAAAAGGCCTGGCACCTAGAAAACACTCAAAAAAATTTTTGTTGATTTAAATAAATGAAGAGTTGAATAAATAAATGAATGAATAAATGAATGGTCAAGCTGCTTAAATGAAACATGGTCCTCTATTTAAAACAAGAGAATCCAGGAAGAGAGAGTAGATAGAACTGGAATTAGATCTACCTGCTGAGGCTCAGGCCTGGACATCTGTTCAGAAGGGAGGGCCAAGAGAAGTGATTCGATCAAATGTTGAGATGTACTAGTGTGGGGAGTCCAACCTAATAATCCAAGTAAGATCAGGATCCCTTGGAAGAAACTCCAAGATGTGATAAGCAGATGTAAGACAGGGCTGCAGTGTCAAGGGATTAGAAGGGATGAAGGAGGCCAAAGTAGCACATATAAATAAACCAGGGCAAGACTCCGTAGGTCCACTCTGAGTGAACTGGATCATGCCATCGGGAAAACAAACAATGTTTCCAATTTGAAGCAAAAAGGGGGTAAGAATAGGATGTTGCTATTATCACTCTGAATTAGCTAGATACTTTCAGGAAACAGGAAAGAGAACTGCAGCAGACAGTAGTAGAAAACCCACATTACTTGGCTTTTGACTTCTGTCTAGTCTCCATTTTCAGTAAAGTACTCACTACAATACCAAGATGACTTTGATGTATCCACTCGGTCGGAACAGTGCTTCTCAACTTGCAGGTGGGGCTGTACAGGTAAAACTCAAACTTTCCAGGTGCATCCCCAAAATCGTGGTTCTCATAAAAATCGCATTTCTACAGACCATAGAGATTTCTAGATAGGAGATTCCCAAGTTCTTGTTATCTCTCACTTTTATCCTTCTCCCTCAGGCCTCTCTCACAAAAGCAAGACAAATCTGAGTCCATGTTCTTCAAACATGAAAGAATCCCCAGAGATCCATACACTAGCTGTAGGGCCCTGGACAAGTTACTTAATGTCTCTAAATCTGAAATAAGTTTAAAGTGTTTTGCACAATTACTGCTATCCGGTAAATAACCCATAAATTGTCATTACTACTATTACTTTTTGAAAAAGTCATTTCATCCCAGTAAAAATCTGTAAGAGCCCTAAGACAAGGAAGTAGATAAGAGGTACACTCCTATCAATGAGAAGGTAAACCCTTGATTCCAATTAGAGAGAGAAATGATTGACCCAGAAGACAACACAAATTCTATCGAGGAACAGTCCTCAAATGGAGAATTATTATCCCACAGATAATAGTATGTGTCCCAAGAGTAACTTTGAGGAAATAGGGTACTGTTATCTCATTATCCTACTTCTTCAGTCCTGAGCAAACAAGTTTCAAGACAGCTTTTGCTCACATTAGTTGGTTCATGGGTATCAGACAGGAAACTAATGCAAACATTTTGAGTCTAAATTGCAAGTTACACGAGTCATGATGGTCTCTTAAACCATGCCTCTCAAATATCAGCTTTTCTTCATGCCAATGACCTCAGGGTCTTAGAAGTATAAAAATTTTTTTTCAGCCCTGGCTGCTGTGGCTCAGTGGATTGAGTGTTGGCCTGTGAACCAAGTGTCGCTGGTTCGATTCCCAGTCAGGGCACATGACTAAGGTTGCAAGTCAGGTCCCCAGTTGAGGGCGTGTGAGAGGCAACCACACAGTGATGTTTCTCTCCCTCTCTTTCTCTCCTTTCCCCTCTCTCTAAAAATAAATAAACAAATAAATTTCAAATACATAAAAGAAGTTACAAAACTAAAAAAATTTTTTTCATACCTGAAAGGATCAGTGACTTTTGAAACTAGTTTGTTTGAGTTTTAAGTTGAACTCATCCCCAAAAGTTTTATTTTCATCATTTGCCTTCTAATTATCACTTCTCTTCTGTGTGTGGACACCTCATTTATCATTGGGAAATAAGGAGTTCTGGATGAATGATATTTTCAGACAACTGTAACTTGTCCCCTGAAGTGTTAAAACATTGATATTAATCACATCTGATGTATATGTTTTCCTATGTTAAAATAAGATATTGAAAATAAATTTAACCTTTTGGATAACCTAGGAGCATGATTTGAGATTTTATTATTAGAAGTAACAAAATATATTGAGAATATCGTAGAGATGAGTCAGATCTGCTCTGCCATCTATGGCTGTGGAACCTTAGACAAGTTACTTAAGAAGTCAGTTTTCTTATCTGCAAAACTGGTAACAATAATGCATAGCTCCTGGTTGCTATGATGGTTGAATAAAAGACTGAAATTTATTTTTTCCTGTTACTATATGCTTGCTTGGTATATACTATTTATTGATACAAATTTTTTTCACAGAGATATATTTCATATAGAGTATTATGTATATCAACTGGGATGGTAACTTCTTAAATAACCAAGGAGAACAATGCAGTGAGCTAAACATGGGATTATGAGATGGAATCAATTCTACCAACAGCTAGTTGTTAACTTCTTGGCCTTAGTTTCCTCATCTGGAAAAACAAAAGACTGAATGAACAAGCTGACCTTTTTCAGCTTTGATTTTTACCAGTAAAATCAATATTTATTATGCCTTTATATTATATGCCAACACAGTTTCAAATTTTTTAATCTTCCTTTTACCAACCACAGTTTTGGCAATTGGAAGGAAAGTTCCCCACGCACCTTCATCTCTGCCAAGATACTCAGTCTTCCTCTGCCTTACTCTGGATGAACTGCCCAGCCTCTTACCTAAGGCCACCCCCTCCACTTGGGCCTTCCAACAGGAGGATTTACCCAGGCCAGTCAGCTGTGAGGACTGGCTGTGCGCTCTGACCACCAACTTCCGCCCTCCGAGGGAGATCAGCTGTGCAGGGGCAGGGTGGATGTCTGAAGCCGTCCACTGGGTGTGCTGGCTCCTCTCACGGCCTGCTCCATCACAGCTAATGACCGCTACGTACATTGTTCCCAGTGCTCATACCACAGCTCCGGCTTCATCCTTGACTTCCCTTTTTCTCTCATTCCACTCAGCCAATCCTTTTGGTTCTCCCTTCAAAGTATATCCTGAGTGTGACCACTTCTCACCTCTTCCCTTGTCTCTGTGCTGGTCCAAAAGTTCAGGATCTTGCCTCAATTATTTTCCTTGTCTCCACTGTTCCTTCCCTCTGATCTTGGTCTCCTACGGTCTGTTCTATTCAGAGAACTCCTGCTAATAGAACATTTCTCTCTAACCCGCCATCTCGGTGTCTTACTTAAAATAAGCACTTTGCATAATGATATAGCAACCTCATTCCACCTGCCCCTCCCACCCCCTTGCTTGCTGTGTGACAGCCCTACTTGCTGTGCCCGGCATCTCCTTCCTTAGGACCTCCCCACTCAGGGCCTCAAACCATGGACCACGCACGTAGAAGAGATAGCAAGCTGTTTGTACGTTTCAAACTTCGGGAATGCTGTTTACTCAGGTACCGCAGAGCCTGATCCCCCATCTCCCTTTGGTCCTCGCTCAATTATTATTTATCATGTGAGGTCTTCTCTGATTATCTTATTTAAAACAGCAGTCTCCTTTCTCTGACTTGTTTTTCTCCATAGGTCCTGTTATCACTGGCATAGTATATACAGGGTGGGGCAGAAGCTGGTTTACAGTTATTTGTATGGAAAATAATATAGTAATTATTAAATAATAATACAAGAATGAACTCTGTGTTTTTCATACTCACAACTACAAACTTACTTTTGCCTCACCCTGTATTTTACCTTTTTTTTTATTGTTTTATTAATTTGTTGTGTTAATTGTCAGTCTTACTCACCATAAGCTCATACAGGTAGCAGTGTTTCTTTTCTTCACTGCCTTAGCCCAGGGTCCAGAACAGTGTCTGGCCAATATTAGGTGTTAAATAAATGTTTGCAAATGAAAACATTGCATGAATTACAGGAAGAAAATATGGCCTAGCCTTTTCAGAATAACTGAGTTCACAGACACAAACAGAACTGTTTTGTTATGAATAGAAAATAATTCATGGACAAAATACCCATGTTTTCAACTGGTCTTCTTAAGAATATATAAAATTTCCCTGATTTTGGTGTGTCTATCCACTAGTCTTCATCTCTTCTTTTGTGAAACAGCAAGAAAAAAATCTTAAGTGAAAGCAAACCATTGATCATACAAGACAGAAAACAAGCTGTTAATGAGCTTCAAGTTGTTACAATTTATTTGTATGTGCTAAGGTACAATTGAAGGTGCTAATGGATCTCTTAAATTCTATATGATTTTGAACTGACATGGTTATTTCAATGATTCACTTGATCTCACTAAACACTTTCCCAGGGACTCAATTCATTTCAACAAGCATGTATTGAAGACTTGTGTGAGCAAATACCTGGAGTGTACTTTCTGCTTAAAGAGAACTACCTAGGTAAATGAGACTGGGTTTCCTTTTGTAATGCAAATACAATTCTTCAGTTCCCAATTTTTGTGCAGATCAGCCAGGAAATACTGCATAGATGGTAATCTCTTCATGAAGGACCAACAGCCCCCTAAATCAGCAAAAGTAAATAATACCCTTGTCAAAATAATACGAAGGAAGAGACATCAGTGTAGAATTGGAGCCTGAACTATAGGGTGATCAAGAGAGAAGGAACAGGGCTTAGGTGACAGAAAGAAAAGAATCTGTGTCCCCAGCTCCACTACTCATAAATTATGTGACATTGCACACGTGTTCAACCTTCTTGAGATCCATTCTCAAACATAAGGAAACAGAATTGAAAAAATCTTTAGTCCTTGTGGACATATGGATTAAATGTAACATATGTAAAGCACCAAGTACAATGTCCGACACTGCAGATGTTCAATAATGGTAGGTATTATAAACAAGCTGGAAAAAAAATTAGACATAGTCTATTTATCGACAACTCACTTAATACCCAAAATATTATTTGGTGATGCTTAGGAAAACTTTGATACTTTTAATCTCTCTCCCAACCACATCCCCAGCCTCCTAAGTTTTGTCTCCTAAATGTCCTTTCACGTGTCTTGATTACACACAGTCATGAAGAAGCAGAAAGAAAAATGGTTACCTGATCTCTAAACCCCTGCTCTGGCGCTAAAGAAACTAGAGTGAGGAATAAAGGGGATGATACAGCGTAGGGTGAAGATCCACTTATGGAACGATGGTGTAGCTCCCGAACAGACCAGTCCTCCCACTCATTAACAACTACAGACCCTGGGGGGAAAAAAATCAAACCTGAGGACATCGATGATTAAACAAAAGGAGGCAGATTACGTTGAGAAGTAGAAATCTGGAGCAACTATAAACATGAGGTGAATTCTGTGTTTTCCCATGGCTTTGCCCCAAAGTAGGTCTGCAGTTGTGGAGTTTTAATGCAGCACAGGAACTAAAACTACAAGGGAACCCCCCTCCACCACCACCAGCGCCACCACCATCGCTACCATCTTTCTGGCTGGAAGAATCAGTGCAAGAGCCTGGGCAACAACAGCCCTCACTCGAGAGAGAAAAAAGAAGCCCCGGGGGAGAAAGCCGGAGGACTACCCCCTAGTTCGATGTATGGAAACTAAAAACGGTTCGGGTTGACCCTGTAGCCTTGTGTACAGTATTCCCTCACTTGTCGCGGGTATTACGTTCTAGATCCCCCCGCGATAGGTGAAAATCCACGAACCTTACATTTATTTTAGTATTTATATATATATTTTAAGGCTTTATAAGCCCTTCCCACACACTTATAACCCATTCCCAGTCCCTTATTAACCTTTTCCACTACTTATGTTCTTAAACATACTCTACACTCTTAAACCTACGTAACTTTAACAACATACGTATACAGTACTGCAAAATCCCGCAATATAGCGAAAAATCCGCAATAAATAATTATAATATTTTTAAAAATCCCGCAATACAGTGAGGCCATGATAAATGAACCGCGATATGGAGAGGGACTACTGTATACAGGACAGATTTAAAGGAACAGTATCTATTTTTGCATTTGTATAAAAGTCTACAAAATGTAAATTTACCTGTAATGATAGAAATAGATCTGTGATTGTAAGGCGTAAGGACTGAAATTGACGCATTGAAGGACAGGGGACACACGAAGTTTTGTGAGGTGTTAGAAATGTTCAGTATCTTGATGGTGGTGATAGTTTTGGGGTGTATACATATGTCAAAACTCATTAAATTGTACATTTAAATATGTGTGGTTTTATTAATACATAAATTTTACTTTAATGAGAAGTAAAACTAAAATAATACTACTTGTTTTAAAAAAGATTTTCCTAATCTAGATATGCAGATGAGATAAAGATAAAACAGTAAATAATAAAGGTAGCATAAGTACAAAAGTAGAGCTAAAGACAACTATTTTGATTTTTAAGCTGGTAAATTTTAAATTCAATTTTGTTATCCTCACCTAAGGACGTGCTTATTGATTTTAGGGAGAGAAGAAGGGAGGGAGAAGAGGAGAGAAACATTAATGCGAGAGAGAAACATCAATTGATTGCCTCTTGTATGTGCCCTGACTGGGGACCAAACCTACAACCTGGGCATGTGCCCTGACTGGGAATCAAACTGGCAACCTCTCAGTTTATGATACAAATCACCAGCTGAGCCACATTGGCCAGGGTGTAAAGTCAAATTTCTGGATGAATAAGCAGGATCTATTCAGTATTGATTTTGTTCATTCAAAAGTAATCAGCGAATGCGATTATAAGTAGTCAAAGCGCAAAGAAGACCTTAGTTGTCTAAGTTTGAATTGAAACACATATTAGAACCATGTTCGAAAATGGACCCTAAAGCTTCCCCAGTGTCACCTCCAGAGCTCCGAACCTGTGGGCCTTTCACGCTCAGTCATTCGGACAACGACAATAGAAAGCACAGCTCCTTCTGTGAATACCTTTCTTCCTAACATGTGAGGCTTAAAAATAAGTCTCTAGACCTTCATAGGCCCCTGGATCACAATCATTTGGTGCAGTCACTAAAAGGACTTTGTTTTAGGTCAAATACTCACTAACTCTTCATAACCAGAATGGCACTGTATAGGCACTTTGGGGAAGGAGGGCATATATGGCATGAGTTCCTCTCCCTGCGTCTATCAATGTAAAAATTAACCAAGCATATGTAAACCAATTCAGGAATAGATCAGAGGCCCTCACTAGGGGTAGGTGGGGCAAAGAAATTATATGGGAATTCAAATGTACTGAAGAGGCTAAAGACAGGGGATGGGAAGAAGAGAGAAGGGGTGTAACTTGAAATAGTTTTCCAAGCATCACGCCATTAGATTGCAAAGCAGCAGATTTCGTGTGGTTTGGAATAGGAGGTATTTTTGAACAAGTATTCAATCATTATAATGTATTACAAAATCTGAACATGACTCTTTAAGGCCATTAGCAATAATGAGATGACACGTCCATGTAGGACTCTATTAAAAAGTTTGAAAAAAAAAAAACTTCAAGAGAAATTGTAGCAGAGTAGGGTGCTAGAAATTCTGCCAGGAGTATTATCTGCTTTATTCTGCTTCACTACTCACCTAGGAGTATCAATAATCACAAAGGTCTTATAATAAATAAGTTTATACCAGTTCGTGTGATGACTATAAAACTTAAAAAGGAGGAGAGAAATACTTACTTCTAGCACAATGAAGGAACACCCATTTCTGGGATGTGTGGTTGTGAAACAATCAACCAGAAACAACAGGCAATTTCATACACAATCTGACTCCTTTCATCCCAAATCATGTTTGTCTAATCAAAGCCTCGTGCCCTCATTAATGGTGTTTACAAATACCTCCTGATCCTGGCTAAGCCTTTCTGAATACTGGACTTTGGTTGCCAATAACTTTAACACTTATGGAAAGGAGACACTGGATGCTTAAATAGTCCCAAAATGGTTGACCAGGGCAAACAATTTCTCTAAACTTTGGGGAGGAACAATTCTTGAGTGTGAGGTTGTGATTTAATTCATGAATTTCTTAAGTATGGAATTCTAAATGAGCATTTGTGAAGTAAAGGAAACCTTTACTAATGAACCTTTGGGGACCAATTAGCACAGTTTGTTAAATTGGAATACTAATTAGGTAGGTAACAGTCTAAATCAACCTAAATGCTTGTTAGTTTGACCAATTATAGGTGCCCAATAAGTGTTTGTTTAAATTCAATAATTTTGTGTCCAGAGGGAGTATGCCTGACATGAGTGGCTGAATTGAAAAATTTAGGCTATTAGTCATGAATAAATTGTGCATAACTGGAGCATTTCAACACAACAGTTGGAAGGCCAAGGTCATGGCAGTGAGGGTTTATGCATATCCCCTTTCCTTTGCTAATTCCTATGCAGCAATATTTCCTAGGTTAGTGTGAAGCTTTTCCATGGTATGTGTAATATCATGAAAAGTGTAAGAATCTTAGAGTAAAGTGCCAGTGTTACAAGGTGGCTCAGAACCCCCAAACCATTTAAAGACAAAGCTAGCCTGATCCCACTGTGCTCACTTAAGGGGAGACCTCCTTCCATTATATATTGCTGCAATCTATATGTCTTCCTTTGCCACTCAAAAGCCCACTGCTTTCCATCCAGTGTAATTTGAAATACTGAGTTTTAGGTTCAGACTAATAACTATGGCCAGTAGCCTTTGATTCAACCACCACACAGTCCTGACTCCACAAAACCATCCCAGAATTATTCACATGTCTCCCAGGTAGAAGAACATGCAAAGGCCAGCATTTTCCATGACAACATAAACAAAGCAGCTCCAATCTTGCAACTACATGAGAGCCTGGGGTTCTGCTAGGGGTGGCGGACAGGCAGAGAGGGATTCCAGTTTGCCTTTTGGGTCTTGAAAGCAGAGGTGGCGGAATCCTTGTGTTAGGAGAACCTTCTCTGGTATCAGAAAGAACCATGTGTAGCTCAGAGAAAATTCCATACTTGCCACTTCAGCAATATTATTAGCTTCAGCTGCATGTGGCATAAAGTCCCCAAATAAGAGCTTATTTGCCTGCAGAATGATATCTGCATCTCAGCTAGTTGGCAGAAGGAGCTATTGGCACCCCCTTTATTTTTTTCTTTTTTCCCAGGTTTATTGCAGTGTAATTAGCATACAAAAAATGCAGATAATTAATATATACAATTTGGTATGTTGGGACATAGTATACACTCATTTTACCATTGCCACAATTAAGGAAATAAATATATTTATCACCTCCAAGTTTCCTTCTGTCCCTTTGTGTGTGCATGTATGTTAAGAACACTTAACATGAGATCAACCCTCTTAACAAATTTTTAAGTACACAAACCTGATTGTTAAATATAGGCACTGGGTTGTACGGCAGATCTCTGGAACTTACTTGTCTTGTATAACTAACTTTTACCCATTGACCAACAGCTCTCGCTCTCTCTTCCCCTCCATCCCCTGGTAATCACCATTCTATTGCCTACTTGTGTGCATCTGATTATTTTAGATGCCTCATGTATGAGGAACCATGATGTATTTGTTCTTCTGTAACTGACTTATTTCACTTTGCATAATGTCCTCCAGGTCCATCCATGTTGTCACAAATGGTAGGATCTCCTTTTTTAGGGCTGAATGATATTCCGGTGTGTGTGTGTGTGTGTGTGTGTGTGTGTAAAGTAGTCCTCCCTTATCAGCAGTTTCACTTTGCATGGTTTCAGTTACCCAATATCAAATGGAAAATTCCAGAAATAAACAATTCATAAGTTTTAAATCGAGCATCTTTCTGAGTAGCATAATGAAATCTTGCTATCCAACTCTGTCCCACCCAGGACACAAATCATCCCTTTGTTCAGTGTATTCATACTATCCTCTAGCCCCTGTTAGTCACCTAGTAGCCAGCTCAGTTATCAGATCACCTGTCAGAATATCACAGTGCTTGTGTTCAAGGACCTCCTATTTTACTTAGTAATGGCCCCAAGGCTCACGAGTGGTGATGCTGGCTACTTGGATATGCCAAACAGAAGCCGAGTACTTCCTTTCAGTGAAAAGGTGAAAGGTCTTGACTTAATATGGACAGAAAAATAATCATATGCTGAGGTTTCTAAGAACAAATCCTCTATCCATAAAATTGCCTAATTTACAAATTAAACTCTTTCACAGGTATGCATGCGTATATAGGAAAAAGCATAGTATTTATAGGGTTCAGAACTATCTATGATTTCAGGGATCCACTCAGTGTCTTGGAACGTACCCTCCATGGGTAAAGGGGAAGCCATGTATATCACTATGTGTAAGTATATGTATGTATGTGTGTGTGTGTGTGTGTATGTTTCACATGTTCTTTATCCATTCTTCTGTTGATGGATATTTGGATTGTTTCCGTATCCTGGCTAATGTGAATAATGCTGCAACAAACATGGGAGTTCAGATAGCTCTTTGAAATCCTGTTTTCAGTTCTTCTGAATATATACTCAGAAACAGAATCACTGGATCACATGGTAGTTTTTAACTTTTTGAGGGCTCTCCATACTCTCTCCCATAGCGGATGCACCATTTTAGTTTCCCACAAACAGTGCACAGGCTTTCCTTATCTCCATGTCGTTGCCAACATTTGTATCTCTTATCTTTTTAATAACAGCCATTCTAAAGGTGTGAGGTGATACCTCATTGTGGTTTTGGTTTGTATTTCCCTGATGACTAACAATGTTGAACATTTTTTCATGTACCTATTGGCTATTTCAATATCTTTTTTGAAAAAAATTTTATTCTGGACCTGTGCCCATTTTTAAAATTGAATTATCTGTCATCTTGCTATTGAGTTATAATGAGTTCCTTGTATATTTTGGTATGGACCTCTTATGTGATATACAGTTTGTAAACATTTTCTTTCCCATTCCAGAGGTTACCTCTTCATTTTGTTGGGGGGCTTTTTGTTTGTGTTTTATTTTTGTCATTGTTGTTTTTTGCTTTCTAGAGGTCCTTCTTCTTTTAAAGCAACCACTGATAGCCTCACACGTCACTCAGACTTATAGCCTATCGGCTAGAATCTAGTGGAGCAGCCTTGCCAATGTGCAGGGAAGGTGCAGACGTGCAGCCTTTCCCCTGGGTACCCTGTTAAATACCAGAAGTTCCATCGCTAAGGAAGAAGACCCAGCAGCCGTGGGAGAGCCATTGCAGTCTCTACCTACGGGACTTGGGCAAACATTTTCTGCAGAATATTTCTATTCTTCAAATTAAAATAACACCTCCTTTGTGGGGATTATTTTGCTTAACCTCGCAGCACAAGCTTCTTCCTGAAACAATCTCTGCTTCTTATGACTTCCATGGCATGATACTGTCCAGATTCTCCTCCAATCTCTCTAGCTGTTATCAATTTTTGTCATTATTGTTACCGATTCTTCCTCTTTCTGTCCCTGCGCATTTCTATTAGTTCTGTCCTGGAGCAACTTCATTCCTCAATTTACCCATCCCGCTCACATGGTCAAAGGAAGTACAGCACACATTTTATTGAATATTTACCATCTGCTAAGAACTATAAGCACTTTATTCACACAATTGCACTTAATCCTGTCAACAACCAAAAAGGTAGGTACCCCATGGTTATTTCCCTGTTTTACTTAAGTTGATGTGATTTGTCCATAGCTGTGAAGCGCCAGGATTGGATTTTACTCCAGGACATCTGACTCCACAGTTTTTGAGCTTCCCACACTACACCACTCCTAGACCCCTTGTCCTCCCGCAAAGATCCAAACATCAGGTCCCATGCATACACTGAGCTGATACTAGACAGCTCTGTTTGACTGTATCATAAGCATTTCCAACTAAAGATACCCCAGAATAAAGTTGTAGTTCCTTCAACAATTATTTATTGAGCACTTACTGTGTGCCAGGCACTATTCTAGGTGCTGTATCTACCAAAATGACATAAAAGGACAGTGTCTTGACTTCAGAAAATTTACTGTCTAGTTAGGAAGACAAACAGTAAAATAAATAGCATCAGTTAGTGATTAGCACTGTAAAGAAAAATAAAACAGGATAAGTAAACTTAGATGGAGAGGGCCCTGTGGTAGAATAATGGGTCTAAAAAGATGTCAATCTGACCCATTAATTTCTGGAGTCTGCAAATATGTTACATTGCATTGAAGAAGGGAGATTTTCTAGATGTGATTAAGCTTAAGGACCTTGAGATGGTGAAATGATCCAGGATTATGTAAATAGGCCCAATAAAATCACATGGGCCCTTAAAAGTAAAAAGAAGGCAGAAAGGCGAGTCAGAGAGAACACTATAAAAACAACAGAAGAAGAGGCAGGAGAGATTCAAACACATGGGAGGGATTGCATCCACATTGCTAGCTTTCTAAATGAAGAAAGAGGTCATGAACCCAAGAAATATAGCAAACTACAGAAGCTAGGAAGGGTCCTCAGTTTATAGTAGGCAGAAAAAATGGGAATGTCAGTCCTACAACCACAAGAAACTAAATTCTGTTAACAACCTTTATGAGCAGTAACCAGATCCTCCCCCAGAGTCTCCAGAAAGCACATCCTTGCCAACACCTTGTTGCTCGCCTAGCAAGATCTATGCCAGTCCTCTGACCTACAAAACTATAAGTTAACAGAGTTGATGATTTGAAGCTGCTAAATTCTGACAATTTGTTACAACAGCAAAAGAAAACAAATTCTGGCTATTTCAGGTAGGGTGGCTGGGGAAAACCACCCAAAGCAGAGACGTGGGGAAACATTTGAGGGGAGAATTTCCCAGGCTAAAGGGAATGATTCTAAAATGACATGAGCTTTGAAAATATGAGGAACAACGAGGACAATGTGGCTGAAGTGAAGGGAGAGCAGTAGAACGTGAGATGGCAAGAGAGTCTGTGGGGGACAGACAGGCATGGGGAGATGTGGGAAGCAGACAGGCTTGGTTTAAAAGACTCTGTCCGCTGTGCGGAGCTGCCCCCCGCCCCCTGCTGCTGGACCCTTAGCCGGCAGGTTGTCTCCCAGGCCTGCTCTGAATCCCACCCTCCGGGGGATTTTAAAGATAGAATAGAAATGCAAAGTGGCTTTTAAGGAAGAGGGAACCTGCTCTGTTTTTCTCTGTATAGCCTCAAATCCTTGTCAGTAAAATGTGAAGAACAAAATGATTAAGTGAGAGGAAATGCTTCTGACCTTGTGTAAAATACCTGGATGTTTCAACCCTGTATTGATCTGCATTTCCCTTTCACTCCCTACCATTTGGGGAAGGGCTGCACATTTTCCTTAAGTACTTCCGCATGTGGAAAATGGATAAAAACCCTGGCTAATAAAGAAACAAGGGCAATTTTCCACTAGAGAAAACCCTCTTCCTTCCTTCCTCAGATGGAGTGTGTCTGAGTAGTTTCTTCATCCACTCCGAGGGACCCAGAGTTTCTCTCAAGAGTCCAGGGGCCAGCTCATGTGATGCTCTGCAGATCACAGAGCTTTGGATTTTATTCTAATCATGATGGGAAGACACTTTGGCCTGACTTATACTTTTAAAAGTTCCCTTTGTGTGTTGTAATGAGAGTAAACTGAATGGACAAGAGTAGAAGCAAGGAAATCCATTGAGGATGTATTTGAAAGTAAGAGTCCACTGTAATTTTTGATGGCTTAGAAATACAGTGGGAAAGAGAGAAGTCAGATGAAAAATGGAGCACATAGTACTACCAGTTACTGAGATGGGAAAATCATAGTAAAAGAAGGTCAGGGGGAATCAGAAATTCATTTTTGGACATGTTAAGCTTTAGATGCCAATTAGCTATCCCAGTCAAGTTATCAGATACATTGTTAGGTATGTGAATCTGAAGTTCAGGGACAGTTTGACTAGAAGAATGTGGTAGACAAAATAGTACCCCTTCCCTCAAAGATGTCGATGCCCTAATCCTCAAAATCTGTGAATATGTTATGTTACACGGCAAGAGGAAATTAAAAGTAGAAGCCAGCTGACCTTAAAAAAAAAAAAAGGAGACATCTTGGATTATCTGACTAGGCCCAATGCAATCAAGTGTTCTGAAATGGAGAAGAGGGAGGCAGCAGACTCAGAACTAAAGACACAGCATCATAAAATAGATTCAACCAGTTGTATTGTTTTGAGGATGGTAGAAGAGACCACAATACAAGGTATGGTGCAACCTCTAGAAGCTGGAAAAGACAAGGAAACACTTTTCTCCCCATTGCCTCCAGACAGGAACACGGTCCTGCCAGCACCTTAATTGTAGCCCAGTGAGACTCATTTCAGATTTCTGACCTACAGAGCTGGAAGATAATAAATCTGTGTTGCATTAAGTCCTAAGTTTGTGATCATTTGTTAGAGTGGCAATAGGAATCTAATATGAGGCGTAATGCCACTGAAACATTTTTTCTTCAATGGAACCCGCCTTGGTAAATGGCATAAACACCACCTATTTGTTCAAAGCAGAATTACGTGCCATCCTTAATTTCTTCTTCTCTTTCATGCTCCCAATCCAGTCATCATCAAATCCTTCAGGTGCTATTTACTAAATATTTATTTAAAGTTACCCACTGTATTTTGATACAGATCATCATCACCATCACCACCACCATCATCATCATCACTCATTATCTCCCTTTAGGATGGAAAGAAAGACAGTACATACCCAACATTCCCCATTTAGTAGCCAGAATAGGCCTTCTAACTGGAATATTTCTGGTAAGTATTCCTCTCTCCTGAAACTCTTCAATGATGCACTATTTCACTCAGAATAAAGCCCAAACTGCTTGACCTGTCTTAGAAGGTCCTCCAAGGTTTGCCGTTGTCTTCAGCGTTATTTTCTGACACTTTTCCTCACATTAAACCTTAAACTCTGAAAAGCATTTGGAGGCCTCCTTACTTCAGGTGTAGTCACTGGCCTTCCTTGTCCCATGAAACCCCCTCATAGAAACACTCCACTGTTCAGCAGCTTCTCCCGTTCACTATCAGAGCCCAACTTAGTCCCTTCAGATTGTCCCTGATATCCTAAATTGTAAGCACATTAATATTAGGATCTTGAACTTTTCCTTCAGGATACTCTTCACATGTGTTCTGCCTGCCCCATGAGAGCAGGGCTTTTGCCTGACTTTTTCACTACTCTATCTCCATTTCTGGCAGCAGCACATAGTAGGTGCACAGGAAGTATTTGTCACATGGTAACTGCTCACTAAGAAGCTGTAAAATGACAGTTTAAAATTTCTCTAATGGTTCCTATGCCATTTTTAGTAACTACTTCCTATAAAGTCTTTACTAATGGAGTGTTTCGATACTTTTTAAAATGCAATAATTTTGTGCCTATCACCCTCTTCAACATTCTTGACTTTTTTGTCCCCTCTGAAAATGCGCAGTAAGAGGTAGTGGGAGAATGGCTCCAATTTTTCTTACATTTATAATATTACTCAACATGTATTTATTAAGCTCTATGTGCCAATCACTAAGCATGGAGAATACGGTAAGTGAATAAAATAGACATAATTCTGTTTTTATAGAATTTTATACTAGAATGTGTGTGTACACGGTGAGGGGAAGTCAGAAAGTAACAAACCAAAAATTACACAGAAAATAGTAGTAAGAGCTCAACTCACGAAGGGGAGAGGCGTTAGTGTTACACTTCAGGTGGCCAGAAAAGCTTCTCGAGTAAACAGATGTTTGGGCAGGGACCAACAGCAAACCGGGGGTCTGTATCAGGTCACAGTAAGAATGCAAGATATGGAATTTCGTTTTCTAAATTCAAATCGCAGGCTACCAGTTGCAAGCTGTCTGCGACTAAACAAGTCAGACAAGCCCCTCTGGGCCTGCCTCCTACCTGTAAAACTACAGTAATACTACAAGCCTCACAGGGTTTTTAAAATGCTCAGCAAGTAAACTAACGAAACGAATCCTAAGGGCTGGGAACCTGGGAAACGAACGCTGGGAAAGCCTGCCCATCTCCCACCGCCCACCTCAGGCACCACCGCTGTAGCGGGAGTGCAGCTGGTGATTGGCTACTCGCCCTGTCAGTACCGCCCGTCCGGTCCAATCCTGGCCAGCTTTGCACCAATCCTGTTCCCAGGGTCGCCGAGGAAGAGGGGCCCATGACGTTTGATTACGCGTTACGTCACGGTGGGCGGAAGTCACGGCCGCTGTTTTGAAATCAGGCCGCCGGAGTTTTACAGCTCCATCCACGCGTAAGCCGGCAACTTCTCCGCGCTAAGAGGATTCCTCTGACGTTTCTTCACCGGTCCCGCCGGCCTGAGGCCGCAGCGACACCATGTCCACCCCTCCGTTGGCTGCACCCGGGATGGCGCCGGGGCCCTTCGCAGGGCCCCAGGCCCAGCAGGCCCAGCAGGCCGCCCGGGAGGTCAACACGGCCTCGCTCTGCCGGATCGGGCAGGAAACTGTTCAGGACATCGTGTACCGCACCATGGAGATCTTCCAGCTCCTGAGGAACATGCAGGTGGGCAGGAGGGCGGGCGCCGCTCCTGGCAGTGCGCGGGGAAAGCGACTGCAAAGGGGCACTGGTCTGCAAGTTCCGCGGCCCTCGGGCGTCAGCGGGGCTGCCGTGGGCCATCTTCAAGTATTGGGTCGCCCCATTTACGGTCAGAAGTGTTCCTCAATGACGTGTCTGTCCCCACGAGGCTGCCCTGTAAAGGTGATGTTTTCCAGAACAGGTTTCTGGACAATGGAAGCCACACATTCTAGATTCGAACAGGGTCTCCAGTTAACTTGCACCTTTCAAGGTGAAGGTGGGCCTCACTCTGCCACCCTGTTTTGATTACTTACTTTGACTTTCATCTCATCTTTTTTTTCCCCAGCAAAATACTTTCTAAGGATCTAAGCAGGTGAAAAATTCAGATTCTGCTAATTCGCCTAACCATTTTTGTTAAACAGCCCTTATTTTGGTATAATGGACTTACAGTAAAGTGCGTTTTTAAAAAGTTTTGGCGTTATGTATAGACCTGTGAGACCATCGTTCATCACCCAAAAAGTTTCTTCATGCCCCTTTGAAATCCTTACTTCTGGCCTTCTATCCGTAGGCAACCTCTGATTGGCTTTCTGGCACCATACATTTTCCCAGGTTTCGTGCAAATGGAATCATTCACTATGGAGTCATTTTTGGCTCCTCTCACTCATGTATCAACAGTTCGTTCTTTTTGATTGCTAATACTGTTCTTCCCGTTGTATGATTGTTACAACTTGTGTGTATGTATGTTCACCTGTTGATGGACAGTTGGGCTGTTTCCACTTTGGAGACATTGTAACAATTTTTCTATGAATGCTCCTCTACAAATGTTCCAGGGAACATGTGTTTCCTTTCTGTTGGGTAAGCAGATGCCTAGCAGTGGAATTGCTGGATCATGAGATACATGTTTTAGCACTTCACGCAACTTCCCCAGAGTCTGCACCATTTTAATTTCCCACAGCAGTGTTTGAGGGTTCTAGTTACTCCTCATCTTGGCCAGCATTTGTTATTCATTATATGTCTTTGCTTTGCAAATACTTTCTTGCAGTCTGTGGCTTGTCTTTTCATTCTCTTCACGTTGCCTTTTGAGGAGCAGACATTTTAAATTTTGATGGAATCCAACTTATTAATTTTTTTGATTTTGCTTTGGGTGTTGTACCTAAGAAATTTTTGTCCAGTTGACAGTGACAAAGATTTTCTTCTGTGTTTTCTTCTGGAAGTTTTATAGTTTTAGGTTTTACATGTTAGGTCTATAACCCACATTATTTTTTTCATACAATGATAGGTACAGATCCAAGTGTACTTTTTTGTATTTGGATATCCAGTTGTTCCAACACCATTTTGCTAACCCATTTTTTATTGAATTTATTGTGGTGACATTGGTTAATACAAGTATATGGGGTTCAGGTGTACAATTCTTTAATACATCATCTGTATATTGTATTGTGTGTTCACCACCCCAAGTCAAGTCTCCTTCCATCACCATTTATCCTGCCTATACCCTCTTCTGCCTTCCCCTTTTCCCTCTGGTAATCTTCATACTTGCTAACCCATGTGGATGTGATTCTGGTTTAATGGATGAGGATCCTGTGATTCAGAGAGGTAAAGTGACTTGCCCAAAATTGGTCAATCATAAGGTAAATTTGAAACCAGGTTTTTAAACTCTTAAAATTCTTATTTCCATGGATGCACTAAAGAGTGGTTTATTCTTTCTTTTTTCTTTAAGTTCTTGATTTTTTTCCTCCTGATTTTGAAGTAATTCAATTGTGTAGAAATCTTTTTAAGACCATGTCAATAAGCCGATGTGAAACAATACAAAGGGAATCTAAGAGAAAATATGAAATCTCTGGCAATTAAAAAAGCAATTATAAATATCTAAGATGATTAAAGTATGTATTAAATGATCTCTCACAAATACAGTTGACCCTGAACAACGCAGGAGTTATGGGGTGCCAACCACAGCACTGTTGACAATTTGCATATAATTTTTTTAAGTATATACAACATTTTCTTTTTGATGGTCACCTTTTTATACCGTAATCTTACATACTATAGAAAAATGCATAATGAGAACAGTAATTCCCATAATAGACCAAGTCCCGGGCTAAAAATTCTTCAGCTAAAATCCAGATCCATTTTATATCAGTATACACCCCATATAACGTAAGTGAGCCCTCTATCTGTGGCTTCCCAACCGTGAATAGAAAATGTGTTTCTTTATGTATACATGCTGTATGCAGAGATTGAATTAGGACTGGAGAACTAACAGCTAATATTTATCAAGTGCTTTCCTCGATCAGGAGCACTGTTGTAAGAGCAGTTGTAAGGAGTATTTTTATCTCTATTTTACAGTTAAGGAAACCAAGGCTTAGAGAAGAATTTACCCGACATTACACATGACTAGTAGTTCTTCCTATTAACCTCTTTATAGTAAGTACTTAAGTACTAACTTGCTGTCAGACAATTTTTAATATTAAAAGAGATATCCATGGCTAACAAAGAAAAAACTAAACATTTTCAAAAAAGTATCAATAACTAGATTACATGTGGACATATATTAAAAACCAATTTGTAAGAGACTGAGTTGTTCTTTTGTGGCTCTTGTCAGTGTGAGTTCTGAGGGTTAAGTCCCCTCAGACCCTTTGGAGCGCGTTACCATCGGCTGTAAAGGAAACAACAGTGTGGGCCACATTTCCAGAAAGCTAGAAGTAGTGGTACAAACGGGACTACATATAATGTATTTATTGATACAATTTTAAGAGTATTCAGATTTTAAAAATTATCTTCTCTATTGCTAATCAAGAGGGATGACGAAGTGCCATAAATACCGACTTTTCGATAAGTGGTTCTTTATTCGGTTCCTTTAGCTTCTTGAGAAGGGGATGAAAACTGTGGACTTTCTTCTGAGAAAAATGCACATATATACATTTTGGATAAAATTTCATGGGGATTAACAGATGTTTCCCCCAGGATCCCTAGGTCCCAGTTGAGAATCTGTGTAAAATGTGTTGCTTTGGTTCTATTTATTATCCTTTACGTCTTTAAAATAATTTCTTTGAATATAATGTACATTCAGAATTCAGAAATGAAAAAGGGCATTACAGTGAACATTCTGTCTCCCATCCCTCTTTGCTGTCTACCCCTTTCTCCACAGGCAATGATCGTTACTGATTTTTATTACTGTTCTTGTACATCCTTCCAGATATTCTATGCATATTTAAGCAAATGTACATTTTTTCATTGTCCTCCCTTTTGCACAGATAATGTTTATGGCACACAGCATTTTGCACCTTGCTTTTTTCATTTGGTATATTTTGGAATTCATTCATATTCATACAGAAAATAATTCCTTTTCTTTTTAAAGTGCACAGTAATTCACTGCATGAAAATACTGTAATTTATTTAACCAGTTCTCTCGTGAAGGGCATTTAGGTTGCTTTTAAATCTCTGACTATTATGCTGCAGTGAATAACCTCCTACATACATGCCCGAGTGTCCCTGTAGGATAAATTGTTGGATATAGCTATGTGCTTCTATAATTATATATATTTTGAAAAACTGCCCTCCATGGGGGTTGTATCGGTTTATGCTGCCATGTCCTGCTCAAGGCCAACGACTGGGCTCTAACACAGCGAGTGGTATTTTTGGATCTTTGATGGTTTGATGGTAAAAATCTCCTTTAGATTTTTCCTATTTTGAATGAATTTGAACATCTCCCTTCATATAACTTTTGCTTCAATTTTTATATTTAAAACTTTGATCCATATGGACTTTGGCCTAGAATAAAGTGTGAGGTATGGCCCTGGCCTTAACTTTTTCCAAAAGGTTGATTGAATAATCATTTTCTCCCCCACTGATTTCAGATGCTATTTTATACAAAATCAGTCTATTTCTGAATGTTCTGTTCTATTCACTTAGCTGCCTGTCTCTTATGTATTAACGCCAAATTCTCTTTATTGAGGCTCTATAATGTGTTACAGTTATTTTTCAGAACTGCCCTGGCAAGTATTGCTTATTTTCTTCCCACATGTGCTTTAGAACTGCCTGTTGAGTTGTGGGAACAGCCTGTTCCCATTTTTAGTAGGTCCGTTTAACCTGGAGAGATTTGCCATCAGGGTTATGCTGAGTCTTAATAGCCAAGAGCACGGAGTATCCTTCTGTGTGTCCCCACGGAGTACTTTACATTTTCATTTTTATCTTGGTACTCTAAAAATTTATTGCTAGATATTTTATCTTTATTGTTGCTATTGTAAATAGGGTCTTTTTCCTTTTTCATTTTCTTTGGTTTATTTTTATATTTGAAAGCAAAGCTATTGTTTTCTAAACATTAACTTTGTACCCACCTCCTCCTTGAATTCTTTTTTTAGTAGTAGCACTTTATCACATTATTTGCTTTGATAATTATACCACTTCCTTTTTAATGTTTCAAGGTTTTTCCCCCCTCTAATTGCACTGGTGAGTTCCTCCAGAATAATGTTCACTGGCAGTGTTAGTGGTCTTAGTAGACATCTTGTTCTGTTCCATACTTCATTGGGAATGCTTTTAATATTTCCACATTAATCATGGTGCTGACTTGTTAACTGGGATACATGTATTTTATCATCCTGGGGAATGTTTAAAGAGTTTTATATTTGTTTTAAGAATGGATATTAAGTTTAGTTGAATTCCTTTTTGGTAACTGGGGTACGAGCGTATTATTTATGGATCTTAATCAGTATTCATGAGGGAAGTGATTATTGATGAGCTTTTCAGCTAAACATGTACACTACAGTGTATAGCAAGGGGTCTTAGTCACCATAATAGCTTACACTCTTAATCTGAGAGCCTTGCCTCTGGTGTTCACTGCTCTACCCCAGCTTCTAGAACAGTGCCTGGCACATGAGGAATAGTCATTTTTAGAATGAATTAATTATTCCCTTCTTTCAGAAGCTGATGTTGTATATGAAAACTAATTCCCAAACTTACTCAGTAGGTGAATTTAAGGAGGGTGATTCTTTGCATTTCAAAATGATTTTGTTTTCCTTTGTGAAAAAAACTATTCTTGTACAGAACACACACTTCTAAGTGAATTTTAGGTACAGATTTATTGGGAAGATAACTCATTAAAGTAATGCAGACTGAACTTTAAAACCTTCTGTTTGTGAGTATTCTATTAAATACAGACACACAAATGTGAATCAGTTCTAGCCTTCACTAAGTAGAAAATATGGGCAAAGTAATAAATCAAGTAAATGCCATAATAAAGGTACATAGGGCTTCTGTATGTAAGATAAAATCATACTCCTTATTATCAACCAAAAAGGAGAGCAAGGCTCCTTTGAAACATTTCTTTGATTATCAGTGTTTGTGAAAGTTCATAAATTGGAAAGCTTACAAGGAGAAATTTTACATTGTACTGGATGATGAACTTTTAATGCCTTTCTCCTTTAATCTATTTTTACTAATTCAGCCTTTGATATATATTTTTTATTAATTTCTTGGAGGTATTGTCCTCAGAATGTTTTATGCTTAAGAATTTCTGAAAATCCTAACAATATCTCATTTCAAATAATTGCAGAAGATCCATCTCATCTTATAAACCATTACATTATTGAAAATTTGAAAGTGAGAAAAGAAAATAAATTATTCAATCTTATTTCCCTAGTATATCTATCATCAACTATGTAAGCCTTTCTAGTCTTTTTTTTTTTTTCCATGTTTATGGTTTCACCTACTTGTAATGATAGTGTGTCCTTTTTTTTTTCTCCAAACTTTGTATCATGAACCTTTTTTTTGGTTTTCATTCTTACTTATCTGTTAAAAAAAGAAAAAAATGTACTGAGGGTTAGAAAAACTGGTGTGATATAGCTATTAATAAGTATTGAATAGTTCTGTCATTTTCATCCCCAAGGTAAGTATAAGGGTAAGTGCTTATGATGAAAGCACCTTGTATACTAGAAAACAGAGTGTAAATGTTGTTAATTCTTATGTTAGAATAATTTCACAGATGAGATTGTGGGAATAAATGTAAAGATGTACAGAGAAAGGAATATTTTGTCACTGAGTTTCAGCAAGACACAAATGGCACATATTTAGTTATAGTTTCTAAATAAATATTCAGTTTCCATTTATCTGTGATTTTTATCTAGTCAATACATACATTTGGCTTCTTTTGATAAAATTCCTGAATTAAAAATTAATAAACATCCAAGACAGTTATGATCATAGCGGTTACTTGTAATAATTTATTAATGATCTTTAAGTTTAGATTGATTTACACCTATATCTCCTACTATATACTTTTTAAAGTAAAACTTTTGGCGACAGCTTTATATTTTCATGTGTGCCATGATCATCTTAATTATTTTATCAGAGTTAAGGTATCTTGGGGTTATTCTGCAACAGGAGCAGCATATTATTAGTTTTCTTCAGCTGAAAAGCCCTGTCTTCATTTATTTCTTTTCATTTTTTAAATTGTATTTTATTTTTAATTTCCTAATTAAGTTCAGCTGCTTACTGCCTTTATGTAATAGTAATATTGAAACTGTACATTTTTGTAAGTTACAATATACTTAAAAAAATAGAGGGAAGAAGTATATCACCTGGTCAGAGGGGCTTCTCAGAAAGTTTCCTCTGGATCTGTTTTACAGCACTGAACTAGGATGCAAAGGAGCTAAGAAGTGAGCCCAAATACTCTTAAATTCTTAGAATCGCACTTGATAATCTGTGAGGAGTTATTTGCCTTTATGCAGTGCTTAAAAATTGTTTGTTAGCTCTACCTATAGCAAATGTTGATTTTCATCACTTTGTTTTTATTGTTTTGTTTTGCCTGATAAGCTCCCAAATGGTGTCACGTACCACACTGGAACATACCAAGATCGGTTAGCAAAGCTCCAGGATCATCTTCGCCAACTTTCTATTCTCTTCCGGAAGCTGAGATTGGTGTACGACAAATGCAACGAGAACTGTGGCGGGATGGACCCCATTCCCGTAGAGGCAAGTGGTGGTGGTGGAGGGCGGATGGGTGTGAGATGTAAGACAGTCTCAGGCATCTGTCATTTTTTCTCTTCTCTCTTGTTCTTGTTTTTGCAATATTGCCAGATTTTGAATGATATCAGATGAAAATATGACATACATATATATAGAATATATATGTATAGACTTAGTACTATATTTTCATGTTAATAATTTTTTGTAGACTAACAAACAGGCTTATTAGTGAATTTTTATTATTGGAATGAGAGGGTTGTCTGTGGCAATTTTTATCATTGTTAGTGTCTCCTTTTTTTTTTTTTTTTTTTTTTTTTAGATTTAATGTGTTTTATTGATTAAAATATTACATTTGTGCCAATTTCCCTTCCCTCTGCTCCCCTCCACCCGGTGGCCCCCCTCCCTCCAGTTGTCCCCCCCTTTTAGATTATGTCCATTAGTTGTGCATACAGTTCCTCCCAACCTCTCTCCGTCTATTCCATTCCCTCCTACCATGATCCCCAATTCCTATATCATCTCCCTCCCTCTCCCCACTCCCCCTCCCTGTTGACCTCCCCCCAATATGCTTCCCGTACCCACAGTTCCTTTTCCACTCTCGTTGCCTGTTTAGTTTGCCTTTGTTTCATCTCCCTAGCTTCTGTTTTTTTTTTAAACCAGTCCCTTTAACATCTCATATAACAGTGGTTTGGATCTAATGAACTCTTTCAGTTTTATTTTGTCCTGGAAACACTTTCTCTGTCCTTCTATTCTGAATGACAATTTCGCTGGATAGAGTATTCGTGGTTGTAGGTTTTGGATTTTCATTACTTTGAATATTTCTTGCCAGTCCCTTCTTGCCTGCAGGGTCTCCCTTGAGAAGTCAGCTGATAGTCTAATTGGGACCCCTTTGTACATAATTCTTTTCTTCTCTCTTGCTGCTTTTAAGATTCTCTCTTTATCTTTAATTTTTGACATTTTGATTATAATGTGTCTTGGAGTGGTTCTCCCTGGGTCCAGTCTCTTGGGAACTCTCCTTGCTTCCTGGACCTGCAAGTCTATTCCCTTCCCCAAGTCTGGGAATTTCTCCTTTATTATATTTTCACTCAATTTTTCAAGTTCTAGTTCATCTTCCTCACTCTCTGGCAAACCAATGATTCTTATGTTGGGCCTTTTATAGCTGTCCCAGAGGTTTCTGATCCTCTCATTGTTGCTTCCCATTTCCTCTCTCTGCATTGGTTGACTGCTTGTTCCTTCTCCATATTCCAGTTTGTTGAAATGAACTCTGGATTTTTTTTCCTCACCATCTGTCTCGTATGTGGTTTTGTTCCTTTCATTATGAATGTTTTTCGCTTCTTTCTTATCTTTTTCCTGCTCTTTTGTGAATTCTGTAAGCAACCTGATAACAATGGCCCAGAACTGAGCCTCTGACAGGTTTCTTATCTGTTCTTCTGTCAGGTTCTCCATCTGTTGCCTGGTGAGTTGTGTCACCGGGATTTCTATAGTTGTCTGCCTCATTTTGACGGATGCGTTTTGTTTTCTTGGGCTGGCTGTCGGGGGCAGTGCCTGTGTACGCGTCACAAATCAGCGACCGCCGGTGCCTGCCTGTCCGCGACCTATTTCGCAGCCCTGTGGTGCTTTCTTTGGGGGCGGGGGTCCAAGATGGATTCACACAGTTATTCCGCTAGGAGACCGGGATCCGTCCTCCCGCCCCCCTGGGCCTCACTGTTCAAGGCGATGCGGAAGCTGCTTTCCCCAGCGTTGGGGTCGCGAGCTGCCAGGGGCTTGACTGCCGCCGTGATTTTTCGCCGCCCCGCCGCTGTCCCAGGTGCGACCGCAAACAGCGCTGCCCTCTTTAACTCTTACCTGCCCAAATGGCACTGCTGGTTTATAACTTCATATGTTGGGCTTCCGTGTAGTTTTATTTTCTGGAATTTCTAGTTATCCTTTGTTTTGAAGTAGTTGTATTCCTCTCTAGTTGTAGAGGGAGACCTAGCGTGTCCGTCTAAGCCTCCATCTTGGCCGGAAGTGTTAGTGTCTCCTTTTGATTAAAGTAGTGCATGATCTTTTTTTGTAGGAATTTAGTACTGTCAAATACTTTTAAAATCATTTTCATGTGAGTTCTTTATGGATAAAGGTTATGTTTTCATCATTAATAATTGAGATTAGCTTAGTGAATCACTCTAGTTTTAAAATATATTCTGTAAATTTAACCTTGGGTCATAGATACAGTTAAAGTATATGATATTGTTATAGATGGCCCCTTCTTATTGACAAGTTATATCTCCATCACCAAAGGTACCTGGGAAGATTCGGATGTTCTCTCACTACATATAAAGAACAACTTCATGTGATCAGTGCTCCCTTTTTGAGGGATCAGCATGTAGGGATGAACAAAGAAAGAGTAAACTCAAAACAGCCTGAAAAGAAGTGATCAAAGATGTTGAAGAAAGATCAGAAATGTGGTTGACAGATTGTCAGAGGCTGCAGAGAAGTCAAGGAAAATAAGGAATAAAAACTGTCCAGCAGATTTTGCTGGAGGAGAATTGTCAGTATATTTGAGCAGAGCTTCACTGACGTGGCAGCAACAGGAAGTCAGATCACAGTGGCTTGAAGACTGAACAGGAAATAAGGAACTGGATCCAGTAAGTGGATATCCATCTTTCAAGAAGCTTAGATAAAAAGCAAGAAAGGAAAGCAGTAGATGGAAGGGGGAATAGAGTCAAGGGTTTGGGTTGTTTTTTCCCTCCACATGGGAGAGATCAGAACATGTTTAGATAATAAAGGAAGAAACAACAGGGAAAGGTTGGGAGGGGGATAAGCAATCAAGGCGGGAGGGCGGAGCAGTCAGAGCACAGGAATGGAGACTCACCATCTTCAGGAGGAAGGACAAGTCTGTATTAGGAGAGAGGAAAGGAAGAAAGAGTGGTTATGGGTGTGGGTAAGTTTTTATTGTCCCGGGAATTTGAAGAAGTTTAGTCAGATGACTCTTAGTTGTGCCAGTTATTTACCTGGGCCTGTTCCTACATCAGTGTAAGATGGCTGAGACTAGATTCCTGAAGCCTGTCACACCTGCGAGGGGCTCCATCAAATAAACTTCATCACAACCATAATATCTAATTATAATTCTGCTAGAAGGTTCATTGCTATCTACATTTTTTTTCTCCTACCAAAAAAAGAAAACATTCTCCTAATCATCCTAATCAAAAGAAGTTAAGACATACTTAGTTTCTAAATAGCAAGTAAATGTGACGCTGGAGTGTCCTCTCCAGTGAAGCTGAAGCTACAGAGCCTGGGCAGGGTGATATGGAGGGTCTGCTGTTGCCCATGCAGCAGACCCCCCCTCTCTTCGCAGCTGAAGGGTCCAAGGGAAAGACGAGTCAATACAGCTTGGCTTCAGGTGCGCCGCAGGAGTTGCCGGTGTTGACTACAACGTCAAACCGCCTTAGGGACTCCGGCTCCGGATTTTCTGTCGGGGTTTACTCCCTTAGCCTTTCCCCTGAAGAGGTATGCCGCAAGGCAGCGGAGGTTTTTTGGAATCAGAGTTTTCCTTCTCTGAGCAAGTAAATGACATTTGTATAATGCACATCCATGAAGTTCCTTTCTTTCAGGTATGGATGAAAGAAAGCCTGTTCTGTCTCAGTGGACTATGAATTTCTTAGGTGCAGGAATTAGAACTTGCCTGTCATTTTTTTATCAGTGTCTTGCCCAGGGTCTGGCAGTTAAGTATTTGCTGACTGAATGAATAGGCCGTAACAACCGTAAGTGACAACTAGTGTTATAATGGATATTTTGCAACAGAAACCTGAAAAACTGATGTACAGAATACACTGAAATGGTAACCTTTAGACGTTATTTTAGAAAATTACCGAAATTGAAATTTATTTTTATACTTAATATTGAAAGTATAAAAATTTCACTTAATCGGACTCATTATATATACCAGTGTAATTGGAAATTTTGTACTGTATTTTTGACTTCTGTTTGTCACTTCCAGCAACTTATTCCATATGTGGAAGAAGATGGCTCAAAGAATGACGATCGAGCTGGCCCACCTCGTTTTGCCAGTGAAGAGAGGCGAGAAATTGCTGAAGTAAATAAAGTGAGTGATTAGTCTGTATATTTTATATTTCAGAATTATTGGTAAAATTTACAAGGGAGTCTAATGTAACTGAAAAACACTTTGAGTTATAGAATTACATGAAATGGTTTATGTGGCAAATTTAACTCAGAGTACAATGAAGAACTAACAGGTAAGCAGAAATGTCATCTGAATAGTCAGAAGAGAGATCGCAGATCCATTCAATGAAGCTCTTAGAACAGCTTCAGAGGCACTCAGTCACACCCTGTTTACTTTTTTCTAGGTAGAATCTAGCTGCCTACTTTGAAGCATTCTAGAGTAGCAAATGATAAAAATTTATAAATAGGAAATGTGAATGTCTCAACACCTGAATAGGAAAGTGAGAGAGTTATCAAAGCATTATCCTATCCCATGCCAGAAAAAGGTTCTGAACTTAAATGTATTTATTGCTGATTCTTTCAGAATTTTAGAAGATATTCAGATAGTTCTCATGAAATATAGAGAAATAAAAAAAGCTGTTAATTCTTTCTATGGTAGAAACATGGCCCAAACATACCAATACCTAACCAATAGCACAATAAATAAAACTACCAGTTACACACTTTTCATATACATATCCCCCCATCCCACTCCTGAAATTTTAATTCCAGTTAATGGAATTCAACAGGACACTAATCAAAGAGGATTTTCTGAGGCATATGAGGATATATATAATACATAATGTCAGTAGGTTAAATTGAAAAGAATTTTTTTCTCAAATCTAAAAATTTGATAAAATTCAAATATTGCTCATTTAAAGAAAACAAACTATTAATAAGATGGTATCTTTCTTTTTCTTTAAGTATTTTTCTTTCTGATAAATAGCCATCATTTTTCATACTTTTTCAGGCATGAAATAACTTGCCTTACATGACTATATTTAATGTTATTTTAGAAGTTACAGAAACAAACTTTAGGAAACAGGCTATAATATGTACAAGCTTATTAAGTTTATTAAGCTTGTATGTATATTATATCAAGCTTGTTAAGCACAAAGAAACTGAGTTGGTAACTACTGTCAATAAGTTCATTAAAAAGGCTTAATAAAAGATATTCTCTAGTAATGACTAAATCAATTATATTATAAGCTATTTGCAATTGTTAACAGTAAATATTAAGTCGTTAGGATTTATCTCAATGATATATATGACTAAACTTATTAAGATACATAAAAGAAGTTTTGAATAATTAAAAGAACATATAAAGTTCTTATGTGGCTAACAAATTTTTTTAAAATGCCCATTATGATTACAGTCAGACCTTGGGTTCTCGAACGTTTTGATTCTCTTCCAGTTAGTTGTTCATGGAAAAAAAGTCTCGGTTGTCGAACAAAACTTTGGTTCTTGATTCTCAACCCAACAATACTTTCGTGCTGATACTCGTATGTTCAGTCATGCCTCTCTCAGGTGACAGAGGGTATTCGTTTTTTGAACAGATCGCTGCTCAAATAGTTTTGGGAATAAATAAAGTTCAAGAACTGAAGGTCCACTGTACTTCATAGTTTTAATGTAGTAACAATCCAAATCCAAATAGGCATTCTCTTAAAAGTATACAAAAATAAGACTTCAGTGCAATACCAATCAAAAAACAAACTGAAATACAATCTAGATGGGAATTTTATCTTCAGAATGAACTAAATATCAAAGAAAATATTGATAAGAGTAATAAATCAACACTGCATTAAAAGTTAAAACGTAATATGAAACATAGTATAAAAACAATAAGTGTGAAATACTGGCACAAGAATAGACAGATTAGTAAAATAATGGCCAGAAAAGCAGTCTTTCTATTGTATATGAGAATTTAATATGATAGAAGAGGGACTGTGTGGAAAATTAGTCTTTAAAAATAGACACTTTGGGGGAAATTAACCTAGCTACTATATTACACCATATGTTAGAATGAATTTCAGAGTGGAAAATAAGACCTGCAAAGTAAATATTGGAAAGTTGAAAGAAAAATGTATATTAAAACTAAGGAGAAAGGAAAAAGATGAATAGATTTATAAAATAAAACTTTATAATTTTTTGAAAGAAGAAATGCAAATCAAGATGACTACTTCCAGCAAATTTGACAGTAAGGAATGATCATAAAAAATTCACAGTAGAAAATTGGAAGGAGATGAGGAGGGGATGTGGACCTTAGATTAATGAAGAAGAAATTGTGTATGGTGGTCTGGAGGTGAGGCATTCACTTATAAGGAAGCGTTATGTTTCTGTTGATAATCTACATATTAACTCACAATAGATATGTTCTCTTTATTTTTTTGTCTCTGTAATAAGGATGTTTTTATAAAATACATTAAAATACATGTAAGTAAAATACCATTGTAATGTTAACTATAATTTCAGAGTATCACATGTGACATATAATTTTCTACCATAGAAGATTTTATTATATGAAATATAAACTTAACTAAATTCAGAAAGATATAATTTTTCTAAATATATGTTTCATTTCACTTTTCATTTCTTTCAGTTCCTCTTTTTATCCTATTTAATGGCTTAGAAATAACTTGTTTATTTTATAAAAGACCTTTCATATAATCAGAATATGGTAATACTTGGAGTATATAATCAAAATATCTTACTACCAAAAAACTATTAAACACAATAAATATAGTGCAGTTGAAGGATATAAAATCAATATATAAAAATCTGTTGAGTTTCTGTATACGAATAATGAAATATCAGAAATAAAGAAAACAATCTCATTTATAACAACAACTAAAAAGCATACCTAGGAATAAACATGAGGGAAGGAACCGTATACACTGAAAACTATCCAACATTGTTGAAAGAAGTGAGAGAAGACCAAAAATGGAACGATACTCTGCAACTGTGTGGGAATGACCAGAAGGGAAGGCGGTTAGGGATGGGAAGTGGTAGGCAAAGGAGGGGAAATGGGGACATCTGTCATAGTTTCAACAGTAAATTAATAAGGTAAATAAATAAAGGTATTCTGTGTTCATGGATTGGAAGAATTGTTAAAATATCCGTATTACTTAAAGCAATTGTATTTAATACAATTCCGATTAGTATCCCAATGGCACTTTTCACAGAACTAGAACAAAAAATCCTCAAATTTGTATAGAACCACAGAAGACCCCAATTGCCAAAGCAATGCTAAGGAAAAAGAACAAAGCCAGAGTTAATCACACTTCTTGACTTCAAACTATACCACAAAGCTAATCAAAACAGTATGATGTTGGCAGAAAAGTGACACACAGACCAATGAAGTAGAAATGAGAGCCCAGCAATAAAACCCACATTTATTTGGACCACTAATTTTTGACAAAGGAGCCAAGAATGTGTACTGGAGAAAGGAAGGTCTCTTCAGTAAATGGTGTTGGGGATGAATATTAGACAGCCACATGCAAAAGAATGAAACTAGACTATCTTACCCTGTATACAAAAATTAACTCAAAATGGATTAAAAACTTGGACGTAAATACCTGAAACAATAAAATACATAGAAGAAAACATAGGCTCTAAATTTTTGAACCTTTATCTCGGAGGAGGTTTTGTGAACATGACCCCAAAGGCAAGGAAAATACATGCAAAAATAAATGTATGTGACTACATCCTTCTGCACAGCAAAAGAAACCTCTCTTCTGAGTGCAGGAGTTTCTATCATGAACCAGTCAGGTGTACTGTCTACCACTGTACCCATTTTACACTAGGATTACTTCTCTGAGGACATACGTCTGATGGAAATAAATCAGCACCTATTCCATGTGCTCATTTCATGTTGTGATATTTACAAAAACAAAACTTTTGGACCATATTTTTTAATATATTGGCATTTGCTTTTTAAATGACTAAGTTGCTTTATGGACCTGTAAAAACCAGTAATAAAATTATATTCTTGGTATTCAATTAAAAATATTTAGAATTTTATTACAATGTGTATTTTCATTTTAAATAAGCTACATAAAAAAGCAGTTTTATATATCCCTCAGTTGACCCTCACTCAGTCATTTTCAGAATATTCCTATATTGTTGTGTACTTGAAATTGTTTAGAACAACACTGAGGGGGTGTGTTTACTACTGAGTCTGTGCGCTATGTCTTGTTTCTAACCACCTATGTGATACCACAGTGCCATGAAACGAGCATGAAATGTGTAATCAGTATTTGATGTAAATCATCAGAAGACAGAATGGCTCTGTTTCAATCATCAAGTTTTTGGCTCACTTAAATACTTTTCATATTTCCTAATCCATAAGCCCTAATACCCAAGTAAAGGATGAACACTTGTTTGAGACTATTGTGCATGTTTTAAGAATATGAGAATGAATTCTGCTATGCTTAAAACTGTTCTGTTGATGGTAAAATGAAATTGAAAGATAATGTTGGTAGTTTTTTTTACAGGGTTGACATAACTCAGTCCATGCCTTTAGAAATTAAAAACTTTTTTACCAATCGTCATAGCCTTTATATGAATATTAAATTACATGCCATGATTTAGCTTAAACCTATTTTTTAAGCATCTACTCTGCTAACACATTCACCTGTTAATGTAACAAATTAGACACAGCTGATGGATTTTGATAATAGCAGCTGTCAACCTCTGTTAAAATCAATCAGTGGTAAGACTGTATATATTAAATTCTGTATCACTTCATGAAAATTTACTTACAATTTTAGCAGTAATAAGCAGAACTGTCATCTCTGCTGTTGCTACTTTCATGATGTGTTTTGGCTCTAGATAGTTTACATGTTTACTAATTTTTTAAATTTTAAACTTTGTGGCATCTATCGTCCCAATGCTCCAAGGTTGCAGGTCACTCCCCAGTCAGGGCACGTAGATGAAACAACCAATGAATGCCTACATAAGCTAAAAACAAATAGATATTTCTCTTTCTCTTCCTTCCTCTTTCTCTAAAAATCAACCAATTAAACAAAAAACAAAAAACTTTGTGGCTCTTTGAGAAAACGGTCCAAGGGCCTTATAATACAGGGTGGGGCAAAAGCAGGTTTACAGTTGTGAGTACTTGAAATACAGTTTATCTTTATATTACTTATGATTTTCCATATGAACTGTAAACCTATTTTGCCCACCCTCTATATCATACTTTTTAAAAATTATTTTTACCATTGCCTTTAACTGAATATTACCATGAAAATATCCTACATTTTTGTTCTCTTACACTATTTTTAAAGAATTAATGAGGCTAATTTTTTTTTAAAACAAGTATATCAGAATTTATATTTCCAAATGAATATTCCTAAAAGTAGCCACATTGGTAAGCTATGAATTGATTCCAGTAATGCAGCCATTGTGACAGCCATCTGTAGCCTCTGTTCTGATACTGATTTTAAAGTGTGTTTTTCATCATGTAAAAATATAATTTCATTACTTTTAATTACTCCTTAATTTATGTTGAAAATATGATCATTGAGTTTATTTCACCTGACTTAGCCTTTGAATGGTTTTCAGCTGTTCCTAAAACTTAATCTTTCTTCTGCTTCCTTTTTTATGGACTCAGATTTGTTACCATTGAAGTTTTGTAGGAGAATCCATACTTGCCCTGTTAACCTTTTTCATTGCAATTTAAATCACATTTCTTCTTTAAGAATGTTAATGGGTCTTATTACCCACTACCAAGCCCAAAGGGTTTGTGCTCATCACAGATTTTTCTGGACCCCCCAAACAAAAATCCTTTCCTTGTTTGCTGCCCCTACCAGCCAGAGCACAGTCTTTGTTTTTGGAGTTCCACAGCATCTGATATTTTTCCTCTGTCATCTAGTCATTTGGGCATTATCTTCCTCCTACTTGATGTTGAATTTCTTCAAGGCAGGGAGCATTTCTCATTCCTTTTTTTCCCTTACAATGCCAAACCCACAGCCAGTATTTATGGAACAGAATGGGTTACAGTCTCAGAATTCCATTCTAATGAGAAGTTCTGACACTTAAAAGTGTTCATATTCAAAATATATCAGAAGGTACTAATTCAAATAAGATGTTTTTAAAAATTAACTCATTACTTCTTTTGTTCTTAGTCAGTAGCTCTTCTCCACTTCCCTCTGAAAAATCAGAATTGAGAGGGGAGCTGCGGCAGCTGAATCTCCCCCAGCCAGGGGCGCGATGGCTCAGGGCAGGGCAGCTGACACTGAACCATGGTGAAGCCATCGTTAGTTCACTACGCTGACCTTACTGTTTCTCATCGCTTGTGTCTCTGTGACTGATTATTACACAGACACATAGGACTGAGGCAAGGATACTTAAAAAGACATTTATAAACTGTAGTCTAATAGAAACCCAGACACAGAGATGCAGAGACACGTGCCATTCGGTCTTCAGTCTTCAGAATTAGAAGTAGATTGCTTCACGTTTGGGGAAACAGTGACTTCTGCCCTATGTGAAAGACCAGTGGCACCAGGCATTGTATTTTTATTACACTTTATTTTCTGCAGTGACAGTTCTAACACTTTATGTGAATCAAATCATTTAATCCTCATATCAGCGCTTACGAGGGAGGTTCCGTTATTGTTCTTGTCTTTCTGGTGTGGAAAGTGAGGCACAGAGGTTAAGTAACCTAGGCAACGTCTTACATTCAGTCACGGAGCTGAGTATAAACCCAGGAATCTGTCTCTGCAGACTGTGCTCTTGACCGTTACATTACACTGCCTCCTGGAAAAGCTATATACGTTGGTTTTATAACAATTAAACATTTAGTTTATTTTCTTTGAAGGTGGAAATAGACGAGTAAAGGGAGGTGGAGGCTGGAGCCTGGCCTCTGTGTGCCTTTTAGTGAATTTTTGTGGCCAGAAAGGATTGAGACCTTGTGCCTGAAGGTAATGTTTAGCCTAAATGTCTGGAGTCCTAACTTACGACATTTAATCCTTTAACTTCATGGTCTATAATATTTCATTTTGTATAAAATCGTATGTTTCTGCAGAAACTCAAACAGAAGAATCAACAGCTGAAGCAAATTATGGATCAATTACGAAATCTCATCTGGGATATAAATGCCATGTTGGCAATGAGGAACTAAACTGGAATTTGAATTTCCTCCTTTACACACGTTATACCATTTTTTTCCCCTCCAGTATTTTTTCCCTTTGAAGAAGATTATTTATGTGTTTGTATTCTCGTCACTAGAAATTAAAGTTCCTGTTTTTACATTATGGTTTTGCATTAAAGTGTTTGTTGGAAGTCTTTTTTCTTTTAAGCTATTGATTCTGTGAAAGAGTATTATAATAAATTTTGATAGGGTTTGTGTTTTGGTTAATCTTCATGAATTAAATGATTGTTTTTAAAAGCAAAATAATTAAAATTTTGTAAATAAATTTTTAAATTTGATTAGTGGTTGTTTTGCTCATTTCATTATGCTTTTAGAAGAAAATTAATGGTTTAAACATTTCTGAAGATGAAAATATCAATCTGGTACAATTTAATTAAAATTAAATATATAATTTACTACTTCAGCTCAATTTTTAAAATTCAGTTGAGTCTCAGACATGTCAAAATGAGAAAACAGGTAACGTTTATATTGCTGTAAGTAGGTGAAAATTGCTATTACCATGTTCTTCAAGTGTGTGGTCTTAATTGGAAAGATCTGTCTCTAAAAGGAAACAAATACTCTGAAGATGGCACAAACTGGAATCACAACTGTGTGCTTATTTGCTACCTGCTTTAGGCCAAGAAGCCATTCCTATCTGATTTTTCAGATACACCCTAATATTGAGTTTATTTTAGAAAGAGTAGATTTTAAAGAGTTTTAAATGAGACAGCTCTGTATGACAGGGGCTTCTATAGACTAGTTGTTGGTCAACAGTAAGTCCTTTATAGGTCTCCCTGCAGAAGCTGGTCTCTCATTATAAATAAAGTATCCTCAAATAAGAGTCAGATTCTTCTCAGGAAGGACTTTTCCAGCCTGCTCAAGAAGCCCCTACCTTCTTGGCTTGGGTTCTGCCTCTGTAAGAGATACTGCTGTTTGATTTCTCTTGTGTATGGATGATGTTTCTCTGGAGGTTACACAGGAAATGGCTTCCTCTGGGGAGAGGACGACCCAGGTGATTGTATACCCTTTGTAACTGGAATTTGATAGTATGTGCAGATATGGCTTATTAAAAAATAAAACTTTTAAAATAATTTTTTATTGATTTTAGAGAGAGAGAGATGAAACATCAATTTGTTGTTCTACTTTTTTATGCATTCATTGGTGGTTCCTTGTATGTGCCCCAGCCAGGGATCAAACGCACAACCTTCATGTATCAGGATGATGCTCTAACCAATTGAGCTAGCCTAGCCTGCCAGAGCAGTGAGATTTCTTTTTAAGTTATGCAGATTCCCACCTTTAACAAGTGGCAGAATCACAGTAAGAAGCCAAACCACTTGGGCATCATTATACCCTCTAAGTGTACATTCGTCAGAGCAAGAGCTGAGCAAGCGCAGTGTTAGTCAGACTGGGGTTGACTGACCACAGTGGGAAGCACTGTAGTCACAAGGCAGAAGGTAAAGTTACATGAAGCCATGACAACAAGAAGAACTGGGACCAATAACCCAGGCTACCACAGCAGTCTAGTATCTAAGGCTATCACATTTTATTGAGCCTGTCACCAATTGGACATGCAGGATTTTGCAGGTGTTTACTAGTATGTTCTTTGTATGGTAGTTGCTGCCACTATTACAAATTAAGTGGATATTGACACTGCAAGCAGTTGTAAAACATGTTTTAACTGAATGTTTTGTTGTTTTAGTTATGACACTCAACTGCTTAGATGATTCAGTGTTGAAATTACATCTTTTGGGCCTTGGTTCAATAGAGAACCTCTCTCTTGTGGAGGAATCATCAAAACAGCTACACTCAGCTACAGAGCAGTACCCCAAATTCTGGGAGGTTGTGTTCTCAGCCCTCAGAGCTGACACGGGTTAACCCAGTCACAGGTCTGTTTGGGACCAGTTATGAATGTGTTGGGTGTTATTAAACAGACAGCTCCCACTAACTTAAAGCTGCAGCTGTTTTTTGAAGGAGAACAATAGAATGAGGAGCAAAGAAACAATTTAATAATGATGTGTGGCCTTGGGTAAGTCAATCTCAGTTTTTTTGTGTGAAAACAAGGGGGGGGGGATTTGTTGATTTTATAGTCTATGTTGGGATTCTAGATACAAAGGTCTGAAACCCATTTCAAGATGGCATAAGCCAAAAAAGGGATTTATTAGTTCCTAGAGTAAGAAAGGATGCTAGAGAAGAGCTCACAGAATCAAAAGCTGGGAGAGCCAAGGTTTCAGGACCTGGAACCCAGGTTTAATGTCCCAGGGTTCTCTACGCCCACCCCCAATTTCTGCTTCTCTCTTTGCTGTATTCACCCTACTACAGACAGGCTTTCTCCAAACGGTGGGAAAAGGGGCTTCCACCGGCCATACCTTCACATCTCTGTCCATGCCCCATGGGCTGGGCCAAGACCCCATTGTGAGATGAGGACTCAAATGGTTCCTGATTAGCACGGCTTCAGTCACACAACCAGGCTTTGGAACAATTGTGTAAAAGGGTACTATGATCACACTGACCTAGACTAGGTTGTAAACCCATCTCTGTGGCCAGGAATGGCACGTGGGAATTGAGAAGAGCTCCTGACCAAGGGACAAATATTAGAAAGAAAGGGCAACAACCAGGAAAATCTGCAAGAAAAACTAATGGCAACCACACTCCACTGATGTTCTTAGTTATACTATGTCAAACATAAGAGTTATGCAACTCTCAAAACACACACACACACACACGCACACACACACACACAAATGCATCATTGACTATTATGAAATAATTATTAATCTTAACTTTTCTGAATCTGTGAAATTCTGTTGACATTTTTTTCTTTGCAGCTGTTTTCATTTTGTTTGTCTGTTTACTTGCTTTGGGGCTTTGCAGCTGTTCCCGTGCATTGCAATGTGATTGTGTCAGGCCGTGGTCTGCCTGGGTTAAAGCACAGAAAGGGAAGAGTGGAGAAAAAAATAAAATGGAAGTGCCAGCATCCTGGTAATGACATTATCTTTAAAATGATTTCGAAACCTAAGGCCCTGATCATTTAGACATCAGATCCCTTGGCACCATTACAAGCCAAAATGTGTTAACTTGACATTTTGATGTAGCTCCAGTTTGAGTAATTCATTTTCTTAATTCCCAAGGAAGTTTAAACGAGAGGAGTCTTTCAACCTTAAAATAAAATGTGTGCTTGTCCTAAAGCTCAGAGTTTGTTATCCTGCGTGTTCTTAAATTTGTCCGACATAACTGGATGCCTTGAAGTTTCTCTATTCCGCTAAAACATTAATCGATCCAGGACTGATTTTTTTTTTTTTTAAGCTAAACTTAAAGGTACTCTAGTTGGCTGTGTATATATATATTTTTAACATGGTAGCAGTCTTGAATACTTTCACATTTTGTAACTTAAGAATTTGAGTTAATACATTTAAGTTATATTGTTTATATTTTTACACAGGGTTACATGGTGCACTAATACATTTACATTAATAAGTACAGGAATGCACTGAAGATTCGTACATTTTTTAAATAATTCTTAATGCCATCATTGTAATTTGCATTCCACAAACTGCTGGAAAATTTACAAAGAAAATTTAAATCTGTATTTCCTTTGTACTCCGAGGTCTTATTTTCTGACACTGGCTCACAAAATCACCCAGTGGTGTGCTTCCTGTTTGAATTACCTAAGTTTTGCAGACATCTTTGAGGCAACACCTCTTCAACTTCAGCATGCCCAAGAATCCTTTGGGAGAACTTATAAAAATGAAGATTTTCGGATTTACTGCAAATGTACTGAATCAGAATCTGTCTAAAAATCTGCATATTTAACAAGTTTTCCAGGTGACTGACTTAACACAGAAAAATACTATACTATGCAGTTTACTGATAGTCATTATGAGTATTTTAATATGAAAAACTTCAAAAGTAGTACTGATATAAAATACAATTTATTATGCTATATTAAGAGTTATATCCTTTTGAATATTTACAAATAATACTCTGTATCAGCATTTCTGAATCTTGGCTATGTATTAGTCAGCTGCGGAAATGTTAAAGTTCCCTATGCCGAAGCCACACCCCAGATAAATTAAATAAAAATTCTGGGGTGAAATCCAAACATCAATGTTTTTTGAGGGGAAGAGGGGGTGGTTTATTTTTATACTTTTTTAAAGTTTTATTTTTGGTGATAATGCTTAAGTTCAATTCTCTTGGCAAATTTCAATTATTCAGTACAGCTTTCTCATAGTCACCACGCTATACATTAGATCCTTAAAATTTATTCATCTTCTACCTGAACATTTATACCCTTTTACTGTCTCTTCCCCTCACCTACACTCCCCCCTCCCAGCCCCTGGCAAATACCATTATACATTCTGTTTCTATGAGTTTGAGGTTTTGGGGTGTTTTTTTTTTTTTTTTTTAAGACTCCACACATAAAGGACATTATGGAGCACTTGTCTTTCAATGTCTGGCTTGTTTTACTTAGCGTAATGCCCTCTAGATCCATCCATGTTGTCACAAATGACAGGACTTCCCTTTTTTAACGCTGAATAACATTCCAACGTGTATACGAGTATATGTGTATTTCCTTTTTTAATTGAATTTACTGGGGTAACATTGGTTAATAAAATTACATTAGGTTTCAGGTGTACAATTCTGTAATATGTCATCTCTATGTCAGTGTGCTCTCCACCCCAAGTCCAGTCTCCTTCCATCACCATTTGTCCCCCTTTACCCTCTCCTCCCTCCCCCACCCCCTCTTTCCCTCTGGTCATCACCATACTGTTGTCTGTGTCTATGAGTTTTGGCTTTTTTTGGTGTAATCCCTTCACCTTTGCACCCACCGCCCTGCGCCCTTGCCCTCTGACAGCTGTCAGTCTGTTTTCTATCTATGAGTCCGTTTCTATTTTGTTAGTTTGTTCGTTAGACTGCACATGAGTCCCTGTCATATGGTACTTGTCTTTCTGTGACTGGCTTTGTAAGTCTGCTTCACCTTGCACCACAGAGTGATCCTCTCAGAGATTCCAAGCTTGATTTTTGGCTCTTTTATGGTATTCTTTTTTACCATACAACAGTTTTTATATAGTCTAATATATCCTCTTTCTACCTTTAGACCTGCAGGTTTTATGCACTGCCAAGACACTAAAAAGAAATACAGTATTCCCTCTCTTATCGTGGGTATTACGTTCTAGACCCCCCCCACCGCCCACCGCCAATAACAGGTGAAAATCCGCCAAGTAGGAACCTTACATTTATTTTAGTATTTATATATATTTTAAGGCTTTATAAACCCTTCCCACACACTTATAAACTGTTCCCAGTCCCTTATTAACCTTTCCCACTCCCTTATTGACCTTTTCCACACTTTTATACACACTACTTATGTTCTTAAACATTCTACACTCTTAAACCTACGTAACTTTAAAAACATACGTATACAGTACTGCAAAATCCTGCAATATAGCGAAAAATCCATGATAAATATAATACTTTTTTAAATCCTGCGATACAGTGAGGCCGTGATAAGTGAATCGCGATATAGAGAGGGACTACTGTATTTGTATTTTATTCTAGACTGTATACAGCTTTATTTTTGGTTTAGATCTTTAATTAATGTGTAATTTATTTGGAGGTGAAGAGTAAAGTAGAAATCCAGCTTCTTTTTAAATCTAAATGCCCAGCCATTTGTTCTAATACCATGTAAGGAATAATAAACCCTTGTCTTCTCAACTAATTTAAAACGCTACTAAATTTCCAAATATTTGGGGCTCTAGTTATGGGTTCTCTGATTAGTAGTAATAAAAATGTTCAGTAACTAATAATACATGTTTAATAAAAAAATAAACCTTGGGTGTTTACTAGTTTCCTTCCATCTATGAGGACCTGAGGTCCATTGTAACTTATTCTAACTTTTTAAAGATTGAACGTGCCACCCCAGCATCTCTGCCTTTCCCCAGCAGTTTTAAAATCAGCGACTGGCTCAAGTGTAAATGGAGCACCGAATGTCAGGCTCGGGCCTTATGCAGAGATATTGACTCCTGAAATGTTGGTTGCCTTGGTAACTGTTCAATGCCTTCAAACAGATTTTTAATATATATTTTCTTTGATTTTCCCAGTTGTTTTCAGTAGGTTGAGTATTTAAAGCTAATTTAACATAACCCCAAGCACAGGATGGGACATCTAACCCCTCTTTCTAAAGTCCTAAGCATTTAAAGCACATTCCCTTAGTTGGCCTAGGAGAAATTCTAGGTTAGCCAGGATTTTTTAAATTCCCCTTTAATGTTTCATATGCCTTCTGAAATTGAACTAACATGTCAGAATTAATATGAATAGTTTTGAACTTGCTGGTATGCTAGCCATATAGATACATTAGAACATACAGTGTGGTATATCAATAAGGACCTGAATACTTTTTTTTGAATGTCAAGATGTGGTCTTAAAAGACCTCTTTTACCCATCTTCTTTAGGTCTTAGGACATTAGTCAAATGGACAAGTATCAGAGATGTAGGTTTTGGTAGGGAAATCTGACAGCAACGGAAATAATTCTAAATCATTTCTCACAAATGGTTTTACAGTGGGTGGTATGCACCTCTGTCTTTCCCTGTTCTGATTTGCCTGTAAAACATTCTGGAGGCTACATGTCCAAGCAAAGCGTCAGCCAGTTGGGTGTCTTCTACGATGTACCTCCTTGGCGTGGCCAGGCATCTGCGTCTTTTACAGCTCCCCCAGGGGACTCCAGTGCGCAGCCAAGGGCAGAGACACTGCTCTAGGTAGATGTATAGGTGTGGGAAGAGGACTGAGATCATGATTTTTCCAGAAATAGTTAAATATTTGCAGCAAAGAACTTCAAGAGGACAAAAGCCTAAAAACTCACCTATGTACAAATGTATTTTTAAAAAGATAACTAACTATACACTCTTGGGTATCAGAGGCAAAGGATCTTCTCTCTCGTCATCCACAATTATACCACTAAGGCAAAAATTAAAGACAGAATGCCATAGAAAATTTTACAGGCAAGGGGAAAGAATAGTCTTCGATTCTTAGAGGTCCTAATACTTACTCCCAACACATTAAAGATGTTGAATGAATTCAAAAGGAAGACGACATTTCTCTTTGTTCCCTGTTCCATGGTGAACATGGCCACATCTTGTTTTAGACTGATAAAATAACCTAGATTTATAATTTACTCATCAAACAGCTATTTATTGGTCACCTACAGACTAGACAGCAGGCAAGGAGCAACGCATAGCAAGACGGAAAGGAACCTTTATTCAAAAGTTATGGAACATAACCGGGAGAAAAGCTGTTCATGTACATCAGCACTAGGCTAGCTGGGGGACTTCTCCACATTCGCAAATTGGATGCTCACCAACCAACCCAAAGAACCAATGAACTGCTTTTATTCCAGCCAGCGAGACTTAGATTTTCACTGAGCAGATCACAGAACTCAAGTTCGAGGCCTTCTTCCCATGAGACACAACAGAGATGATCTCTGCAGTTAAAAACTTATTGCTGGGTTTGCCCAGCTCTGTAACAATCTAACTTAGGAAAAAGATCCAGGAAGGCAGTGCTATAAAAATGTTCAACTCCGGAAGATGAGAACGGAGCACAGCTTTAACTGCAATAAGGTGAGGGAAATAGTTTCTAAAACAGCTTTGGGAGGGGGAAGAAAAGTCATTTGTGAAAGCTCGATACTTAAAATCTACAGATGGCATAGTAACAAATAAATCAATTAAAGAAGGCAAAGTGTGAACAGAAACATAAATGTGAATTAAAACCATGCAGACTTGTTATGTATGAGGTAAGTATTTTAACCACTGGCACTAAACTTTTAAATTGAATTCTCTGATGAAACAGCCAACCGGTATAATTGCCCAAGTAAAGGGTGGTTTGAGAGTTACACCTGGTGGGGGAAGGGATGAATGTGTTTCTGTGTTTTGAATAAACAGTACGAGCGTGACAGATGAACGCACAGAGGCTTGCCAAGATGCCATCAATAGAGATGGCCTGCAAACCAAGTATCGCTGGTTCGATTCCCAGTCAGGGCACATAACTGGGTTGCATGTCAAGTCCCCAGTTGGGGGCACGAGTGAGAGACAACCACACAGTGATGTTTCTCCCCTCTCTTTCTCCTCTCTCTAAAAATAAATAAATAAACAAATTATTTTTTTAAATGAAGGAATAAGATTATTTTTAAAAAAAGGCCAGGTGAGAAAAAGCTAAATAAAGCATAGAACAGAGCTGTAGCAGAGGGACATGAATTAGGTAGTCAATAGTGTGTTTCTGGCAACGCTCCTCTTGATGGCTTCCATGTCACTTGTTTTTGCCAGTCAGGCAAGGTTGTAGCAGTACAGTCAGTTGGCCTATTGAGGTCAGGGAGTTTGGGTCACTGCCTGGAGCTACTAGCCTCTGTTTTGAGCATCTGTGTTTTTCCTGGACTTCTGAAGGATTTCTGTACAAGTGTTGGGTTATTTATTTACTTATTGACATACTCTCTGTATTTGTGGGGGGTGGGGAGAGGGTGGCGTGGGGAAAGAAGGATCTTCACTTTCAGATAGTAAGAGTAACATCATCTTGGCTCTTGGAGAAGTCTCACCTCTCCATGACCGAGTCCTGAACAGTGGGCAAAAGTGTGGCCCCCACAGACAAGCAGCCTACAGCCCACCTCTGCTGCTCACCAACAAATCCCCTGGGCACATTTTCCTACTTGCTTATGACCTTGTTTTCCCCTCTGTGAAGGGGGCAAATTGTATGTTCTCATATGGATTTTATTTTTAAGTAGCTCTGAAAACACTTAAGTTTCTATTTACAAAAGCCAAATACTTAAAATCTACCAATGCCTGACCTAACAAACAACTCAATTATCTATGGGCATGAAATGAGATAAGGGTTAGTGTTGTGCCCCCACTGAGAGGTGGAAAGGGATGTAGAAATGTCAGATATCATGATCTCTGCTTGGAGTTCAAGCCAAAATAAAGACTGAAAAAGAAATCCACCATTACTCTCCCCCCTCTCTCCACAAGCCAGCGCTTCCTCCAACTGTCACGCTCTCAGTGGATTTATAGAAATTCGATCAGATGCAACGCCACTGCCATTTTGTCTGTCAGCAAAGCCCTAACTCTTTCTTCCACCTGACGCTCTTCTGATTGCATCTGTTACATGCTTTCACTTCTGTCCTATCAGTGTCCAATTATTGGCTATCCTTTTCCAAATGTGTTTTCTAAAGGCTAACCTCCCTGAGACTCGCTGGGTAACTACCACGGGGACCCTTCAGAACGCTCTCCTTCTGGCCTATTGACCTTATAAGCTGGCAAATCCAACATCGGCACAATCTTTTCCTCAGCCTGGATGCCCTGTCCTCTCTTCCTTCCATGTAGTTAAATCCTTAACCATCCTTCAAGGCTGATCAGAAACCCCACTGCTGCCCCTGACACCTTTCCACACTGATTTCTACAAGCTCTGAACTCGGGGGACCTGTGGCTGGATCAGACCCTACCTTCTGCTCTGTGTCCTGGTCTCATGTGTGCTTTGTCTGCTTAGGGAGGTGGGAAGTGCCCTGGTATTGGAATCAATTCTCCCTCCTCCCCCTCCTCAGCACAATACTAGAACCATCACAGAGGTCCAATCAATAGCAGCTGAACTTGCCTGAATTAATTCATTTTAGTTCCTAAGTTCCCACTGATCAGAAAGTGATCTTGTAACTTTGTACACTTCCTTAAGCAGTTATGTCTTTTTGAAATTGGACTTGATGTAAGAAATAATATTTTTAAGGTCAAAACAATTTATATATTAATGAATATATATGAATGAATGCATTCTATTTGGCACCCATAAAATGAAAGATAAACCAAAATCTGAGAATAGGCTTTCTTACTAAGATATCAAGATATGTGGAAACTCATTATTGAGGGTGCACTATGAACAAAATATGTAAGATAATACTTCACATAATTAAGTCATTAAATTATTAATACAATCCTATGAAACAGATATTAATTATCCCCTTAACCCAGTTCAGGAAGCTTAAGTACATGTTAGGAAAGGGATGGGTACTGAAAGCAAAGAATATATTTTTCCTTTGAGAAGAAGTCATAGAGAATACATAAAAATAATAGATTTTGTGTGCCAGGTCCTGTTTTACATGCAACAACTCATTTAATCTGTATAATTTCATGAAGTAAGAATTATTATCGCTCCCACTTTACAGACCAGGAAATGGACACCCAGGCAGGTTAAACCACTTGCCTCAGGCCCCTCAACTAGAAAGCAGCTGAACCGGGTTCAAACCCAGTCATTCTGGCTCCAGAGCCCTCCTTCTTCATGAGTATACTGACTAGAGGGGTCAAACACACGAGTAGAACACAGACGGATGTGTGTGGGATTAAATCTTAATGCCTTTGGAAGATTTGCAATCTTCAGACCTGAAACTCTTCCTAGCAATCAACTGAACCCTTACCCTGGCGGGGGGGGGGGGGAGTGATAATATTTATGCAGCACTCAGCGTGGGCCTGGCTGGACAGTGACTGAAAAGCGTTAAACATGTCCGTCACCACCTTTGGCGCAGGGGGATGGCCGGCCTCGCTGGGGAACCACGGCTCCCTAGACCATAACAATGGTATTTTACTTGCTTTCCTGGGGATTTTCCTTACAGATGGGGATGTACAGCCCTTATCTTAGCTCTTCTCCTGTAGTGTTGTAAGGCATTTTTCAACAGGCAAGGTCATGGAAAAGAGAAAGAACATAATACCTGAAAAAAACAGAGCCAACATCATCTTCTTTATATTTCCTGCTCCCAGATAGCCTCTGCACTGTCTTTCACCTGTTTCCCTCGTCTCCAGTTACATCCCTGCTCAGAAGCCACCCAGGAAATGCAAGGCGTTTGACCATAAACGGGGTCCATCTAGCTAAGGCATGTAGCAAATCAAAGCAGGACTTTGGCTGAGCGTCGTGCTTCCTGAGGTGAGACCTGCTGGGTACACCCCCAGCAGGGCCTGTGCTCCGAGAGCTCTGGGGGCACGGTGTGAAATGCTCTCACATGCCAGGGTTGGCGGCAGAGCACGATAGCAGAGCGAGAAGGGGCTCTGACCCCCTGTAGGGGAAGGACTGCCTTCTTCAGCCAGGGCTGTGCTTTCTGCAGGAAACTACAGACGAGACAGCAGCTGACGGGAGGAGCTAAGTGATGGCACCTGCAGGCCATGCATCCTTCAGGGTGAATGTCGCATTTTGAACATCAGCAAGAAGGGAATATTTCCCGGTATAAGAATAGCTCCTGGCACGTAATAGGCATTCAACAAACACTTCTTGAATGAATTAGTGACTCACAAGGATTATAAAGAATTTACAAAAATAATACAGAATATTAATAACATTTGTGCCATGTGATTTATATCCACTACTTCCTCTAATCCTTACAGACACTACTAGGAGGTGAGTTTTATTAAAACTTTCATTTTACAAATGAGGAAACTTAGGTAAAATAACTTGCTCCAGGGGCTTACAACAAGTCAGTGACAGCAGCAAGATTCAAAATCAGACCATCTCATTATAAAATATTCATAAAAGCCATGCTTCACTACCACTTTTGAGAGAGTTGCTTTGACTAGAATGTTCCAGAATGTTCCAGAATGTTCTGGAAAGTAAGTATGGTATTTTTATATCCAGGAGTTCACAGCATTTGTGAAAGCTGTATTTTGAGCAATGTTCAGGTTCTGAATTTAGTGAGACCTTACAATCATATGACCTCTGTCTTCCTGGCAAATGTGGGTATGTGTACCTTTCCCCAGCAGCATACCTAAGGCAGTACCAGCCTGCGCCAGACCAACGGCTACAGCCCCTTCACCAAAGAAATGGGTCCGCATGTTGAAGTGCAGTGCACTGCAAAGAAGTAGGTACGGGGAAAATACAAGTTGTCAATTTACCCCTCTGGAAAATTTTCTGGTGAGGAAGGGCCATTTAGTAAACTGTCTTGAGAAGGAAGGAAGACACAGGAGTACTTGGCTCAGACACTTTAGGACCAAAGCACTGGCTGCTTTCTGCCCCTTTGGAATTGGAGGAGGCCAATGCCTTTTCAATTCCACTTGAAGACAAAGAGGAGGCTGCAGGAGCCATTGTTGGCCTGACAATGGAAGATGGTTTTCAGAGACAAGTGGATTGCTTCCTAAGAAGCAGAAAAATAAAGCCGATTTCAGCAACTACTCAGGAGTCTGTGAGAACAGCCACTTCCGAAGAGATGAAGAGAAGGGAAATAAAGGAGACAGCTCTCGCCAGTGAATGCACTTCCCCTACCTGGGAGGAAAATGGGTTTCACAACATTTCCCTTTTAGATCAATGAGCATCCTGTCCAAGGTTCTGGTAAAGCCTGCAGCCTGCTGAAGCTCATAAAAACTTGGAAAACGTTACCAGGAAAATTTGATATGATGAGGCCTAACCCAACCTAGACAGATGGGGAGAGCGTTCTTAAATGGAGAGCTATTGTAAGTAAACAGACTGTTTCCTAAGCCTTTAAACTCTCCCTTGACAAACCTCCCTCCCCAGAGAAAAGGGAAAATAGTTATCTCCCTGGCATTGAAAATGTGTTAGAAGAATATATAGATGTAGGGTATATAGAGAGATATATTAATGTACCTGTATACACACATGATATTTATATGTACAGTAATACTGTTAAACAATACATTAGAAAGTTCATTAAACAGTTGTGGCAATATTCACATCCAGCCAAAAATCAGTGCTTCCACTCCCAATTCTTTTTCACATTTAACTAAAATATACTGAGCACCTACTCTGAGGCAACAATATGTCAGGTGACTTCCATATATCAAATCATGTAATTATCCCAAACTCTCCTAGTGTTGGAAACTGAAGCTACAGAGCCTGGGCAGGGTGATATGGAGGGTCTGCTGTTGCCCATGCAGCAGACCCCCCCTCTCTTCACAGCTGAAGGGTCCAAGGGAAAGACGGAGTCAATACAGCTTGGGTTCAGGTGCGCCGCAGGAGTTGCCGGTGTTGACTACGATGTCAAACCGCCTTAGGGACTCCGGCTCCGGATTTTCTGTCGGGGTTTACTCCCTTAGCCTTTCCCCTGAAGAGGTATGCCGCAAGGCAGCGGAGGTTTTTTGGAGTCAGAGTTTTCCTTCTCTGATTTTAGAGATGTCCTTCCTCTTTCCTGCTTTACAGGAGTAGAGATGGCCCACTTGGTGTCTGAGCCACCTGCCCCCTCCAGGACCTGATTCCCTGATTCTGATCAGAGGGGGATGGGTGGAAGGCTTGGGTGTGGCAGCAGGTCAGGTTTGGGCTGGGGCTACAGTTCCCTAAACCACAAGGAGCGGTTCCCTACAACCTCTCACAAGATTGATCAGGGAGAAAAAGAAAGAAGACACAAATGATCAAGTCAGAAACAAAAAAGATGATAGTCACAGACTCCACAAATATTTTAAAAATTTTAAGGATAATTCAAAACCAAATAAATACACTACAAAAAAAGAAAATTATAAGCTAATATCCCTGATGAAAATAGATGCTGAGATACTCAACAAAACATTATCAAACCAGATCCAACAATACACTGAAAAGATCAAGTGGGATTTATTCTTGGGGTGCAAGTTTGGTAAATATTCACAAATCAATAAACATGAAACACCACATAAACAAAACGAAGGACAACAACCACCCGATCCCATCAATAGAGGCAGAAAAGCACTTGAAAAAATACAGCACAAATTCATAACAAAAACTCTCAGCAAAGTGGGAATAAAAAGAACACACATCAATACAATAAAAACCATACATGACAAACCCACATCCAACATCACACTCGATGGGCAAAGACTACAAATGTTTTCCTTAAGATTGGGAACAATCTACAAATTCAACACAATTCTTACCCAGATACCAATGGCATATTTCACAGAACTAGAACAAATATTTCAAAAATTTATATGGAACCACAAAAGATGCTGAATAGGAAGAGTAATCTTGAGAAAGAGGAACAAGTTTGGAGGAATCACATTACCTAATATCAAACTATACTACAAGGCCATAGCAACCAAAACAGCATGGTACTGGAATAAAAGCAGACATACAGATCAATGGAACAGAATATAGAACCAAGAAATATAACCACACATTTGTAGTCAATTAATATATGACCAAGGATGCAAAAACGTAAATGGAGGCACTTCCAGCCAAGATGGAAGCACAGACAGACACGCTGCGTCTCCCTCCACAACCAACAAGGAATACAACTACCTCAAAACTAGAGACAACCAGAAGTTCCAGAAAATCAAAGTGCATGGAAGTTCAGCAAACAAAAATATAAAGAAGAAATACTCATCTAGACAGGCAGGAGTGGTGGAGCCGGGGTGGAGAGGACACTCTGGGGCTGTCTCCCTCGCTGGCTCGCTCTTATTTGTGAAGCTCTCCTGTTTACATGTAGTATTTTCAAAGATGGCAGCTCCTGTATCTTCTCCCTACGCCAGCTGCAGGAGAAGTGTCACGAGCAGCATAAACCACTCTACCTCGCCTTTATCGACCTCACGAAGGCGTTTGATCTGGTCAGTCGAAGCGGACTCTTCAGCTTGCTACGGAAGATTGGCTGTCCACCACATCTGCTTGCTGTGGTCATGTCCTTTCACGACAACATGCACAGCACGGTGTCCTACAACGGCGCAACCTCTGAGGCCTTCCCAGTCAGCAGCGGAGTAAAGCAGGGCTGCGTCCTCGCGCCTACGCTGTTCGGAATCTTCTTCTCCATGCTCCTCCAATACGCCTTTAAGGACTGCAGCGAGGCTGTCTTCATTCACACCAGATCCGATGGCAAGCTCTACAACCTGGCCCGTCTACGAGCCAAGACCAAAGTCAAAGAGGTGCTCATCCGTGAGATGCTCTTCGCCGACGACGCAGCTTTGACATCACACTCCGAAGAGGGACTCCAGCAGCTAGTCACTTGCCTTTCCCACGCATGCAAGGAGTTCGGACTAGCCATCAGCCTGACGAAGACGAATGTTATGGCTCAAGGCACGGGGACTCCCCCATGCATCACCATCGACGGATACACCCTGGAGGTTGTCAACGACTTCACTTACCTCGGGTCCACCATCTCGAGCTCTCTGTCAGTCGACCTGGAGGTCAACCGGAGAATCGCCAGGGCAGCCACAGTTATGGCCAGACTGAACCGGCGAGCGTGGAACAATTCCAGCCTCACTGAGAAAACCAGACTGCGTATCTACCAAGCCTGCGTACTCAGCACTCTCCTCTATGGCAGCGAGACGTGGACCACCTACGCAAGGCACGAAAGGAAACTCAACAGCTTCCACATGAGGTGCCTGCGACGCGTCCTGCATGTCGCCTGGCAGGATAAGGTCCCCAACACCGAGGTGCTGAAGCGAGCCAATATGAGCAGTTTGCATGCAGTTCTTAGCGAGAGACGCCTCAGGTGGCTCGGCCATGTCAAAAGAATGGATGCAGGCCGTATCCCCAAAGACCTCCTCTACGGCGAGCTAGCAGAAGGCAAGAGGATGAGAGGGCGCCCAAAACTGCGGTTCAAAGACATCTGCAAAAAGGACATGACACAATGCTCCATCAATCTCAACACGTGGGAAGTTCAAGCAGACGACCGCCTAGCCTGGAGGCTCGCGGTCAGGCAAGGTACGTCACGTGCAGAGGCTGCGCGCGACGAGGAGGCGGTCCAGAAAAGATCGAGGCGGAAGCAGCGTCAGCAGCAGCAACAACAGCCATCTGCCTTCACCTGTAACAAGTGCGGCAGGGATTGTCACTCCCGAGTCGGACTGCACAGCCATTCTCGGCGGTGCAGATAGACTCTCAAGAAGCTACGCCATCGTCTCTCGAGACGGACGGCTGCCGACGACGACCTAGTGTTGGCCTCACTTTTTAGATGAGCGAATTACATGACTTGTGTTTCAGTTAGAAGGGCAAGTAACGGAATACTGAACAAGGGCTTAAATGACAAAAACACTCTAAGTTGCCTCCCTTGTGTTTTTGTTGAAGTAGATTTGTAACCACACCTAGGATTCTGCATTTTAAAAATGCACCCCAAGTAATTTTAATGCGGGAAGTCTTTAGAGAGCACCTGGAAAATCATTCCATCTTGAGACCTCTCCCCGTGGAAGCTGCTCACAGCATTCACCCCAGGGTTCTGAACCCTCCACTCTTCTGCTGCTTATTCCATATGCCCTGTGTCCCCCTAGAAAAATGAAACTCTATTAACCAAATGCCTCAACTCTGACCTCAGTTGTGCATCACCCACATGCAAAGCTTATAGTGGCCTCCTGATCAGAGAGCCATGGATGTTTTAGTATGTTTTCCAACCCCCTGGATTCATCCACAGAAAAGCAAGACCCCACTGAAAGCCACAGGCTGCCATCTTTCCAAGGACACCATCTCCAGCAGAGATCAGCAAAGTAGGCTCAGGGCCTCTGGCTTGGGTCTCCCAGCACATCATCATTCTAATGATTTGGGAAACTACATGTTCCCTAATAATAAACAATTAAAAGAATACACGAGTAGATTAACAGAGAGATGACTTGCCACAGTCCCTTTTAAGGAGCTGATGACTAAGTGCACCATTATTAAATGATAAAATTAGATACAGTCCACTGAGCCTCAGTGAATAAAAATCAGAGAATTTCCCATTAAAATGCATATTCTTGGCTTCTGAAAAAGCCAGACGGTCTGACAATGCTGGGCCCACTTTCCTACGTGGCAACCGTCCACAGCTAGGAGAGGCAGCTGTTTCTGAGAGAGGCAGGAAGCCTCCTGTTCTCAGGAGGTCCCATGACTCCCCCTGGGCCGTTCCCCAACCTGGCTTTTCCGTGCGTGCACAGTCTGAGTCCGCAAGCTCTATGAAGCTTCACTTGCTCCCTGCTTCTCTGTCCCCTTCCTTCCAGTGCTTTGCAGAATACCCACAGAGTGACATACATGGGAATTCTTCTCCTTGCTCTCTGTCGCAAACTGGCCTGAGCCAATCTATGCTTCATAATCATTGGCTTCCTTTTTAGTGTCCACAGCTACCTAGGGAAACGAAGTCTGCAACAGAACTCCTCAAGCTTTAATGTTGAGCTTGAATTGCCTGGGATCCTATTCAAATATTGATTTTATTGAGTAGGTCTGGGGTGGACCAGATTCTATATTTCTAACAAAAGCCCAGGTAATGTCTATGATGTTAGTCACATGCGCCACATTTTGAGTAGCAAAGGTGTAAGTGTCTGTCCCAATACTTTGCTCCTGGGTTCTATTGGGAAGAGGCCACAAACCAAAGTCGGCCACTCACAAATGCAAAGGAACCAGAGCTGTTAACAACTTGCTTTATAAACAGGATGAAGTTCCAGATCTTTGCCCTCTTTGATGGTTGTGACCATACCTTTGCACACACCCAAGTGACAGTGCTCTGGAAGCAGAGATTCTGTTCGTCTCATAGGATGAGTCATGCAACCTCAGAATCAGCTGTTGGACGTGGCACAGCTTCTGAATCACACTGTGGCACCTCTGAGGAGGACAGACTGCCAGTGTCCCTGGATTGTGACGCTCTTTGCAAATACAGGAAAGGTTTCCGTAACAGTTATAATATTTCTAGAATCCACATATTTTGAATACCAGCAATTTCATCAATGTAAACCCATTTATAACAATACACCACTATCTGAACCTCTGATATCAGTTGCAGATAAAGACAGCTGGATGCTGGTCCTAACCGCTCCTGCAGTGAACCAGTCCTGCGATGTGTATCTCATTTAGGGCAATTAGCAACACCGACGGTTACCATACTAGCTTTAGTGATACATCTTAAATTACATTACAGACTACATAGCACGCCCTTAATGAGAAATGGACGTGCAAACTGGACTTTCCACCTGACCCGAAGTAAGAAGGATTAATTAATTCTGCATTTGAGAGAGACTGACGAGAAGGAGGCGGGAGGAAACAGCCCCTTCCAGAGGGCTGCAGGACTTTCCACTGTCACCTCCCAAGCAAGACCCAAGGGTCCCATCAGCCAAAGCCTTGCATCCATGGCACACTCATTTCTGCAACTGAATTCTACATGAACGATTTTTCCATTATGTCTTCACCACGACAAAGTCTCATATCACCTCTCAAGAAACAAACAGAAACCAAGAGGCAGAGGCAATCCTAGAGGGCACCGAAGCCAGTGGGTTTCCAACCGTAGCCACGACGGCCCTTGTCAAACATCACTCCGCTGGGCAAACAAGAAACTGACGTAAGAAAGCTGCCCTGGATGAGGCAGAGTGAGTATGAGAAGAGCGGACACATTACCTCTTCCCACGTTCCCTGTTCTTCACACCTTTGTTCCCCAATCCGCTTCCAAAGGATCCTGTCTAACACACTAACCTGATCCGAAGACAGTCTTCCATCACCCGTTTTGCAGACCAGGAACTTCAGTCCTTGAAGGGACGAGTAATTTGCCCAAGTTCAACCCAAACGCTGCCTCTGTCATGGGTCAGGTCACAGAACACTGGTGGGGAGGGAGGGGGCGAAGGCACACACCTTCTCCTGAGGCTGATGAAGGTGGTCAGAGCCCAGAGGGATGACACGGGTCAGACTCTGGACTTGGCCGTCCACCTCCGAACCTCGCCCAGCCAGCTGGCTCGTTCCTTTATCTCCAGGGAATGGCTCAGTTTTTCTCTCTGAGTTTCAGATACACCTCCCCAGTTCCAGATGAAAACCGCTCTGTGGTCCCTGGTGTCACCTGAAACCCAGAATAAGCATTTTTCACTCTAGTCATTCCATCCAGCACTTTAACACATGCTGCCAGTGTGTGGTATTACTGATATGTGGAATCTTAAAAAAAAAAAAAACAGTCAAAGCTGCAGTAACACGGAGTAGAACGGTAGTTACCAGGGGTTGGGGGAGAGAGGGAGAGGCTGGTAAAAGGCTACAAACTTTCCGTTTTAAGAAGAATACGGTCTTACAGTGTAAAGATCAGTGGTTTCCAGGGTCTAGGGTAGGAAAGGAAGGAATACGGGAAGCACAGAGGATTTTTAGGAAAGTGATAATACTCTGTATGGTACTCTAATAGTGGACACATGTCAGTCACTACACATTTGTCCAAACCCAGAGAACGTGTAACACCAAGAGTGAAAACTAATGTAAACTCTGAACTTGGTGTAAAACGACTTGTCAGCGTAGGTTCCTCAGTTATAGCAAATGCACCACTCCGGGCAGGACGTTGATAGTGGGGGAGGCTACACATGCGTGGAGGCAGGGGGGAGGGGGGCGGTGAAATCTCTGCACCTTCACCTCAGTTTTGCTATGAACCTAAAACTGCTCTAACATCTTAATTTTTTTAAAAGTTGAATAAGGCCTTGAGGTCTAACGTATAAACACAGTGACTATAATTGACAATACTATATGACACTCTTGAAATTTCCAAAAAGAGTAGAACTAATGTGTTCTGGAACTAAAGTGTTCTCACTCACCCCTCACCCCCCCCCCCAAAAAAAAGTAAAAGGTAAATATGTGAAGTGATGCACATGTTATTTAACAAAATGGTGGGGATCTTTTCGCAAGGCCTAGGTATGTCAAGTCATTATGATGTAACCTTTAGGTATATTAGTTTTATTTGTGAATTATATCCCAATTTAAAAAAAAAAAAAAAAAAAAAGCATGCTGCCAGCCAGACACATGGTAACTTGCCACAGGGAAGAGGATGTGTCTATTCCTGCAAAAGCCGAGCATTTTCTGACTTCCCTCACGTGAGCTGGCACTCATCTGCTTTAGGAGCAGCCCATTGGCACATGTTGTATCAACCTGTTCATCCATTTCTCCCAAGCTTCTGTTTTTCTCTTGCTCTCCACGTCCCACTCCATTTTCATATCTTCCCAGCCTTCCCGTGGTCTTCCCGAAGCATCCATTTACACGTGAGCATTAACCAGAGTAGTGGCTGTACAAGGATAAAGCCTCCACCTCGTAAGATGACAAAGCACTCTGGGAAATAATTCCATGTTTGTGTCCCTCAAACTGTGGGTATGTCCCCTGAGGATTTCCTGTGGCTCTCCTTCCTCCTCTTCTCTTCCTATCTTCCCCTTCCTTCCTCCCCTCCCCTATTCCTGTCTCCACCCAGCTCCCCTCCAGGCCAGGGGTTATAAAAAGGTATGTTCAGCCTTTGTATCATTGTTGAAGTATTTGCCCTGACCTAGCCTGCATCCTACTCCCTCTTCCCCTTACCCCTTTGTTTACCAGATCAAATGGGTCTATGGCCTATTCTAGGGATATGATGATAATGACAGTGAAAATTAATGTTAATAATAAAAAAAGACAAATAAAAGGAAATTTTAAGAGGAAAAATTAGAAAAAAGGGAAGGGAGGAATTTTAAAAATGAGAACACTATAAGCTGGTATTCCTAAGAATGAATAAAACTATTAAGAAACTATTGAGCATTACTCTCTGTCTGTATTTACACTGAGCTCTTAGAAGTATCCTGTTATTTATCCTTATTTTATGAAAGAGGAAATCTAGGTACAACCAAGCCCAGCCAGCAAATAGAGAGCCAGGATTCAGTGCGAATATCTAGATATGGGCAGTTCGATTCCAGAGTCTGGGCTCTGTAGACTCAATGCCTCCGTTTCAGGGTGCAGAACAAGGACAGTACACATGGCCATGTGTTAGGATTACACATTGGGGGCTCAGAGATTCAAAGGTCCAAGGCCATCATCATACCACGGGTTCCTCCACCTTAAGAGTTCAGTAGGTGGAGGATTCTGAGATGTTAAAGGCAAAGCTGTTTCTTATCAACAATCCAGAGGATAGGTTTTTACAACAGGGGGAGTAATGAGGTGGAAAAGGCTAAAGCCTGCCGTGTTAGACTCCCGAAATCATTATATTGATAGCTAGATACTTGCCTAGTTCAGGAGGCACAAGCTAATTTGTTTTTCTTTTAAAATCACTTCACAAGCTCTGAAGGTTGTTTCAGCTCAACTGCTATCTTACTGTCACTGCATTTCAGTCACCTGCTACTCACATGTGGATTATCAACTTTGTGGACCTTTTCTGGGAAGTTTTTAATTCACTAAGTGCTCGCTTAGGTTCTTGGCAACTGTGACTTTAAGCAAAATAACACATAAAAAAATAAAATACTGACCCTAGGCTAATTGATATAAACAAGAGTTAAGTTCCAATGGCATATTTCCAATCACAGAAACGCCACCTAACTTCTAAATAAAGACCCAACACACTTCTAATATTTAAAGACTGAAATAAATATGAACTATACACACACTTAAGAAAGAATAATAAAAACAAGTAAGATGGTGATTTTCCAAACTGCTGGTGGCTGAAACCCCCCAAGACAGGATGCCCTTCCATCTCAGGGACACACACACACACACACACACCACACTCGCTCAGACTTGGACAACTGAGACATGCCTTTGGGGTGTGGGAGGAAACCAGAGTGCCGACATGGGGAGAACATGCAAGCTTCACACAGACAGCAGTCCCCGCCAGAAACTAATTTCTTTTTTTTTTTTTCAGTTATAACAAAATGACGTTGAACAAAATGATGTTACTCGAGGATATGCTGTACTGGTGTGGCTTTCCCTGGCTAACCACTGGGCTCCTGCCTCCTTCTTCATTGCCCGGCCGTGGACACAAATTAAGCTTTATATTCACTGCTTCCAAATGATTTTCTCAGACATCAGGCAAATGACCCCAGCGTATTTTGAATTCTCTCCTCCTCACAATCTGTCCTCCTTCACAATCTCTCCTCCTTTTCCATCCCCACAGCAGAGAGGTATTAACAGACAGACATCTTTCCTGTTACATTTTAAAGCTTTCTTATTGTGTAGGACTTACGTTTATTTACAATTTGAAAGAATGTAGATACAACCTCCTCTGCAAGGTACCCTCCTCTTTATTTTGTCCTTTTCAGCACTGAGGTACATTTACAACCAAGATTTCTGGCGTCTGTTTTGAATAACATCATACCATTAACACATGGATGAGAAGTGAGGCTTCATCTCAGAATACCAGTCAAGCTTCCCTGCCATCTAAATCCTACATGCTCGGCTACCTGCTATCAGTCCAACCCCATCTCCTACACTTGCCCTCTTGGTCTCCTGCTGGGACTTCCCCAGGCCCCTTGCTGGCCTCTTCTGTGTCTGCCTTGGAGCCTGTGCACTTGCCTTTCCCTCTGTCTGGAATTTTATTTCTCCAGACAACTGCTTGCTGATTCCCTCATTCTCGGATCAAAAGTCATCCACCAGAAAGCCTTTCCCTGCCAGCCCAGTTTATAACGGATATTTTTTATTATAACAATATTTTTTTCTTTCTTACACTATTTTTTCTTCACACCATAGCCCAGCATTTTATTATTTATTTCTCTACTTGTTTGTTGTCTGTCTTCTCCTTCAGAATGTAAGCTCCACGAACTTTGCACACATTTTAAAAGAAACTACTGTATCCTCAGCACTTAGAACTTCACTTGGGATGCAATGGTTTTTTGTTTTTTGTTTTTTTTTTTAATGAATGAAGGATGAGCTGAGGTGGGGGAGGGGCACATACATTTGTGGGACAGGCACCCAATCTCCAGGATCACATATTAGAGGTTTCTGGATCTAACCCCGCCCTTAACATGCAAAATGCATAACTATACATGAGAGTTTCTTTGACCTCTTCAGCACCCTAGTCTGCAGTAACTGCTATTACTGAGCCCTGAGTTCCTCTTTTTTTCTATAGCTGCCATCCCCAGAGGGGTTCCTCCCATTCATCCCTGACACCAGAAGACTTTTTCCCAACAGACCTTGACTCTCACATGCAGAGTGACATTATAGCTAAAAGTCAGGGATCAGTTCTCATTTTCTTCTTTCCAGCACTCCTGGGTCAATCTCAATGTGGCTTTTCCCTTGGGCTCCCATGTGCACTGAGCAGGAGAATGCTGGAAATTCAGGGGACCAGTTCAGAAGGTGTCCAAGAAATTGGGCAACATACTTAGTGTTTCATTCCAACCACAGTGCCAAGTTCAAAATTTAATTTACAGGCATTCCTAAGATATTGCAGGTTGGGTTCCAGACTACTGCAATAAAGTGAATATTGCAATAAAGCAAGTCACACAAACTTTTTGGTTTTCCAGTGCATATAAAAGTTATGTTTACACAATACTAGTCTACCAAGTGCACAATAAATTATGTCTAAACAATGTACACATCCTAATTTAAAAATACTTTATTGTTAAAACAAATGCACTAACCATCTGAGCCTTCAATGAATCATAATCTTTTTGCTGGTATAGCGTCTTACCTCAATGTTGATGGATGCTGGCTGACCAAGGTAGTGGTTGCTGAACACTGGGGTGGCTTTGCCAATTTTTTAAAATACGACAACAATAAAGTTTGCCACACCAGTTGAATCTTTCATGAACAACTTCTCTGTAGCATGTGATGCTGTTTGATAGCATTTTACCCAAAGTAGAGTGTCAATCCTCTTAAACCCCACTGCTTTGTTAGCTATACCCACCCTGGACAGGTGGGTTATGTTTTAAATTCTTTGTTGTCTTTTCAACCATCTTCACAGCATTTTCACCAGGAGTAGGTTCCATCTCAAAAAACCACTTCCTTTAACTTATCTGTAAGAAGCAACTCCTTATCTTCTAAAGTTTTAGCACTTCATTGCAGCAATTCAGTCACATCTTCAGGCTCCTCTTCTAGTTCTCTTGCTATTTCCACCACACATGCAGCTAGTTGCTCCACAAATTATCCAGAAGGTTGAAATCAGCTTCTCCCAAAGTGATGTTAATGTTGACATTTTGACCTTTTCCCATGAATCACAAATATTCTTAATGACATTTAGAATAGTAAATCCCTTCCAGAAAGGCTCCAATTTACTTTTCCCAGACCCATTAACTGAATCACTATCTATGGTAGCTATAACCTTAGGAAATGTTTTTCTTAAATAATAATATTAAAAGTCAAAATTACTTCTTGTTCTATGGGCTATAGGATAAAGGTTGGGTTAGCTGGCATGAAAACAACATTAATCTCATTGTACATAGTCATCAGAGCTCTTAGGTGACCAAATACATTGTAAATGAGCAGTAATATTTTGAAAGGAATTTTTTTTTTTTCCTGGTGAGTAGATCTCAACAGCAGACTTAAAATATTTAGTAAACCATGTTGTAAACAGGTGTGCTATCATCCAGCCTTTGTTTTTCCATTTACAGAGCACAGGCAGAGTAGATTTAGCTTAATTCTTCAGGGCCCTAGGATTCTCAGAACATTTGCTTCAACTTAAAGTCACCAGTTGCATTAGCCCCTAACAACAGAGTCAACCTGTCCTTTAAAGCTTTGAAGCCAGGCACTGACTTCTCTCCAGCAATGAAAGGCCTCGGTGGCAACTTCTAATACAAAGCCATTTCATCTACACTGAAAATCTTTTGTTAGTATAGACATCTTCATTATTTTTGGCTAGGTATTCTGGATAACTTGCTGCAGCTTCTACATTAGCACTTGCTCTTTCATCTTCTCCTTTTAAGTTATGGAGACTAATTCTTTCTTTAAAACCCATGAACCAATCTCTGTTAGCTTCAAACTTTTCTTCTAAAGCTTCCTCACCTCTCTCAACTTCATAGAATTGAAGAAAATTGAGAGCCTTGTTCTAGATTAGGTTTTGGCCTATGGGAATGTTGTGGCTGGTTTGATTGTCTATCCCAGGGGTCCCCAACCCCCGGGCCACAGACCAGTACAGGTCCATGGCCTGTTAGGAACCTGGCTGCAGAGCAGGAGGTGACGGGCAGGTGAGCAAGTGAAGCTTCATCTGTATTTATAGCCACTCCCCATCGCTCACATTACTGCCTGAGCTCTGCCTCCTGTCAGATCAGCGGTGGCATCAGATTTTCATAGGAGCTTGAACTCCACTGTGAACTATGCATGAGAGGGATCTAGGCTGTGTGCTCCTTATGGGAATCTAACGCCCGATGATCTGAGGGAGCTGAGGCGGTGATGCTAGTGCTGGGGAGCAACTGCAAATACAGATTATCATTAGCAGAGAGGTTTGACTGAACAGAGACCATAATAAATCAATGCTTGCAGACTCATATCAAAACCCTATCAGTCAGTGGCAAGTGACAATGAAGCTGCATCTGGTGGCAGACTATAAATCCATTCCCCCAACGCCCCAATCTGTGGAAAAACTGTCTTCCACAAAACCAGTTCCTGGTGTCAAAATGGCTGTGGACCACAGGTCTATCCAGACCACTAAAACTTTCTCCATATCAGCAATAAGGCTGTTTTTGCTTTCTTATGATTCATGTGTTCACTGGAGTAGTACTTTAATTACCTTCATGAACTTCTCTTTTGCATTGACAACTTGGCTGTTTGGCACAAGAGGCCTAGCTTTCAGCCTGTCTCAACTTTCAGTGTGCCTTTCTCCCTGAGCTTAGTCACGTCTAGTTTTTGATTTAAAGTGACTCTTCCTTTCACATGAACACTTAGAGGCTACTGTAGGGTTATGAGTTGGCCTTATTTCAATATTGTTGTCTCAGGAAATAGGGAGGCTTGAGAAGAAGAGAGACAGGGAACAGCCAGTTGGTGGAGCAGTCAGAACACACAACATTTATCCATGAAGTCCTCCATTTTACAGGGGTGCGGTTCATGGTGCCCCCAAACAACTACAGTAGTAACATCAAAGATCACAATAACAAATATAATAATAATGAAACAGTTTGAACTACTGTGAGAATTACCCAAATGTGACACAGTCACCAAGTGAACAAAATCTGTTGGAAAACGGTGCCAACAGACTTGCCTGGTACCAGGTTGCCACAAAGCTGCGATTCGTAACAAGCACGTTATCTGCAAAGCACAATAAAGCGAAGAGCCACAAAATGAGGTCTGCCTGTACTCTCTTAATGTGAAGTCTGATGTGGGCATTTGAGCAGTACCTGAAGCACAGAGCGAGCTCCTATTTTTTCCCCGTCTCTCTTTCTGTCTCAGTTCTGCTCTGCACAGCAGTTGCCTACAACGTCATATAGTTTCGGAACAGGCTTTGGAGACTGAGAGACCTGTGTTCAAATACCAGTTCTGACAATATTATTTGGATTCCTAGTAGGAGCTAGCATTGATTGAGCAGTTACTTTGGTTCTGGGCCAAGAAACATATAGCCTTTGATTCTCTTAATCCTCACGATTCTATAAGGTAGGTACCATAATTAACTGAGATTTTACATGTTTAAGGAAATTGAGGCTTAGACAGTTTAGGGAAGTTGCCTAAAAATAAATATACAAACAAGGATAAGACCAGAGCCCCAGTTCATGACCAGTTCACTGTACCATCACCATCATCAGTGCCATCATTACAATTATCATTTGTGATGTGACATAAAGACCCTGGTCCGTACATTCTGGCTATTTGCCCCTCCTCCTCAGGTGCCTCTCTGGGATTCAGCTGCTTTACCTTTATTCAAAGAGCCAGGCTATATCCCACCTGTACGACCAGCAAGGCTCAAACCACCCACAAGCAGAAGATGAAAGATCCTTCCATTCTGAGACCTTTTCTTCATTGGAGGGCATGGTGTGCTGTAATGGACAAAGACTTTCTCAGGGACTCCTGCTATTAAGGGGACATGTTCTTAGGAAATGCTAATCTAACCTCCTGCCCCCTCAATGTTCTCAGCTATTAAGAAGGCTTTGGGCCAAAGTCTCAAAAATATTTATAAGTGAACAATATTTGTTTTCCTACATCCAGTGATTCTGTAATCACTATCCAACTTCTAAGGATATGGTTTCCATAACCTCTCTGGGCTTTGTTTCCAGACCTATGTGGACCTACCTATTCCCTCCAGCAGAGAAGTCATTCACAGCTGTGACACCTAGCTTCAGTCAGATAATATAGTCTGGTCATTGCAGCATTATTCACCATAGCCAAAATATGGAAGCACCCCAACTGCCCATCAATAGATGAGTAGATAAAGCTATGGTACATGGAATATTATTACTCAGCCATTTAAAGAAAATAATAAAATCTTACCATTTGTGACAGTATGGATGGAACTAGAGGGCATTATGTCAGTCAGAGAAAGACAGATACCATATGAATTCACTTATATGTGGAGTCTAGAGAATTTCAAAATAAATGAACAAACAAAATGAAACTGACTCAGAGATATAGAGAATAGTCTGATGGTTGCCAGAAAAGAGGCAGGTTTGGGGACTGGGTGAAAGGTGAAGGGATTAAGAAGTACAAATTGGTAGTTACAGAATAGTCGCAGGGATGTAAAGTAGAGCACAAAGAATATAGTCAATGATATTGTAATAACTATGTATGGTGCCAGGGGGGCACTGTAAATATTGGGGGGAACACTTTGTAAGGTATGTGATTATCTAACCATGATGCTGTACACCTAAAACCAATTCAAAATAATATTGGATGTAAACTGTACTTGAAAAACAAAATTTACATTTAACAAAAGTAGTCTGGTCACCTAGCTGCTTCCTTAGGTAAACTGTAATTTTACCTCTTACATTCCTGTTGCTCTTTCAAATACCACGACTATTACTGCTAATGATGGCTAACAGTCACTGAGGTATACGTTCTTCTAACCATCTTCCATTTCATTAAGCAACGCCTTTCATCCTCACAACGGCCCCATGAAGCAGTTACTATTATTAATACTCAAGAGCCAAAGGAGAAGGAATTGCCATCCCAAATCATCTGAGCTCTTCTCTTGCTGAAGTTTCTCAGCAACCTTTGGCTGCTGGTCTTGGCACCTGCCAGGGCCCTGGGAATTACAAGGGGAGGGGGAGGGCTGGCCAGGTTTCAGAAGGAGAAAAACGCAGAAAGACACCTTCCTCTGGTCCCTGCGAGAAGAGGCTGGCCAGCTGCTACCCAGGGCCCATGTGCCCTCTCGGCCCCGACAGTGGCAGCAGCTGTCTCTCACCAGAGCCGCATAAATCTGGATGCTGCAGAACATGGCTGGCCTCCCTCCTGCTGCACTGGGATCTTCCCTCCCTGGTGAGACTGACATGCCCTTCTGTTCTGGAATGTCAGTCAACCGAGAGCTGCTTCGATTTTCCTGCCATTTCCCCCAGCCGCTCTGGGAGAGCCACTTCAGAGAGGACGCCTTTATCAGCCATTAGGATGTGCTGGAGGTACTGATGGTGGAGGGGGTGGCTTTCTGGAACTCAACAAAGATGAGAAAAGGCGCCAACAGGGAGCTGTTCTCAGCCTTGCTCTTGAACCAGCTCTGTCATTTTATAATTTGGGGATGAATTTTCAGGCTCAAGGGATAGAGAAGGGGCCATGTGTCACCATGCATCCAAGGAGCCCCGAGGATTTAGTCTCAGGGAGCTTTGCCTAATGAGGCTGCAATAGGACCCATCTTTTATATTTACTCCCTCAGACTCAGTACACGCTGCTGTGTTCCTGTCAGTAAATGCAACACTCACAGTTACATTATTTTTGCAACAAGAAGGGTCAGAAATTTTTCAAAAGTGACATAAATTCACCTTTAACTTCGTTCAAGGGGATTGATTTTTTCTTTCCTTAAATAAAAATGTTTTCAGTGATTTGGAAGTTTCTTAATCTCAGCGGTTTCCAAGTCAAGCTGAGAGAGTTCATGTGTTGCAAGCGTGCACCCCACTTGATAAAGCAGGGCTGATCTTCCCAAGTGGCAGAGAAGTCAAGCGTGGGGGAGGGAGTCTTGTCTTGTAACTCATGCTGCAGAGCCCAGGCGGCTGTATCAGGTCTCACAACCAAGGGGGAGCAGCCGATCGCAGCTCTTTAGGTTGAAGTGTTTCTTCTATTGATCTCCCCCAGACCCTTGGCAAGAGGTTGACCTCTGCAAACACTTCAGTGTACCAGGCGGCGCGACCATTCAAAGGAATTCTCCCAAACACTTCGGTACACCGATGAATTTTTTCCTGATGCCACAAACCTCTTTATAATTTATTTGCTTTGTTAGTTTGAATTTAGTTCCAATAAACCTTGGATATTTATAAAGATAGAATAAAAGATCTTCAAGAATTTCCAAACGTGAAAAGGTCATTATAACATATCCTTTGTTCTCGCCCCAATAAAATCCAGCAAAGTATAATTGAGTGCTTTCAATGACACCTTCAGATGCTTTTTTAAATATAGCATATTCGGCTTTTTCATTTATCCCAGACTTTCACATCCTGGATAAACACGAGTCATTGATTGCACAGATCTACTCAATACCTTGTTAAAATTTTATCCATCATCTTTATTTTTTAATTAATTTTGATTTTTAGCAAAGCAAGGCATAAACATTTTTTTAAGTGTAAAAAAGAAAAGAGCAGTCCCGTTTCCCACTAGCAAACACTTTGACTTCCTTAGCTATTTCTTCCAGAATATACCTCCATAATTTCATAATGTACTGATACAAATTTTTCATGTATCAGTTTGGAACACAGCCTACACATATTCTGGTAAAGGTTAGCTCCCTGTTCACAGACATTGACACGCAAGAGTCTCACCCACATGCCTGTCCTTTAAAAATAATTCTGTCCACATTTTTTTGTTAAGGCATACTGTGTATTTATATTTTATGACTACATGGATATTGTTCTCTGCTAAGCAAAGTGTCGTTTCTTATATAACTTTGAATTTTTCTTGGAATTTATAGTTCTTTCCTTTTGGATTAATTTTCTTATGTGCTAATCAGTAATTATTCCTATTGTTCTGGCAGATCTGTGCTGCTCCCTCCTACCCGACAACACACATAGTCAAATGCATTCAATAATTTATCAGTCAGCTCAGACCTTTTCTTGGAGTTCTCATCTTCCTGCTCAGAGCTGGTGGTGGTCTCTCCTCGTCTCTTCAACACTTAATAACCTGTTTCTTGGCTTCATGCGTTGCATTTTCTTGGTTTTCTACCTTGTTTATGTAGCAAAAGCACATCACCCAGTGCTTCTTTCAGAACTAGGGCCTGGGAAGTAGAATGTTAGCGTTCTTGTATTTCTGAAAAATCGTATGCTATTTTTAATGCTACTCTTCCATTTGGTCAAGATCTGGCAGGATCTGGAATTTGAAAAGTGTTTCCTAGGAATTTTTGTGAGGTCTTTTTTGTTGTTGTTGCCTTTTACACTGGGTTCCGGTGTTTTCCCTAAGAAACCCAATTTCATTCTGATTTTAGGATCTTCTCTGTACCCTGATATTTGAAATTTTATCATAATATATTTGGTGTGGGATTTCTCTTATTCATTGTGTTGGGCATTTCATGGACAATTTCAATCTAGAAGCACATGCTACTCAATTCTGGGCAATTTTTCTTTTTTGTATTACTTCTTTAATAATTTGACCCTGTCCTCTTTTTCTTTCTTCTTTGTAATTTCCACATGTTGATTTTTTTTTTTTTTTAATGTTATACTGGAAGTCTAATTTTCTCACATTTTTTCTTGAATTTTCTTCTAATTGCTTTTTTCTTTTGTCTTCTATAGTATCTCTTCATTTTTATTTTCAATCGAATGTAGTAATCCTGTTTGTTACCCCCAAGAGCTTTTTCTACTTTGTGATTGTTTCTGTTTCCCAAACAGGGAATCAATATATTCTTGCATCTCCCCCAGGTACACGTGTGTGTGCGTGTGTGTGTTTTCTTCAGCCCCTTGCAGTTCTTCTCCCACTCACATTACTCTCATCCTAGTTCCTTTCTTCTGTTTATTACTCTGGTCTCAGTCTTTTATATTAAAGGTTTCTCTCAAATGTCAGGCACTGTTCGGATGAGGTACTAAAAATTCAATTTTGTGAGAGTAGGTGGTGCTTGTTGACTGGCCGGCTTCCCACAGGGTGACTGAGCAGTGAGTTGCTTTTTCATGATATAGTCTCTGTGTATCAATATCTGTAAGTCTTTTCCTTGGCGCTGTTCAGGTCCCTTCCTGGCCTTCCCTGCGTCCCTTTCCTGTGGTTGCACACCTGTCTGTGCAGATGCTAAGATGGGAGGGAAAGGGAGCTGCGGAGCCTCGGCTCTGCAGATTTTTCCCCTGCCCCTCCTCCCCCATTTTCGGCCTCCATCCATTTTTTTCTGCTATGCCTGGTTCAATTCTGTTTTGCTTGGTTCTGCTCCTGTGGTTAAGTTTCTCTGAAGAATAAACGGTTGCGTGTGTGTATTGAGGGCAGGTGGGTGACCAAACCCCTGGCTGGAAGTGTTGGGGAAAAGGACCTGGGAATCCAGATAAGTAGGATATTTTCTGTTCATCCACCTGTTTTTGGTCCTGCACTCCTGCCCCACCTCCCTGGGTCCCAGGGGTCTAACGATGCAGAACCTGCCTCAGGAGCACTCAGTGTGTAACTTCCCCTGCTTTGCTGAGGCAGTCACTGTCCTAATCCACTGCCCATTTTTCAAAACCCTGTTACCAGCCTTTGCCTCCAATTACTTCTTCTTTTGTTCTCTTGGTTCTTATCATTTCCACCTTATAAATCCCCCTACTCAGTTTTAGAGATAGTTCAACTCGGAGAATGTGAAATTGTCCACATTTAAACTGAAGGGCTCTTGACTTTCTTTACATTGCCATTCTCACACCAGCAAATGGCATCTATTTCAGGTCTTTTTGTTTTTAACAAAGAAATCAAGTCATTATTCTCACTTAAGAGCTGCTGTTATTCAACTCAAGAACATTGTGATGTGCTTGCTGCATTGGCAGTTAAGTCCACTTGGTAGATAAATAACTCAAACCCTGCAGGAAAGCATCCCAGCGTGTGCCTCAGCAAAAGGGCAGATCATTACATTAGGAAGTTTTAGGGGTTTTGTGATTGGTTAACACCCCCAAGGTTAAGCCCCAAATACCATTCTATAGGCCCAATTCTGATGTGGAGGCAGGTAGGGGAGCAGAAACACATTAATGCTTGTTTTTCTCTATCAAGAGGAATAGCCTTTGAGAATAGGTGTGCAATACACTGAGCCTCTGAAACACAACTGTGTGCGGAGGTTAGCAAGTTTGTTAAGGATTTGCAATCCGGGTACACACTCCCCCACTCCCCACACACAGAATGCACACACTTGCCCCAGGTCCTGATAAGTGAAGGCTGCCTACGCACAAGCTGTGTGTGGTTCTCACTGCTTCTGAGAGGGAGGTTCCCATTAAAAGACAAGGCACTTATTATCCATCCCGGGACTGTCAGTTTTATCTCTGTGGCTTGCCACCTTGCCTATAGGCATCCTTCCTGACTGTTGTTCACCTGGACTGTGTCCTTGCCAACTTGGACCACATTTGCTTTCTACACTCTGCTTCCTCTGCCAACAAGGATGCAGCTGCAATCAATAACAGGCTGCTTCCAAGGTCTGATGCTGTTCAGGCTTCCTAACCTCGAGGGGCTTCAAAACCAAGTCCCATGCAGAAAACTTAGAGCCCTAACTTGAGGATAAAACCCTGATGTTTTTTAAATCATCACAGATCCCTGCCTCTTCTGATTCTTTCTCTGGCTTCCTTTCAGAATAATGGTCACACCTGAAGCCAAAGGCAACTGGGGAATGGTGTCAGAGAAATGCACACAGGAGCCCAGGTCTGTCAATGGGATGTTTTTAAAAATCACCTTGACCGTCGGATTCCTATTGCAATGAATTTTGTCTGTTTATTGCAATGAATATTTTTTTTTATTTTATTTTATTTACTTACTTACATTTTATTTATATTTAGAGAGAGGGGAAAGGAGAAAGAGAGGGAAAGAAACATTACCATGTGGTTGCCCCTCATGCACCCCTAACTGGGGAACTGATGTGCAACCTAATTATGTACCCTGACTGGGAATCGAACCAGTGACACTTGGTTCACAGGCCAACGCTCAATCCACTGAGCCACAGTAGCCAGGGCTGCAATGAATATTCTTTCCTCTTTTAAACAGCAATTGGAATAGTTATTTTTACTTGCAATTATCAAAGTGGGAGACAATGAACATGGTCTAGCGGTGAAGGTGAGAGCAGCTTTCAACTAAACACCAAGAGCTGAGACAGAACCTTCTGGAAACAGTGAGGTGGGGAAGAAAGAGAGGAAGTTTGTCACCCAAGCCAATGACCAAAATCAGGCGTGTTTTTGCAGAATATTCATAAAAAGTTTCACTAACAACATTTTTTTACTCTGATATGACTGGATATTTGGGTCTCATATCCACGTCTCCAATATTGGTGAAAGATGTCTTTTTTTAAATAATAGTTTTAGTTGCAGGCCATTCAAATGAGGATGATATGTTATTACACCTTTATATTGCCAATTCAAACTGAGTCAATAACAGCTTGATGGGCACCTGATTTTGCATACAGAACATGCTGCATTGAACTCTGTTCCTTGAAGAAGCAGAGGAATCTGTTCCTTTATTCATCAGCATCAGGCCATTCTGAAGTGCAGTACCAAGGGCTCCATTTAAACTGTGTTCAGTAGCTCCTGAGACAGCCTGGAAATTAACTGGTCAATTAGACATATAGCCTGGATGGACATCTAATTGACAATGAATACACTTTTGATACTGTCTCTGCTTAGGAGATTATCTACAAATTGCTTTATGCATTGGATGGTTCCAAATTGTTACATGGACATCTGTTTTCGTTGGCTGCAAATATGTTATTTACAATGACAATTTTATCATTAACTGAAATCATGGCTTCATCCACCTGATTATTCTGTGAAGGTCTAACATTCTCATAAATATCTCTATTGGAGGGTATTTCTGGGGTGAGGGATTTCTTATGAAATATGTCCTTCTATTCATTCACCCAAAAGAATGTAGCTGTCCTCGCTGCACCCATGTACACTTTCCCTAAGTGGCTCATCGAAAACTGACCCTGGGGTAACAATGAAGAACCCCTGCCCTCATCTGTGCGTCCAGGCTCTGAAAACTTATTCCAGAAATTCTCCTGGTGAAGCCATCATGTGTTTAACAGTCAAAAGAGGTCCCAGAGAAAATCACCAGAAAAATCCATATTAGGGGACATTTTACAAAATATCTAATCAGCTCTCCTCAAAACTGTCAAGGTCATCGAAAACAAGGAAAGCCTGAGAAACTCAAAACTGAGAAAACCCTAAGGAGTCATGATAAATAAATGAAATGTGGTGTTCTGGATGGGATCCTGAGACAGAAAAAGGACATGTGGCAAAAACTAAAGAAATACAATAAATTATGGCAGCTGAGTGATAAATGATGTAGCCATACTGGTTCCTTAGCTGTGACAAACGTATCACGCTTGTGTAAGGTGTTAACAGGGAAAACTGGGCTCAGGGTATATGGGAACTCTCTGCACTATCTTTGCAACTTTTCTTTAAATCCAAAACTATTCTAAAATTTAAAATCTGTTGGAAAAACATAAAAAGAGATCTCATCAAGAGGGGTTTCCTAATTTGTGTCTGAGAGGGCCATTGGATTCCCGGTGAAAATTGTGAGTCTCTAATCTCATTTCTGTGCTGTGGTGCAAGTGCAGACCTGGTCTTAAGTCACTTTGGACAAGTTACTGGATTCCTCTGAAGCTCTGCCCTTATCTAAAAAATGGGAGTAATAGTCTACCTCACAGATACCTCCGGAGAATCTCATGAGACAACGTTTAAAAACGCTGTTACACTGCCTGCAAATAGAGAGTGTTCAGAGAAACATTAGCTGTTGTTACAAATAATAATAAAAGAAACTTGTGCAGCCACAGGCTTCCAGCTGCGGAACTGTAAGAAGAGTGTTCGATTTTCTTGCCAGCAGAGTTTCAGGGCTAGGAGAAGCTGCTGGAGGGATGGGTAGATAAGGCCTGCCCTGAGGAAATGGGGTGGGGGTGGGGGTGAGGTGGGGGTGGGGGTGGGGGGTGGGAGGGGCAATACGGGGGAAGTCTTTGAACGCAGAAGCCTCTGCTAAACTGAAGTGGAAGAAATGGCTTAGGCGCTGCATAGATTAGTCACAGATTATTACTTCATTTAAATTCCCTGACACATTTTAATGGCAGATCAGGGTTTTCATAGCAGAAGGCAGAGAGAAGAAGTGGGTAAATAAAGCTGCCCTTGTCTGTTCTTCTTCAAGCGTCTTTCTCTGCAATGGTCTAACGCACCATGTCACGGCCATCTACATGCCTGTAACAATGATGGGTCATTGATTTTCACATTCGGTTTGATGCTTGCCTGGTGGTTTGTGATTTGAAAATCTATTCTACTCAGAAGCAAACTACAAATGACGGTCAAACATAACAAATCTTGAACTCTAACTACCCAGAAAACGACAGCCTCTGAAATTGATGACCTGATGGTCAAGGGCATGTTGCATTCCCTTTTCAAAGCTCTGAGAAACATCAACTCTTTTAAAGGAAGAGTGGGCATGTGCTCCATTTTTCTAATCCATTGACAAACATAAGTTCTTCCTGAAGCCTTTGTCTGCCTCCTCTAAAAATCTCAGGCAGCTATTACACGATGATTACTCATTGGGGTTAGGCACATCTAAATAGTCTGCTGTATCGATAATGTATGAAAATCAGTTGCTAGAATCAATATTTCAAAGAGTAGGTCAAAGCCAGTGGGTATCTAACAATCTACTTCCCCTCATTTTTCTATTGTTAACTAGTGGAGAGGCTCAGTAATTGGCCACTTTAAAATAATGCTGTCACCTGGGTCCACAGAATGTAGTTGGCATACTATACATTTATTAATCTTTAATTTCACTTCATCCCAGTGAAAGCATCACAAGAATATAAGTGACCTTTACAGATAGGCTAGGGAGAAACTGGAATGTTTCCTAGCTGAGAAAAATGATATTAAAAGTCAACAAAAACAACGAAAAGGTGCAAAGCAATACTCTTCCTTTAGTATAAATTAAAGGGCAAACTGTAAGAACACAAGCACATTAGCGATAAAAGATGGCATCATCAATCAAGATGAGCTAGATAACTTAAATGAGATCCCATTTTTTTAAAAGCACCCATTCGAGTAAAGACCACCATTTCATAAAGAGATTCCAAACCCCAACCAGTGTCCAATTATTTTACATCCAACTAAATTCCATTACAGTAAAGGAGTCTATGATGTGCCCCAGGTATTTTATCCAAGACTGCAAAGGAAAAAGGGTGATTTATAAAAAGGAGATTTTCAAACACGTTTCAGAAACACACCTATTACAGGAGATGACACTCACCTCGTGGGGTTGCTGCTTACAAGGGATGAGCCTCTCTTCCCTTTAGACTCTCCAGGATACCTTCTGCCCTCACGATGGGGACGGAATCAGATGGGGGGAGAAGCAACCGCAGCCAGGTTATCCTCAGTGAGTCCCCGCCGCACAGCCCGCTGTAGCTGGAGCACTATGGCAATATTCCCTACCTCTCTGCACCTCAGTCTGTTCATCCTTAAGATGGACATCATAAAGCGTATGTAACCAATGGGTTGTGGTGAGGATTACAAGTGTTACTATATACAAAGCCATTCAGTAAGCATGTATAATCACTATTATTATCATTATTGGCTAACCCGGAGAAGATAATTAGGTTACCCCATACAGTTCTAGCCTTATCGTGAAGAGAGAAATAAAAAGTGTCATTTAGATGGTGCAGTACTGGGGGCAAGGGCGGGCTTTCCTCCAATATCTCCGCTTTGCTGGATAGCAGCAGGGGTCATCCGGACTCAGCCTGGCTGTGCAGAATTCCTCAAAGGAACTGATTCAAGGATACACGCACCTCATGATTTAATTCCAGTGAGGTGCCAACGAGAAAAGGTGGAGGCTTCGCCTGTCTTGCACACTGTGTGTCTCCTACCACTTATTTGGGGGATGTTAAATGAATTGCAGGACTTAAGAAGAAACATTCCATTTCTACTGGGTTTGTTAACCTGATGAATTATAAACCCAGAGCTACTGGTGGCCATTTTATTCCCATGAAGGGAGAACCTGCTTGAGAATGAAGCCAAACTGGAGGTCGAAAGAGCCGAGAGAAAGGATAGGTCCCTGAAGACGCTTTAGCACTTGGATACAGCAGTGCCTGAAGGAAGCCTACTTTTGTACTTTTTAGTTACAAAGTGACAATAAAATCAATCTCTTTCTCTCCCTCTCATTGTTGTTATTGCTGTTCTTTTAAAGAAGTCTGAGTAGGATGTCTATAACCTGTGACTCAGAGTACTGTCTTTTACCATCTGTGCTTGGGTCCACTCAACCACTGGGGATGAGAGTCACCTGAAAAGCAGAGCAGAGTTCACAGTCCCAGGGGAGATGTGACAAGACGGAGAAAAGCCATGTGAGTGTCTTCAGAGCACTGCTGCAGATGGAGCTGTGATGCCCCACGTTCCTCTGGTCTCAGTAGGAGCCGCAGAAGAGGCGAGGTTCATCACTCACTATAGTTTCCATCACAGAGTCCTTGTGACACAATACTTTCTAGATAATCTAAACCTACTCCCAATTTTTACAGAGAAAGGACCCAGAATAGCCTTACCCAGCTTCACCTGGCCAGTCTTTGCACCGCACAATTTTCATTCCAACCTCTGCAGAGTTGACATATTTGGAAGCACATAGGTCTGTTTCAAAATAACACTTTTTGAAAAACTTTGATTTACTTATTTTTTGTCCTTTAAAATTTAGTAAGGTTCTGACCTGGCCAGTGTGGCTCAGTTGGTTGGAGTATCATCCAGTAACCAAAGGGTTGCAAGTTCAATTCCTGGTCAGTGAACATACCTGGGTTGTGGGTTGGATCTCTGGTCTGGGCGCATATGGGAAGCAACCAATCAATGCTCCTCTTTCTCCCTTCTTCTTCCCTTTCCTCTCTCTCTAAAAAGCAATGAAAAACGTCCTCAGGTGAGGATTAAAAAAACCCCCAAAACTAAGGTATTCCTTTTGAACTGGCCTCAGTCACTTCCACTTTAATGGAAGAACACCTATCAGTAGCAATTGCTAAAGCTAAGGACAATATCTTGTTGGCATTTTAATTCCTGTTTGGCAGAGTACCAGGAAGCAAACAAGAGCCTCCTTTAATCAACTCCTGCAGTGGCCAAAGCAGACATATTTCATCTTTTGATTGGGTTCTCAGGGCTGAATTTGCAAAGAATGCATCCTAAGTCATGAAGCCAACAGATGAACCTGTTTTCCAAAGGGCCATGTAAGTAGTTAGTTCAGTTACTTACAGGAAACTTAAAGGAGTGAAATCACTGGTTTAGGAATGGAGGAGCTGCAGATCAGGGCTCATCTTCCTTTTATCTAAGTTGTCATGATTCTACCAACAGTCACTTAGAACAGTCACCCTAACCACTTGCACCCGGAGATGCACAAAAGAAATGCCCATATGGCCCTGCCTGGTGGCTCAGTTGGATGGAATATCATCCCCTACACCAGTAGGTTGCAGGTTCGATCCCCAGTCAGGGCACATACCTGGGTTGTGGGTTTGATCCCTGGTTGGGGCATGTATGGGAGGCAATCGATTGATACCTCTCTCTCCTATAGATTTCTCTTTCTCTCTCTCTCACCCCTCTCCTCTGCCCTGTGGAAAATCAATAAACATATCCTCAGGTGAGAATTAAAATAAAAAAAAATTGTAAGATGCCCATATGACATCTGTCTCAATAGCATAGAATCTAAGCAGGTGCTGAAGTTGCATATCCTAGAACTGTCATCACATAGAATTTCAAAGGAAAGTGAGTGGTAGTTGAACAATTTCTGCAGGAAAGATGAGAATTAGGTTTGCTTCCACCCTGAAAATGTAAAAGCAATATAAATGTCTTCTCTTTCTCATGATCAAATCTTCCTGACACCATGCTTATTGTAACTAATTCTGTGTTAATTATGTTTCAATTAACAAAATGAACCTGATGTCCTGTCATCCTAAGGAAAGCCAGGACCTCTTCCAAATTAGCCTCCAAAGGATCTTCGGTGTCTTTGAGTTTTCATTCGTGGATGCACCCCCAATGCTCACATCTCTCCCACAGACACCACCCATGTGTATATTTCCCATGAGTATTCTCCAAAGCATTCTACAGAAAACTAGTCTTAAAGATACCCTTGATGAAAAAGAGGATTCCATGGTCAAAAACTTGGGGAAACAACATGCTATGTTCTCTCCTCTGAGACTCACCATGCCTGGCCTGGCATGCTAATGATTCAAAGAAGTCTTACAGGAAAGCAACTACAACAACCCAAAAATCTGTGCAACCCTGAGTTCCACCTGGTATTTCCAAAATCAATCTGTCAGTTGATCCTTTTCTTCGTGGACCTCTATTAAGAGTCCACAAAGATAATGGTCTGAAGACTAAGATTTTGGTCTAGCTTCAGAGAAAGATGCTAACACTTTCTTTATAGCCAGAACTTCAGAAAAACAATTTAAGTGTATTACTGGCATGTCAGTATTTATGCTTAAGACAAGACTACATTGGTTTAATTAAGACCCTGGGCTCCATTCAGACATGCTTCAGGACTGAACATGACTGGTCACCATGGTTTCATGGTCTGAACTACAAGACCTTTTCTAAGATATTTTAAATGCATATTTTTATTTACTAGACAATACAGTGTTCAAAAATAGTCCTGGAAATACAAATAGTAATGCAGCTCACTGAAGTTCTTATCGTTGATTTTATATTTTATCTAGGCAGGACCTGTGGTGGGCTTCTCTGAAGACTAAATCTAACATGCTCCCTGTATTCCAGATCAGCCAGCACCCCCACCCTTACCCTCTAGCCCCACCAGACTGTGGTTTGGGCTTCAAGGGAGAAGTAATGAGGCAACAAACTAAAGATGGAAAGGCAAGAAAAAGAAGGCACTGGAGGAGAAGTGGGAACAACTCAGGAGTAGGTAGATGGAATTAAAGTGATATGTCACTAAATTAATAAATTAATTAAAGGTGCCAATCAATACCTCAGAGGGGAAACAATGACATTTGAATTCTCACAGTATTTTTGATACTAAAAATTTTAAGTGTTGTCATAAATATAATATATTCCAATGTCATTATTTCATTTTTAAATGGCTTTTATTTTACTTTTTGTCAGCAACTTTTTTCTATTATTACTTTATTTTCTTTCTTTTTTAAATTTCATTGTTTTTCAATTATACTTGTCCCATCTTTCCCCCATTGCTCTCCCCTGCCCTGCCCTCCCACCCCCATTCCCAGAGTCAATCCCAACTTTGTTGTCCATGTTCATGGGTCCTTTACATTTGTTCCTTAACAAGACCCTTCCTCTTCTTTTATTTTTAAAATATGCATGTGTCATGTGGGTGTCGATGGTCACTGATATCACAAAGCTTACTCAATGAGTCACTTGCCCCAAATTACAAAGGAAGTCACCAGAGACAACGAGCCTCCCAATTCCTTCTTCTAACCCAATATACTAAATTCTGTGGCTATGTGCAAAATAAAGCTATTCATATGATTTTAAAGCACATTCTTTTTTACAGTAGTCCCTCTCTATATCGTGGTTCACTTACCGCGGCCTCACTGTATTGCGGGATTTTTAAAAATATTATATTTAATTATCGTGGACTTTTCGCTGTATCGCAGGATTTTGCGGTACTGTATACATATGTCGTTAAAGTTACGTAGGTTTAAGAGTGTAGAATATGTTTAAGAACATAAGTAGTGTTTATAAAAGTGTGGGAAAGGTTAATAAGGGAGTGGGAAAGGTTAATGAGGGACTGGGAACGGTTTATAAGTGTGTGGGAAGTGTTTATAAAGCTTTAAAATATATATAAATGCTAAAATAAATGTAAGGTTCCTACTTCGCGGATTTTCACCTATTGCGGGGGTGGGGGGGGTGGCGGGGTCTAAAACAGAATACCCGCGATAAGTGAGGGAATAATACTGTACTAGTAGGTGGAATATCATTAACTGTGTATTTGTTTTAAATATGTCCTCCCTTTCTCCTGTTTCTCTTTCCCCACCCCCAACTGTTTATTGATTATGTATTTCTGAAAGAAAAAACAGAGACTGTCTGTACAGTGCCTTAAAGTCTAAGTGCATTTTATATAACAGCAAAAAACACCATATAAAGCAGAGGAAATTCAATCTAGTTGCTGCTTTGTCGACACATGTCAAACAACCAAACACCTAGTTTGATCGATTTTCTAAATTGTGCTGACTGAGTGGATTGGCAGTTTTTCATCCTTCTCCTTCCCAAATGTAGGTTCGTGTTCAGCATCAAACTGTTCTCATGGATTATTGGGGTGTTCACGCTGGGAAATATTCCCCACTCTGAAATATGTCACACCATTGAGTCAAGAGGGGTCGGTCTGTGTTTGTTAGATGTTTTGAGTGGAGTGTGTCCCTGTGGCATGTGGAAAAGACCTAAGTCAAAGAGAAGTGGCCTCTGCCTTAATTAAGAACTACAGAAGAGAAATTATTCTATGTGCAGTTATTATAAACAATAGAAGTTCAGGGTCATCAGAGGGCTTCAAGGACATGTGGCATTTCCCTTGAGCTGAGAAGCAGATAAAGGATTTGAACAAGTTGAGGAGGAAGGAAGCAACATTAAGCTAGGCCACAGACATGGCAACATCGTGGTCTGCCTGGCTGAAGGTCAGGGTTGAGGCTGAGGTCAGGCTCTATGTCTGGAAAGACACTGGGGCTAGCTTGAGTCGTCTTGGAAGTTTGACTGTGGAGGCTGAACTCCATTAGGTGCCCATGGAGGATTCTGATTCCACCCAGTTCTCTCAGAGAGACAGAGAACAGTGGCTAAGGGCAGGGCCTCAAACCCCACCATCACTGCTTCCTGGGTCAATGACTTCACGTCTCTAAGTTTAAGTTGCCTCACCTGAGAAATGAAGAAAACAATGGCTCCCTTCTCCTGGGACTGATGTGAGAGTTAGTTGAGTTTATTCATTTATGCACAGACTTTTTAAAAACAATTTTATTTATTTATTTATTTTTAGAGAGAGGGGAAATGAGAAAGAGAGGGAGAGAAACTTCACTGTGTGGTTGCCTCTCACACGCCCCCAACTAGGGACCTGACGTATGCACAGATTTTTATTGAGCACCTACCAGATGCCAGAGACTCTTCCAAGTGCTGTGAATCGTCGTTGTCGGCAGCCGTCCGTCTCGAGAGACGATGGTGTAGCTTCTTAAGAGTCTATCTGCACCGCCGAGAATGGTTGTGCAGTCCGACTTGGGAGTGACACGGTATCTGTCTCCTCCCGTGTTGAATCGACATCTTGCGATGACGCTGGAGTGTCCTCTCCAGTGAAGCTGAAGCTACAGAGCCTGGGCAGGGTGATATGGAGGGTCTGCTGTTGCCCATGCAGCAGACCCCCCCTCTCTTCGCAGCTGAAGGGCCCAAGGGAAAGACGGAGTCAATACAGCTTGGCTTCAGGTGCGCCGCAGGAGTTGCCGGTGTTGACTACAACGTCAAACCGCCTTAGGGACTCCGGCTCCGGATTTTCTGTCGGGGTTTACTCCCTTAGCCTTTCCCCTGAAGAGGTATGCCGCAAGGCAGCGGAGGTTTTTTGGAATCAGAGTTTTCCTTCTCTGATGTGCCCTGACTGGAAGATCGAACCAGCGACACTTAGCTCGCAGGCCAACGCTCAATCCACTGAGCCAAACCAGCCAGGGTATAAGTGCTGTGAATACAGCTGTGAATACGGCTGTGACAGAGAAGGACAAACTCCACCCCTCAGGGGGCTTACATTCTAATGGCAAAACAGACAGTATGCCAGATAAATTAAGTATATAGAGCATGTGAACTGCTATGAAGAAAAAATAAATTGGGAAAGGAAGATCTGAAGTCAGGTTGGTAGACTGTCCAGAGAGGACCTCACTGAGAAGGTGACTTCTGAGTAAAGACCAGAAGAAAATAGATATGTAACTAGGGAGAGTGGCTGTCAAACTTCTAGGCACGGGGAGGAAACAAATGCAAAGGTCCTGGGGCAGAGCTATACTTTAAGTGTTGGAGGAATAAAGCAAGGAGGTCCATGTGGCTGGAGCAGAGTAAGAGATGAATTCATTTAGACTACAGCGGGGTGAGTGGTAGGGCACTTGGGGCCGGGGGGTGGGGGGTGGGGAGGAACCACGTACGGCACTTGAAGTTGATATCAAAGACTTTGGCTTTTATTTTGAGTAATATAGGAAGCTATGAAGAATTCCAAAAGGTGGTGACGTGATCTTATGTTTCAGCAGGATCCTTCAGACTGCTGAATAATGCATGCTTGAGATACAGCATGACCTCAATATATGTTAGCTCTTATTATTTTTCTTAATATTGACAATGTAGGCCTGGGGAATACCAGGCTCTGCCGGGTACCAGAGTCTGTTCAAATCCTGTTCCCGGTCCTATTTTATGAGAAACGGGGTCAGACGGATCTGGCGGCTGGGTGTCCCTTCCTTGGTAACAGCACCTCTAGACATGCAGGGTGAGATGATTACACATATAAATATCAACTACTGTCAAGCTGCCATGTGTATTCCCAGTGAGAGCGTGTAGGCAGAAATTGGCCAGGAAAACCCTTTTCTGGAAGTTTCATAAGCTCTTGGATGCTGCACTGGGCTGTTCCCAAGCCAACTGGTAACGCCTGCCATTGCCAAGCCTCCCCACAGTGCTGAGACCCCCAGAGTTACTGAGGGCTGGGAGGTGGCAGCCACGAGTGTATTCTATTCATCCCTATTAGCCTCTCTTTATTCCTCCCTAGTCTCAGGAACTAAAGATCACATAGTGAGTTAAACTTAGTAACTCTACTAGCTGAGGGTGCATTCCCATCCCCCAAGTGAGTCACTTCCGTACACATTCAGTGGAAGTATAAATTGGTAAATCTTTTCTGAAAGGGCAATGTGGGTAACAGGTGACATAAGTCTTTACAAAATGTATACCCCTTTCCCTAGTAATTACACATATAGACAAAAATGTCATGAAGTGATCTAGGCATGTAAAAAAATAACCTAAAATATCTACTCTGGTTCTTCACCACTTCAAACATGATGGTTGCATGTGGTGTTTTTCAAAGAGGTTTCAGGTGCTTACTTGTCATGATTATAGGATTCAGCATCACGGAGTCCACTAGCCAATGAGTGGTAAAAGCAGAAAATAGATGTGACTCTGGGATGGGGTCACCAGAGAAGATGCCATGGGCAGGAAGGACCCGAGCTGGGCCTTGCAGAGTAAGCACAGGGCCTCGAACCACCAGCCACCCCCTCGCTTGCTCACACGGCCCCTCGCCTGCGTTTCCCAGAATCAAGTTGTCAGGTTTCAGGGAATGAGTGACAGTCTTTTTCCATGTATTTTCCAACATGCATTGCATGGAGTGTTAATAGATGTAAAGGGTACAGATAGATGCTACTGATCGTGGAAAATATTCCACGATCGATTGCTTGGGGTGATGCGGTTGAAGATATTATACAAGCATCTTGGCTGCAGAACGTCTCAGAAATGTTATTATGCAACAGAAAACTGCAAGAGTGAAGCATCGAGGGCAGAGGAGTGTTCCAGGCTTATTTGACTATTTGACTAGAGTTCTTTTTTCTTTTTTCTTTTGCACCTATTAACATTCTGCAAACCACATGTCCTGAGGAATGCAATGTTGGCCAGAATACTGGAGTTTGCCAAAACAGGAAAACAAATCTCCCCAGAGCAGCCCTTGTTGCCATGATTTCAGGGGTGTGACTTCTACTTGGTGCCCTTCTCATCAGCTTTAGTCAGAGTATCCCTTGGTTGATGAAGAACCCACACTTACCAAGAATCAGGACGGGATAAAGAATCAGCAACTGGAAAGAACCATCACTCTTGAAATCTTAAACCTCTTCTATGAACAACGCATGTGCCAACTGCCAGAGATTTACATGTATAGATGACAGGACTTCTGCACTGTCAGTCAAGGGAAGCCTGGAGTATTCGCAAGAGGATTAAAAAAGACCAAAAACACCCAGGCAGATGTGCATCTGGAACAGTCCCACATTCCATACGTACCCTGAACACTGTCTTGAGGCAAAGGGCCCCATATCTAAGACACCTGCAGGGTTCGCCTTGTGTTGTCAACAGTAAATATGTCAGTCACCATCAGAGAGCGCCTGACAGACTGAATTCACATTGGCATCAAATCCCAAATCGCTGCCTGCAGCTGCCTTTGGATGCGTTTCCGTCACAGGACCCACCAGGAGAAGTCTCTCCCAATCACAGTCACTTGCTCCTGGGTTAACATCGTGGGGGATAGTGTGCCTGACAGCCACGACACTGGGGACTTGGGGTCTGCTTCCTGCAGCACAGCATCGCACAGCAGGACACCGCACCCCAAGCAAATGACAAAATGTGACGAATGCAAGCCAGCCAACAAGCCCCCTCCCCAACTCTGAATCAGCAAAGCTGCACAGACAGGTTTTTGCCTGCTGCTGGCAGGCTCTCAGGTCTCTGCACAGATAGTGCCTGAGTTTAGCCAAGGCCAACTGCGAGGATTTGCATTTACAGCTAAAGCAACAGAAGTCTTTTAAGTTAAAAAAAAAAAAAATTAAACTTGCATAAGAAGGTAAGCCCAGCGACACTGTAAGGTACATTATAAGTGCTCAACGCATCTTAGCCGTTTTATACCTCAGTTGTTCTCTTTTATTTGGCTTAGATCAATACAGAGACTGTGTATTTTTTCTTCCTATTTGAAAGAATGGAAAGTCAGGACACTGGATACTTTCTGCAAAGCTGAGAAATTCTATTTCTGAGCCAAGAGTCAAATGAAGGATGCTTACATTTTTCCTTTCAAATATTTTCTCTACTTCTCTGCTTCTCCCTCTTCATAAAAAGTATGATTCTTGTGTGGATATGAATATATATCCAAACTCACCATATCACATACATTACATATGTGTTTTGTATAGCAATAAAAATTTAGATAAATAAAATGGACTCAACTCATTAAAAATGGGATTGTTATTAAAAAACAGACTCAACTCTTACAAAAAAATAAACAACTATACTTGTATATCTCTTGCTATGTCCAAAATGTGTATATAATCCATAACGAAGTGAATAAGAATGGATTACGTGTTTGGAGGTTTCATGCTAGGGCTGAATCTGACCTAACTAGATCCTTTGATTCTTGTCAACCTTTTGCAGGGAGTCATTTTAAGGACTTTCATGGGCATCTCAGATAAAGCATTTACCTTGGGGGACCAGTGGACAACAAAGCCTTTGTGGCAAGCAGGACCTCAGAGAAGGGTGGGAACTATGTGCCGTGCCATGAGGTCCCGGCCAGCATCACAAAGCAGGCCGGAGGAAGAGGAGGAGGCTGGCAGGACCAAAGCAGGGAGGCCGAGCCAGGTCATGGAAGGTCACGCACAGCGTGCGGTGGCTAGAGACGCGGGAGGCTCGGGGAAGGCAGTGACAGAAGAGGAAGAAAGAGCACAAAGGGAAAGTGAACATCTGAGGCCAGTGCTTAGAGACAAGCCGGGTACCGGGTGAATCCAGAGGGAGGGGAGAAGTATCCTGTAGCACACATGTGGAACAAAGAGAAAAGAAAAGCAGCTCAAGATCAAGAGGTCACAGGAACCGAGCTGAGACCCTGAATTTGGAAGGCGGGACTGGCAGCCCAAACCAGGACTATTCTGTGGTTCTGTGCTTGTAAGAGTCATAATGCTTCATTTAACTGTTTAGTGATTTGGGTAATATTTTATTTATAGGATATAATCAATTATTTACAAAGGAGTAACTTTTATCTGAGAGTAGGTTCTCAGTCCCTTTTGGAAATTTCCAGTTCAAGGGACTGAAATCGGGCAAGTGAGCATGGGCCCCACCCACATGTGGAGGCTGGAATGTCGCCCAAACTGGGGCCAAGGGGTCTCCCTGTAGCTGTGCTTCTCTTGTGGGCTGGACCAGGACCCTGAAACAGAAAAAGACAGCTGCATATCCAGCGTTCTTGGGTCTCACAGGGAGGTCAGCTCTTTTCTCTCCAGTTAGAGGAACCTGAGACCAGTACAGGTTAATTAAAGAGTTTAAGGACATAGGAGATGCTGAGAAAACCAAACCGGAATCCAGAGCTCTCCATCCTTCTGTTAAAAGCCAATGTTCAAACCAGTGTAAAATTTAACAGCCCATGTCGGGATTTGGAAAGGAAAAAACACCAGTGAATACCAGTGGGTATGGCTCTAATAATACCTTTGGGACTGGCATCTTCCCAGCACTGGCACCGCACGAGAGCCTTTTGGTAATGGGAAAGCTTGTACAAGCATAATATGATACTAACAGCAACAGCTACCATCTAATGAGAACTCATTTCAGGCCAGGCATTGTTCTAAGCACTTGATCTATGTTCCTTTATTTAATATTCACACCAATGCTATGAAGTAGATATGATCTCCATTTTAGAGAGGAAGATACTGAGACATAGAAAGGTCACATAACATACCTGAGGTCACACAGCAGTGAAGGTCAGAGCGAGGCCTGGCACCTATACAGTCTGAATGCACAGTGCATGATCTTAACAACTGTGCTCTGCAGTGTCTACATGGGGACTATTGCATCCCTGGGCAAGATCTGTAAACTATACTAAATTTATTTCTTTTATACCATAATTCAAGCCTCTAGATTAGAATATCTGCATTCATATTCATGGGCTACTTGTGCCAGGTAACCAACACTCATCTAAGTTGAAAACAATAATAAAAGAGACCCTGAGCTTCTGGAAGACAAGGCCCTTGTTTTATTTGTCTTTAAGTTCTTATGGCTTAACTAAGCATCTGGCAAAAGCAGTTGCTCATTATGCATTTGGTAAATGAATGCAATAGCTACTGGTGAAATCTGGCTTGCACCATCAACACTCATCCGTACGGGAAGAACCCAGATTCTGCATGGAGCCCAGTGAATGGTTTTCTATTTATCTGTCTCTTCCACTGGGCTCCCAGGCTCCATGAGCACAGTCACTGCGTGTATTTTTCTTTCTATCCCAAGTGAAAGGCCAAGAGCTTGGGATAGAGCTGTGCTTGATAACATTTTGGTGAATAGGTGAAATCGATTTACAGAGCCTCCCACCTCCCTGCAGAGAAATCGAGACTTGCCACCACCAGCCCTCTGATGAGTGATCTGCACCTGACTGGGAGTCAAGGCAGCCAGCCCCCACTGAAAGTGCGAAAGGCAGCTTTCTGAGCACCGAGCAGTGCACGTGGCAGAGGAAGGGCAAGCAACAAAAGATGCTGAAGTGGGGGACACCCATGTGGGAGGAGAGGGGGTTTGACACTAATGGAACCACCAAATGCTATTTCTCAGAGCAATCTCTGCATGCAGCTCAGAATGTTCCCTGCATGTGCTGAGAAGTGGTGAGGGCTACCGTTGAAAAGAACTGATGGGCTCCATCGACAGAGGACGATGAACACCAGGCGGATGGGGTGGGTGATTGGGAGCCTTGGTTGACAAGGGCAGTGATAAAGGGAGGTGGCGGAATTTCAGGAACAGTGTACAGTGAGCTTACGGACAGAGTAGAGATTCAAACAGAGGTCCTTGTAGGGAAAATTCTGGAATAGGATGGGATCTTTCTAACTGGTGGGATGTCTGGCAGCATGGCTAAGTAAAAAGAAGATAATTTTGAACAAAGAAGGGTCTTCTCAGAGCCACAAATCATACCTTCCTACTAATGATGTCAACTGTGACGTACAATGTGAGATCTTAGAAAGAGAAGTGCCAGTTTCTCACAAAGACGGAACAGGATTCCTGAGTGATCAGTGATTCTCAGGTGTTCATTTTCCTGGAGGAGCTCTTGTTCTTCCCCTTCCCGCAAGTTCCACAGTCATGGAATTAAACACAGACTATCCTAAGTGCATTGTTAAGGGGAATGATTGACATTCCAAGAAAGACGGCTCCATGACCAACTAAGATTAGGGAACAGAGCTGCAGTGGGAAGAGCTCTGGATTAAAGATTCAGCTAAAGCTGAGTTCGAGTCCCTGCTTTGCTACTTCTTGGCTGCATGACCTGAAATAGTCACTTTTATCTCTTAATTATCAGTGTTTTGAAATATGAAATACATAGCAATCAATCACTAATCAAATAAGATAATGTACATGACTGCTTTGCAAATGTATAATGAAGTAAAAGCACATAAAAAGATAATGAGAATTCATTGGGAAACTTTAAATATTTATCCACTGTATAAACTGAACGGTGTCCCCCAGCCAAAACTGTATAGGGTGAAACCCCAACCACCAACTTCACTGTATTTGGAGATGGGGCTTTAGGAGGTAAAGTCAAATGAGGTCATAAAAGTGGAGTCCCAATCTGATGGTACTGGCCTCCCCCTCTCCCCTCCCTACTCTCTCACCATATACACACACCCAGGAAAAGCTCCGTGAGGCCATAGGAGGAAGAGGGTCCTTCTCAGAGCCCAGCCATGTGGGCACCCTGATTTGGACTTCCAGCCCCCAAAACTGTGAGAAAATAAATGTCTGTTGTTAAGTCGCCCAGTATCTTATGTCAGCCTGAGCTGCCTAAGACATCCATATACGTTGATATTATTATTCATGCTTCTATTTATATTTTTACAGTTGATGTAGGGCATTCAGAAATGAAAGCTAGCATAAACATGCGAAGGAAACTGCTATTGTCATAAAAATCCTCTTTGGGAGCAAAACTGCATTTCCGAGACTTCAGAAGGAAGATAAAATGTATAGACTTATTTTAAAAAGAATAAAGAAGAGGCCTTCCGTGACACCAGTGACCCTTGTACAGAAATCAGTGCAAGAGTCCTAAGACACAAAGAAAGCACGTGCCATCAAGAAGCAACACATGTGTAAGGCTGAGGGGGTTGGCCAGCATTCTTTTTTATATAGAGGCCAATTCAAGAAAAATTAAAACTGACACCCAGACACCCAGCTGGCTGACCACAAACACGTAAGTGAACCCAATTTAGGTCAGCCGAGCTTGACCCCCATTAACAATACCTCCTCACCACCCCTAGATGCATGAGCAAAACTAAGTGTTTACTAATACCCTGACGTTTGGGGGTGTTTTTATGCAGCATTATTGTGGCACTAGATAACTGATATACTAGGAATTGTCTTCTCTTTCCTACGCTGGGGATCTCAGTGTCTCTGCCTAGATGTGGTGGTCTGGGCTTCCTCTGCAGTATGCTGGATTCCTGACTGGTGAGAGCAAGAAGCACCCCTCTGGTAGAAAGACAGTGAAATGTTTTGCTCCTGTGTACAATACAGCCCACAAATCTCTTGTAGGCCGCTCTCCGGCAGGGTTAGAAGCAGGCTGCTGGCATCATCCTTCAGCCTGAAGGAAGTTAAATCGAACACTAGCTCCTGGGCCCAACTGCTTCCCATCCAACCCCTCCCCCTACCCATCCACCCCCAAGAGTAAGAGCTGACTAGGGAACTTCGGCCCCAGGGTTCTAGTTTCACAGGGCAGAGCTACGATATTTCCACGTGCAGATGTCTGCGACAGGATTTATAGGTGGGGGAGGTAATCTCTCAGCAGTGCCTGAACTGTGATACTCCCCACTGTCAGTAGATGTCATGTAACTCCATAGTTTCTCTGACCCTGATAGATTTTTTTTTTTTTGTAAAGATATGGCTTCAAATAGACTATTGATCTTTCTAAATTCCTTTCTCAAAGGCTGAAATTTTCTCCAATAGACAAGGAAAGAATGCATTATGATGATCTATTAACAAGCATTTCCCAATTAATTCTCATTCATACTTTATGGCTAAATCTAACAAATCAACGAGCCCTCTGTACCCTAGTTACTGATTCCAAATACAAAGCCATCAATAACTTCGATGACTACTTGCCTTCGTTACCCATCCTCACAATAATCCAACAACAAGCTTTCATTTCTAGGCGAGCCACAAATACAACTCAACAACTCAATACTGCATTGCTGTATATCAGCGGACCCAAACTTCCCTTTAGCCGATCAATATAAAGACTGAGCTCTCACCCTCCTCTGGAAAACAGAGGCCAAGGACCCAGAATCAGCAGATCCGTCGGGGCCTGAGCAAACCTAAGAGTGCTTGTTTACATGCTGTCTCTTACAGGAAGTAGCATTTTCCCCACGCAAAGTCTGCCCACTCCAGGGCTCAAACTGCTCTGCGCAGGCTGCACTTCAAGATGAGTACAGGTCAAAGCTATGTTGTTCTGAGGCTGATAGGCTCCTCCAAAAATTAGGTAGACTAGATTATAGACATCTAGACTCAGTGTAAATTTTACATCTAGCTACATGCATTAGACCTACTCAGAAGCTTCCAGAAATGGGTACCCCTCCACTCATAATCTGGGTTCTCACTTTTTAGAAATGGTAGTTGGAATAAATTAACCTCGAAAATTCAACTGAAAAAAAATTAAAAATTAATTTCCATTAAAAAATATCAAACAGAGCAGGCAAAGTAGTGATGGAGAAAACAGCTACTTCATATCTCCTACCTCCTACTAACCTCAGGAAATACACTCATTGAGCTGATGTTGGACAAAGAGCCCACTGAATTTCAATGGTTCAATCTTTTTCTTTTTGACTGCATATAGTTTAACTGGGCAGCTCCACTGTAATGCTGGTGCCATTATTTCCCTTTCTAGGCTGGAAGCCCCTTCAGGTCAGGAACCACACCTTCCTGTTTCACTGCTGTATATCCAGTGCCAAGAGGGGTGGCATCTGTCACTTAATAGGCATGCAATACATCTTTGCTGAATGAATGCATCAATGAAGTAATGCATCATCAGGCTAGCTAGCACATTAAGGATCCTAGTCATAATACAGTAGAGTAGTCCCTCTCTATATCGCAGTTCACTTATCACAGCCTCACTGTATCACGAGATTTTTAAAAATATTATATTTAATTATCGCAGATTTTTCGCTATATCGCGGGATTTTGTGGTACTGTATACATACGTTGTTCAAGTTACATAGGTTTAAGAGTGTAGAATATGTTTAAGAATGTAAGTAGTGTTTATAAAAGTGTGGAAAAGGTTAATAAGGGAGTGGGAAAGGTTAATGAGGGACAGGGAATGGTTTATAAGTGTGTGGGAAGGGTTTATAAAGCCTTAAATATATATATAAATACTAAAATAAATGTAAGGTTCCTACTTCACGGATTTTCACCTGTCGCGGGGGGGTCTAGAATGTAATACCTGCGATAAGTGAGAGAACACTATATTCCCCCTTGTTAGATGCACAGCTTAAGGCTGTCCATAATTATGGCAGTTTCCTTAACCAATCAACCTGCAGAGATCTCTCTCACTATAACAGATGCATTGGCACCTTGCACAGATCCCTTTACAAAGCCAGTGGAGCCATCCTCCAGATTCTGTGAGTTTCAACCTCTAAGGGCACATCAATGCACAAGTCTCTGGAAAACTGTCCTCGGCTAACAAGAACTGCCTCACCTGTCTGAGAGTTTACAGAAACCTTGTTTGGGAGTGGCCAACAGCCAATTAACAGAATGATTCAAGGATGCAAGGAGGTGCAAAGCCTTATCTCCCGGTGGAGCAGTTCTGTGTTGTTATTCAGTCACCTGAGCTCAGGTTGGAGCCAGGGTTAGACTAGGTATTAGCTGAACCCTTATCTTTGCTTGGCTGCATCCCAGCATATTCTGCACTCTCACTTCTTTGACAGCTTTCTCCCAAGAGCATGCCCTTAATAAATGCACGAGAATCCCATTTTCAGCTGTGGATGGTAATCAAAGTTCTGCCCCCAGATGCAGATGGATGGTCGAGAGTCCCTTGCCTGTATGTGTAGCTGTATTTTACCTGGCATGTGTACTTGAATTTTTCACCGAGTATGAATTGGGCTGTGATACAGAGAGAAGGGGATGTCCTGGCTTCTGTGCAATATCCTCTGCATTTTAGAGGTAGTGAGGAAGTCATAATCATAAGGACTGTAAAATTGGGTAGCTGCTTCTTGAAGAGAGAAAAATGCAGACTTAGATAGATTCATCATTAGTTTAGAGCAAGGTGTGAATGTCAAAAAGTCTCCTTCATGGTGTTTAAAGAGACCCCCATTGCCTGTAGCTGGAGGGCCGACGGTGCTGAAATTGAGCCCAGAACCTAATTGTAAGACTTGGAAACCTTCAGAGGGGATTAAATTCTTGGCCTTGACAAGTCTCCCAAACCGAAGACGTGGATAGGGGGAAAGTTAGACCTTGATACTGAGAGTAAGCCTGGGAGAGGATCCCAAGGGACTTGTCAAGGGAGGTGAAATATAAAGCTGGATAGGGAAATTTATCAACACAGGGACGCCTCGTATGACACGGGAACTAACAACATCTTGGTAGGAACCTGAACACATTCCTGCCACAGTGCAGGGATGGCTCTCAAAAGCCTGGAAACAGCATTGGCCATATTAAATGCAGAAGAGATTCCACAATTTCAGTAGCAAAGCATAAAGACAAGGATCAGAAATCTCAGAGATGTAAGCATGTAAGAACAGATCTACTCTACATGACCAGCAACCCATCTGCTGACTATTCCTCTGGAGGGCTGAGAGAATAATTTGTTTTTCCAAGGCTCTGGTGATGAGGAAAGCAACATTGTTGAGAAGCTCATTAGTGTGTGTCCTCTGTAGTTCAGAACTGACAGTAGGCCGTGCTGTTACAGAACTGGGCTTCCTGGTAGCAATGGGGATGACCAAGGTTCAGAATGACAGAGGCCAGTGGCAGCACTTAAGCATCGGACAGAAGGTGGGATAATTACCTTAATTGGCATGCAGGTTGGCATTGTTGCCCAGGAGGCCCTGAACCACAGAGATCTACAGATGTGCCTAAGAGAACATGGTGTTATTAAGGGCAAAAGAGATGGACAAGCAGCAAGGATATTGCTCAAAATGGGTAATAAAAATAAATCGAGGATGGAAAACAGGAGACTGAGGTCAGCTGTCCCAAGGGAAAATCACAACCCTTTTCCAAGTTTCTGGTCTAGGCCAGTTCTCAAACCTACACACCATCAACTGATGGAGAAGAAGGATTTTATAAAACCACAGCAAATGTACACAGCCCTTCCCCAATGTGACCGTTAGCTATTTCCTTGAGTAACGATATACTGGGGAAAGAGAAATATTCGGATCTTTTGAGGGCTATTAGGTGCTGAGTTCAAGTTGATACTGGTACCTGGAGACCCAAAGTGCTCCTGTGGCCCACATGACAGTGTAAGGTTTCATGGGGATCCAAGAATAAGTGAACTCCTCGTACAGAGTAATTTCACTGTGTGTCCACTGGAAACATGGAACAACCTAGTGCTATTTGCCTGGTTCTCAAACATATAATCAGAATGGACATATTTAAGTGTTGGCAGAAGACTTTCAGCCAAGATACTAACTCAAAAACAAGATCAAACCCTAGAGCAAAGGCAGAGAGAGGTATAATACTGTGTGCCCAACCACTAGAATACACTTGAGTCCAGGAAGCAAGGGATAAAGTACCAATGGTCCTGCTCTCCATGACTCTCAGTGACATACGTTAGAAATTTGTGCTTCTCATTCCTGTAACTTTAGTCTGTGCAGTTAGAGGCCATGCTTCGCAGACAGAGGATGTTTCTATCATGGAGACATTAAGAGTCTCACTTAACTTAAAACTACTGTTCCTGCCCAATCACTTTGGGCTCCTTGGATGAGTAGATCAACAGAAACAGAGAGGATCTGCCATGTGGACAGAGGTAATCGACCCTGATAATCATGAAGAGATAGAGCTGCTGCCACATAATGAGGGCAGATAAGAGTCTGTTTAGAACTCAGAAGATAAACTGGGCACCTCTTGGTACTATCATGCTGTTTTAGTTGTAAAAAGGCAAGGACAGCAACCACAGCTAGGCAAGGGCCTGGGAACCAAGGGCTTAGACACCCCCCTGCCCTTTCCCAAGGATTTAGATCTGGCAAGCCATGATAACCAGCAGCGGGGCTAGGTGAGAGGCAGGGGAATCTAGAAAAGGTAGTGGAGGAAGGATGATGTGCACCAATTATGCTCTTGAGATATGACCTTCATTAACCCGCACTCTCTTAAGTTTCCCTAGAACTATGATCCATCAGAATCCTGGAGGACCTTTGCATGAATGGGGTATACATAACTTAAGAATTAACTGGATCTGAGTGAGCAAGCAAACAGAGGACAGGAGCAGTTGGCTGGGTTCCCACCCATATCCCCTTCATAGAAGCAGTGCACCCATCTCCCAGAAACTGTGAGCGATGACTACTTCTAGTTTGTAGCCTTCTCTGGAGAATTGCCATGGGTCAATGGGGGCCACCTTGGAAAGGAATGTCTGGGACCTCACCTCGGGCAACAGTCCATCATAATAACTGACTGATGCCTCAAGGTGGAGCCACTTTGAGATACCATTTTTGCCGTGTAGCTCTCTGACATTAAGAGGAGGCTGGATTTCCCCCGAAACCACAGCTTTGCTTAGCTTCTTCCTCGGCTTTATCTGCTTCTCTCACTTCCTTACAGGCATCTTGATAGCCTCAATAATTCACGTGCACAAGAACCCCCACCTGAGGCTCAGCTTCCAGGCCATGTGACCTATGATACTCGCCTCTGAATTCCTGTGGTTCTTATTACCGCTCCTCAAGAACATCCACTGCTAAGACTCTGCACAGTCACCCTTCCCTCCTGTGTAACAGGGGTCCAGGCTGTCTCCTCCAATGCTCCCTTAATGCCTCCTTCCCCTCTGCCTACCACTGATCCTTTTACATTGAAATGAGAGGCTTCTCTATTACTAGTATTCCTTCAACGCCTGAATCTTATATTCAATACGACTTCGTATTTTTCATATAAGCAAGGATATGAAATGATAAAAGAACATTTTGACGGGAAACAATACCTCTCACACTAAATTTTACGACAGACTAGCCTATAACCAAACACTGTGAAATGTGTACATTTTAATCAAACATATTTTGGCAGCACATATACACACACATACACACACACAAAAGAAGCCATGTGTTACCTGACAGCGTTCAGGTGTGAGTTGTCTCTTTTCACTCCCCTGTGTGACACTGTTTTCTGTTTGTATGGACAAGCTGGAGCCATTCTGTAGCAAGTTCCTGTGTTCAATGCAATGAAGCATGTCCTTGGAACCATCAGATATTTTGGAAAAATACTTGATTTCAGACCTTGTCTTGTGGAACAATGGCTGTATTAGTCAGGGAAGGCTAACCTGCTGTCACAAATATCCCCAAATCTCCGTGGCTTAGCACAATAACAGTTTGTTTTTCATTCACATCACAGGCAGAGGACCTGCATGGCAGATTCTATGGGCCAACGCAGGAAATGGCATCCCTCCTGTCTGCCCACACAGTGGCACGTGGCTACACCTAAATGAGGAGGGTCTGGAAAATGTCATTTAGTACTGTGAACAGGACGAAGACAGAAACAAAGAGAATGGTGAGCACCAGCTCTTTCTGCCAGTGTAAAACTTCCACTGAAGTGTTGTGTTCCTTAGTGTCTCCAGAGACATTGAAATAGACCCTTGAAGGAAGGGCCTCTAAGGGTGTTAGTTAATTCTCCTTTCTCTTCCAGAGTACACAACCATCTTACCAACGGTGATGCTAAGCAGCTACTTCACCCCTTCTTCCTGAGACAAACATATCTCTGAAGTAGGTGTTCCCAAAACACCATTCTGGAAACAAAATACTACAGGTTAACCATGTAGGCTCCCCAGCTTTCCAGCACATATTTCTTGTGCCTCTGATAATAGTTGTTAATGGACCAATAAACACAATTCACATCTGTCAACACTGGGAAGTACCTCTGATATTCTCAGCATCTCTGTTTCAACAGTTTCATACAAGATACATTTCTACTGTTTGAGAACAGTCTGATTTAACAAAACTGTCTTTTTCTGCTGCCATGCCTTGCCATGCACCCATCCCAATCATGCCTGCCATCACAGGAAGTTAAGGGTGGCCCCCTGCACCGTGGCTCCGGAAACACCCCAACAGTGTCCAGCCTCCTTCTGGGTGTCTCTCGTTGGGCTTTATACCTTCTATCCATCTCATTGTCCATCCCCTCTAGGACAGACAACTCAGGTATAGATCACTACCTGGCCCTGATTGCATGTTAAAAGAATGGGAACTGTGTGAAACTCTAAAAAATGTATTCAGTTTATTGACTGAATGTCTACCATATGCCAAAGCACAATAATGAACAAGAAGAGAGTGACAGGCCAACCATCACAGAGGTCACAGGCTGTGAGGAAAGAAGCCCCTCCCCCTAAAAATGAGCACTCAAGTAGAAGCACTGTGACTTGTGATAAAGGCTCTGAGGGAAACACAAGGGAACGTCACATGGGAATGTGCAGAGGCTGGCAAAAGCCTGGCCTGGCTGAAGACCTGAATCCAGAGCAGTGTGCTTGGAGCATAATGTGCTAGCGTAGAGGGAGGGAGGCATTTGATAAGGTTGGAGAGATGAGCAGGGAATTAATAACTTCTAAGTACTAAGTTATGTCCCACCTATGACCACCTGAGATGGTGGATAATGTCTGATACAAGGCATGCATGTACACACACGCACATACACACTTAGACATACATTTATCATCACTGTCACCATAATTCTGGCATTCAGCACCTCCTGAGTGAAGATCTACTCCACAGCCCCAATAAGATCACTATATATATCCAGGGCTTCTGGCAATAGTCATTCCTAGAGATATCACCAGCCATTCCTCAATGCTCAGTACTCCACAGCAGGCTGTTCAGAGTTTATTAAGCTAACAGTTAGCTGAGGCTATCACATTGTTGATCTGGCACTTTGTGGGATAAAGAGTAGGACGGTCTTGCCCATGGAGCAGACATTTCAAGCCTGGGCTTTGGGGACCTCCAAACACTCTATCAGTGGCACAGAGGTGCAGCATATAACTACCAGGGGCCCACCTAGCCTAGCAATAGCAAGAAAGCCCTATTTCAAGCCTCAGCCCAATTTCGGTTCCAGCCACAGCAAATGGTGTTTCATGTCTCAGCGGACCTACAATAGAAGATCTTGCCTATAAGAAGACTCTAGGGCAGTGGTTCTCAACCTGTGGGTCACAACCCCTTTGGGGGTCCAACGACCCTTTCACAGGGGTCACCTAAGACCATTGGAAAACACATATATAATTACATATTGTTTTTGTGATTAATCACTATGCTTTAACTATGTTCCATTTGTAACAATGAAAATACATCCTGCATATCAGATATTTACATTCCAATTCATAACAGTAGCAAAATTACAGGTATGAAGTAGCAATGAGAATAATTTTATGGTTGGGGGTCACTACCACATGAGGAACTGTATTAAAGGGTCGTGGCATTAGGAAGGTTGAGAACCACTGCTCTAGGGCTTTAAAAGTTTCTCACCTGATTGGAGTAGACAACTGTCATTCCCCCTTATGGGGAGACCAGCAAATTAATCATGAAGATGCACTGCTTGTTGGTTATTTTCACCCTGCTTCTAGCCTCCCCAACCTGCAAAGGCCTAATCAGGCACATCTTGAAATAAATACCTATAGCATTTACCCTTCTTATCAAAGCCTTTAATACTGTTTGCAAGGAATCTGTGATATTTGCTCATGAGTTTACCAATGTCCCTCTCAGTATAGTCTTTGACATTGTTATTGCTATGGAGCCTTGCTAATTTTTACAGACTGAAAAAATGGCCTTAGTTATGAACTTCACAATGGCAACTCAATATTAGAGCTCTGTCAATCTTCCTCTTGTATGACCCTTATGTATATTCTATCATTTCCTCATGTTGTGTCAAAAAGAAAGCGATTTTTAGATGCCCTTGTGGTAGACAACCCATCAGATGGTTCCCAATAACCCCACCTCCCACTGTTCATACCCTTGAGTGATCCCCTAGCCTTGAGTATTGTTGGCCAGGCCTTTTGATTCACTTCTAATGAAGAGACTAACTAGAGTGTGGCAGAAATAACGGGATATCACCTCCCCATTTAGATTCTAAAAGGACTGTGGCTGCCATCTGGGTGCCTGCCCACTCTCTCTTACTTTCCTTAAGAAAAGTCAGCTGCTGTGCTCTGAGCTGACTTACGCAGAGGCCCACGTGGCAATGAACTGAGGGAGAACGCCAACCAACAACCAGTCCTACAACCCGTGAGGAACTGAATCCTGCAACATGCCACATGAACACTCTTAGAAGCAGATTATCCTCCTTCAAGCCCTCAGGTGACTCCTCAGCTCTGGCCCAGAGGCTCACTGAAACCTCAGGAGAAACCTTGAGCCAGACAAAGCCACCACTGTGACTAACAGGGACTATGAGATAATAGTTGTTTATGCTTTTTAATATCTTTTTAACTTTTTATTTTGAAATAATTCTAGATTCACAGAAAATTGCAGGGATAGTATAAAAGTCTCATGTATACTTCACCCAGTTACCACCAAATGGTTACACCTTACATTAACTATAGTACAATATCAAAAGCAAAAACAAAACCAGGTACCATATGTGTGTAGAGAGCAATGCCATCTTACCCACTCTGTGGATTCATATAACCACCACAGCAATAAAGATGCAGAATTGCTCTATCACCACAAAGATTCCTCCTGCTCCCCCTTTATAGTCATACCAATCCCACACACCATCCCTAACCCTTGGCAACCTCTAATCTGTTCTCCACCTGTATAATGTTATTTCAAGAATGCTATAGGTCTTAAATCATACAATATCTATCTGACCTTTTGAGGTTATACATTTTCTGCATCTTTTTATTCAACATAGTGTTCTTGATACCTGTCTGGTTTTTGGTTTAAGCCAGAAAGTGTTGTAGTGATTTGTTACGTAGCAATAGATAACTAATGCATTTCTTGTGGGAAATATCACTTCCTGATTAAAGTGTGAGCTGAAAACATATTTGCCATTGGGTACAGAAACATAAACACTTACTACCTCTTACAAATGTCCATCACTCTACAGAAATTTATAGTAACCTCAAAATCATGTTCCTACTCTATTCACATGATGGGTGAGTCAGAGAGGTTTATAATTGGATAAACATAAATCAGCATGTCTCAAAATATGTTCCACCAAACAACAGTGCCATGAGAGGTATCTCCTTGAAGAATACCCCCACTAAGTTAAGCATAGAGGACAAGTTAAGACATGCATATCGTTAGGGTTGATTTCTAAGTGTACATGAGAATCACTTTAGGTTGTTGGGGAAAAATCAATATTTGAATATCCCTGAGTCCCACATCTAGGGATGCTGAGTCCATAGTCTAAAGTGGAAAGACCTGGGGTTTTTCAGGTTTTTCATTTTTAACAGCTTTTGGGGTGATCATAAGGCCAGTGACCCAGAACCATACTTGGGAGAGATACCATTGTTCAGTGTTTCCCCTTTCCTTGGATTTTGCCAGACTCAGAACACTTCCCATTTCATTCCAGCCTTGATAGCTTAACTTATCTCAACACTGTTCATTGCAAAGTAGGGAACACACAGGATTGAGAGTCACACAAACATGAGACATAATCCCAGGTCTGCTACCTCCTACCTGTGCAACTTTGAGATGGTTACGTAAGCTATCTCAACCTCAGTTGCACGTTCATTCATTTCACACAGTTCATGTGAGGCTTCCAAAACACTATACAAATTATATTGGTGCATGAATGATAGGAACGCTCTAAATCCTGGCTGTTTTTTGATAACACTTCCTTCCTCCCTCCCATTTAATTATCTGGAAGCCTGGCTGCTATATCTTTTGGTTCCCCAGCAGAGCGGTCTCTCTCTCTTCAGCTGCTGGTAGTCTCATGCTCTGCCATTGTGTCTGGGACACTGATAACCAGAACGCACTTTGTTATTGCTTCTACCACTGTGTTCACGGAGCAGCACCATGGCATGATACTCCTCCGTATCAATTAGCTGTGGGTCAGCTGCCAATAAAAAAATCCACAGGAAGTGTCTAGAGTCTGATTTTATTTTCTAATACATTTTCGCCCTTGTAAAAGACAACACTATTAAAATATTTTTAACAATTTCTGGGACCAGTTATTCTTTACAAGAGTCTCTGGCTGGTAATGAAAGAATGAACAGTAAATGCTTTGACATAAGTGGCTGGGGGAAAAATAGGAATAACTGTGTTAAGAGAAGCCGTTATTTAATTGTGAATATTTATGGTGCTGTTAAGGTATCAGAACCCCACCACTTGCTTTCCTAAGACTGCATTTCTAAATCAAGTTTGCACTGGGTTCCTTCCATTTTCAACATTTCGTTTCCTGGGCAATTGGAAAACAGCTCGCCAGTTTGGGGATAAACATTAAAATACAAATACTTCAGCTCTAGTGATTTTGCAAAGCAGCCACACAAAGCACTTGCAGTTTTAAGTATATTTTTAAAAACACAGCTTGGAGACCTCTGTGCTGCAATATCTTATCGTGAATAGGTTGTTGATTTCTGGCGACACATTTAATGTCAGTGCTTTTAGTATTTAACATAAAATTCAGCAACGGACCTGGCCCCAAGTCAGAAGGAGGCAACACCGACAAGCTCTTGTCTTGTTGATGTGCTGGTTCCCTTTAAGTGAGAGCCTGGTTTGTAAAACACACGAACTTGCCGCTTGCGGGGGCTTCTGTGGGACTTCCTTTTATGAAAGGCAGTTGTTAATAGCCATTCATATCATCGTGGTTATTACTCTTGCAAATAATAGTTGTAGCCAAGTATACGAATAAGCAGGACTCATACATGTTTGCGATTTACAAAAGGCTTCCCCTTCGTGTCTTGGCTCGATCCTCACAGCAGCTCAGTGGGGGTGAATGCTGCTACTTCATTACTTAGATGTGGAAGCTAAGGCTCAGATGAGTTAAGCCACCTGTGCGGAGCTCCAAACTGGCAGAAACAGAACTTGAACTCAGATGCCTGACCCAGTTAGAGCACTCAGCTTATCTTACATAGGAAATATTTCTCCAAAAGCCTGGCAGTTTACTTATTTGGGAGTGTGCAGTTGGCTTTAAATGTTCAAACATGCATTTCCTCCACTGAACTCCTATATACCCATCAAAGCCCAGTTCAGTTCCTTCTCTGTGTATCTTCCCCAGTTCTACTAGATAGGACCTTTCACTTTCATTTGTTCAACAAACAGTACTTTAGTGCTTGGCAAAGTGCTAAGCATTGGGGAATTAGCAGTAAGAAGGGCAGACCTGGTTTTGGCTCTCAGGAAGTTATGGTCAAGTGGGCTGGGGCAGGTCTTAAAATTGCACAAATAACTTTTTAGACTACAATGATCATAAGGGCTACAAAGTATAAGAACAAGGAGTTTTGAGGATGTGCAACAGGACACCTAAGCTAGATGCAGAGAGAGGAGCGAGACCAGAGCAGGTGGGGGTATGTAGTTAAAAGAGCCAAAGGTGAGTTTCTCTGAGAAAATAGTAAAACTTAGAGCAGTGGTTTTTGGGTTCTTTCCCCCTTACTCTATATAGGCTTTGATGACAGGAACCAGATTTTATCTATATTTCTTTCATCTCTGAAATTATAGTAAAGGCTCAATGACATTTGTAATTGTTTTGTTACACCCACTGAACCAGGGAGTCAACTATCTTTTCTCTAAACCCCAAGGTAAAAGCTAGATGATTCCAAGTTTCCTGATGTCCTAGGCAGATTAAATAACCCCAAAAAATTCTTGTTAGTATTTCTTCATTCACTTCCTCTAGTAAAATTACTATCACCATTAATAATCTTACGTCATTATTTATATATTGCTATATATGTGTTTACAGTGTATATCATGTCATGCATCATTTCCTTACGTCATTTAAGTGGTATTAATAATTTAAATAACATTATTATATTAATTAATTAATATTTATAGAGCACTTATTTTGTGTTACACCCTCTTATAAGCCCTCCATAAATATTTCCTAATTTAATCCTTACAGCATTCTGAGGATAGAATTATCATTCCTATACTTTACAGATGAGGAGACTGACATAGCAAAAGGTTAAGTAACTTGTTCAAAGACCCAATAAACAATGGTGGCATAATTTAAATTAGATAGTCCTCACGTGAAGCCTACGATCTACAGCCATTTTTAAGTGCATTTTCCCATGATTTATCTAGTCTGGAGCCTACCGAGTCCAGTGATCTTCTTTATTCAATACTGGATTGCTGCCAAATTTTACTACTTCACCTTTAAAAAAAAGTCACTCTGTAAATATACCATATGAGTCCATACATTTCAACATCATAATTTGAAAGGACTATTTATCCAATTGGAGAAGTCAGCACTTCCCTGGAATCTATAGATGAGGGGTCCCAATAGCTATATATTTATCCCACCAGATAAGCAGTCGGACTGAACTGACCCATTAACAGAATGGTTGACTGACTGGTTGGCTGTTTGATTAACGAGGCTTCATGAACAACCCGAGGGTTTGAGATGTTCCAATGGGTCAGCCTGCCCCAGGGAATTCAGAGCTTTTCCTCATATAACTAGAATCTTCAGCAATTCTTGATAAGCATAAAATGAAATTTCCATTTTCTTTGCAGTTCCATTTATTTTCCCCCTTGACATTAGAGAAGCCCTATGCAGTTAGACCAGAATCTTTGGGTCCAGGTCAGCTGCTTCCCACAATGCTACCTGTGCCTGTTTTCTAATGGATTCAAGCCCATGCAGATGGGAGGATCACACAGACTTTCAGTGAGCTCCTTCCCTTTTATAACTATACCTGACTAGTTCAGTACTAAATTTTCTAGGACAAGAAATATCAAGACAAAAAAAAAAAAAAATCTTTGATCCAGTCATTCAACTCCTTGAAGGCTATCAGTGCTCACTCCTTTTAATATCACTTAAAATTAATAGAATCCTTTAATTTTCACTTTATTCACATGGACACTGAATTGGAAGTGCAGTTAATGTGAAAAAAACTCTTGCTCAGACTTTCTCTTTGTAGGCTCTTCCTAATTTCCTTCTTTTCTACTATTCTACTGATCTTCAGAGCATACTGCTCCTCAAGCTAGGAATGCTAGAAAATACTTTGTCCTGGCTGTCAAGAGTTTGAAGCTCTAGTTTGGGTTCTACTCATAAGCCAGTTATATAATTACATCCCCTCCCAAGTTGTCACCTTTTTCATCTGTAAAAGGAGGTGTGGGTGGGTGATTGGCTCATCCTAAAGGACCTTGTTAGATGTAACATTTTCTTCTGTTCATATTTTTCCAATTTTAGTTATGTGCTAGAGTTACTTGAGGTCAGAATAGGTGGAGGGAGACCTGGGAATAAGGTGGCTTGCTATTTCCTTTTGTGACTTGACCAAATTGCAGTAAAAGGGGAGGGAGGGGCAGAGAGAGAGAGGGGGAGAGAAAGAGAGAGAAATTATCGTTCCTATCTCAAAAAGACAATGTCTGAAAAACAAATCTTTCTTCCCTCTGGGATCTCTTAAATGAAAGAGGCTGGTGGCAAGGATAAACTTGGAACTCAACTTTTTCCATGCCCACACTTGAACCGATTGGTGTGTCTTTTCCAAGTGACTGTCAACCAGGAACAGACGGAGGCAGGATTATATATGTCTCTGGATTTGGGTGTTTTCTCCTTGATATTAATCACTTGTCACTAAATTTGTCCCTGAGCCCAGAGCTGGCACTGAAGATAGTATGATAAACTAAAAGAACTGGTTTCATTTATTTAATATTTTAAAAACCTACATATGTCCTGGCACAGCTATAATTTCTGTAGAATTGAAGTCTACCCTTCTCTCACACCCCAGAGCATCCTGGACTGTTAGCTTTGACAGGCTTCTCCTTTCCTCCCATTTTTAACTCTTCAAAAGACCTACCCTGGAGCTCAGACCAGGACAGCACATCCAAATGGACACTGATATTTACATTTTCTGCTGTAACCATAGGGATCTAGTAGAGAAAATAGATCCATTCTTTCAAACTCTTTCCAGTAATCAGAACCAGGACAGAAAGTCTGGCTTTGCTGGTGACAGCCCAAGTCCCACAACAACTAGTTTACACCCCCAGTTAATGTTTTTGACAAGTCCTGAATTTTAAGTTGTTGAAGTTTTTAATTAAATATTGAAGAACTTTTGTGGTACAACATGACAGCCTGTTGCCAAATAATTTACACACTCATGTTACATTATTTTAAGCACTTATCCTAGTATGCAAAATCCTCTAAGACATGTCACCAACGAAAGAAGGAGGTTTTTCCATAAATTAAATTTTAAGAGATCGTACTTGTAATTTTAGTTAGCATTTCTTCTCTTAAAGGATTCCAGAGAAAAATCTTAGCATATTTATTAACATTTAACAGTTCAGCATGTTTGAGAAATTTCTTTCTTTATATAAACATTTACTGAGCTATTAAACACATTTTAATGCACTATCTTATTTAAGCTTTATAAAAATTCCATAGCATAGTCATTTCTTACTTCCTTTGAAG